>NC_091454.1:12138555-12506055 GCF_027789765.1 Dendropsophus ebraccatus | reverse complement strand
GGGACTTACATTCGGTATACTTACTTGGTGTTAGGTCGGAATAAAAAAAGAGATTAATTGGCTTCAACCTTGCAGCTAGTCCTTGTCCCTAAAGTGCCGACTATATTTGAGCAAACGTGAAAGAGGGAAAGAAACGTTGCTGCCTTACCAACACGAGCCGCAAAGGTGGAGGTGACGCACACGAGCAGAACAAGTACTAACTTCATGTCTGAAGCAGAGTATGGTGAGGGAATCCTCAAGGTCCTGGGATCTCTGATTGTTCTGAAGGTCCTTCATGGGGTTATATATATAGTGTAGATGGTAAGGTTGTAGAATAACATGTCTGATAAGGTGTTTGATCATTTTTGTTTGTTTTTCTTCTTAAATACAATGATGTCTTTGTTACCCTGGGGTAGGAAATTTAGCTCTCCTTCAGTAAACACAAAACCTTAGATAGTACTTATTGGTAGCTACTTTATAAGTCAGTGTATCGCGGCCTATTAAAGCTCTTTGAGAATTGACTGGTTACGGCTCCTGATATTTGTGCCTCGGCTTATAACCCAGCATGCACCAGGAGTGTGCAGAATGGTGACCAAACACATATTTGTAGGCATCAAAGAGAATTATCCCATAGGGGCATTATACCGAAATAAATTACACTGCAGTTCTGTGGACATACAGTGCTAGTTGGACTAGTATTTACACAATGGGCGGGGCCTTCTGGGCGGTCAAGGATAAGAAGATAGAAGCCTTGATTTACCTTTGTGAAACAGTGTGAATTAGTGGTGACAAAACAGTGGCTCTCAAGCTGTTGCAAAACTACATGCATTATCATGATGCATCAGGCATGATGGGAATTGTAGTTTTATAACAGTTGGAGGGACGCTGGTTCACAACCACTGCTATAGATCATCTTCAGACAAACTGGCTCAGCTCTACGGATCCTCTCCGTCTCTTTTCTGTACATAGCAAATGTTAAGCCCAACTTCCTATAATTTGTCCTGCTCTGTCTGTTACTAGAGACAGATTTTTCCTGACAACAGACAGTAGACCGCAGATTGCAGGGAAGTTAGAGCTGGGGAATTTTTGGGCGCGTGGAATGATTTACAAATATGTTAGGAATCATACAGAAGGATTTTCTTTGAAATTACAGTGACCATTTAAGACTTTGATGGAAGGAAGCTGTCTAGAAAGACAAAGAGAGAATCAAAGGAACCTCGTCCAACAAGATGAGGGAAAATGGCATAATTCAACCCTATGGGTAGAAGAATGTAGCAGTCTTTGGGCATGAAACAAGGCACTCACTGGTATTAGCAAAGTGTAAATATCTCTTTTATTCCATCATATGGCAACAAGCATGAGTAGCGTATGAGCAATAGGCAACAGCTGTTTCGCACGTCACAGCGTGCTTCGTCACACGCTGTGACGAAGCACGCTGTGATGTGCGGAACAGCTGCTGCCTATTGCTCATACGCTACTCATGCTTGTTGCCATATGATGGAGTAAAAGAGATATTTATACTTTGCTAATACCGGTGAGTGTCTCCGCTATTCCACTTTGAGTGAAGTTCTTTCCAGTGCTTCTACGTGAACTCTGCATCTGTCGGCACGTATAGTAACTTTGGATGCTGGGGTTTAGAAGTAAAAAACTGGGGCCCACTTAGATTTTGGAAGTTCTCAAAATATGTTGTTGGTCGGTTCTTTTTATGGGGACACAACATACGCCTTAGTTGGCTGAACCCATTGAAGGTGATGGGTTTGGCCAACTTTGGTTCAATGTGTGTAGGAACATTTAGGGAAATAAATTCTCATGGCTTCTCCCAAGAAAGAATAGCTGATCTTGGTGAATCCATGACTGCAGGTCGTTCTCCTTCCGGAGATGATTGCATCATCAGAGGTGGGATAAGGTTATAGTTATTTACCGTAATAAGATTCGGTAAATGTTACTTATTATGATGGACATGTTCTCCCCGATGACTGAACATTGTAGTGATCTTTTGCCAAAAGAAATAACTAACGCCACTGAAAACACAGGGAGTTATTGGACTGGATTTTCTGCCAAAGAAAATGTTCTCTGGTTGATCATCTCTATTTTTTGTAGAACAACTGGCACCATATTATCAGCAGTGTATACAGTAACTGTACATAGTCACTAGTGAATTGAAGACAAGAGTGGCACTGTTCTTAGAAGAGAGGGCTATGCTTCGCTGATGCTGAATAATCCCTTTAATAAATGTACAAATGTACTATAGAGAAAACAGATAGGTAAACAGTGCAATAATACATATATCAATGTAAACCAGGGGTGTCAAACTCAAATACACAGTGGGCCAAAAATAAAAAATTGGACAAAGTCGCGGGCCAACCTTGATATTTAATGAAAAGTACATGTGGCGTTTCTGGCACCGCCGATCCTAAAGTAATTGTCCTCACATGGTAGTTACCAATTATATCCCTCAAACAGTAGGTAATCCCATAATTGTGCCCATGTAGTAGCCCCCCTCCCAATAGTGCCCCACATACTAGCCAGGCCTACTATTAGAGCCCTACATAGTAGCCAGCCCTCCCAATAGTGACCCAGATGGTAGCCAGCACACCTAATAGTGCCCAATATAGTAGCTAGCCCCTCGATAGTGTCCCATATAGTAGCCAGCCCCCAATAATGTCTTATATAGTAGCCCCCCATCCCAATAGTGTCTTACATAGTAGCCAGCCCTCCCAATAGTGTCTTATATAGTAGCCAACCCTTCCAATAATGCCCAATATAGTATCCAGACCTCCCAATAGTCTCTTATATAGTAGCCACCCTCCCCCATAGTCTCTTATGTAGAAGCCAGTCCCTAAAATAGTCAGTAATGTAATGTATGTACACAGTGACCCCACCAGCAGAATAGTGAGTGCAGCTCTGGGGTATAATGCAGGATGTAATGCAGGGTCAGTACAGAATAAGTAACCTCATGTATGTAAGGAAGCTTTCCTGAAAGGGTCAATAGATATTTCTAGTACAAGCAAAAAAGTTACATTTAATTTTTTATTTCAAGACACTGTCATCGATAACACAGATAGGAATATAACCAGCAGGACACAGGCTGGTCTACGATTATTACTGGCTCATCAGAGCTTACAATCTAAGATCTCTATCTGCTCTGGAGCTCCACCTGCAGGACAGCAGCTCATCACTTTTTACACGTGTAGAAAATCCAGCGTCTGTCCCTGAAAAATAACAGATGTTTACATTTTTACAATAATGTCCTATATAGTAACACGATTTTGATTCTGGTTTTTTACTGTCCCTTGTCACCGAATGAAAATTATTTTGTAAAATTTTAAATCATAAAACAGTGTTAGGCTATGTTCACACAACGTATATTTTCGTAAAATGGCCGTGATTATTACGAAAATATACTTCACATAGTATACGCTCTGGCTGGGATCCCTAGCGGCGCAGCAAACAACTGACATGTCAGTTTTCTGCGACTGCTATTCAGTGAATAGCAGCCGCAGAAAACCATGTCAGTGCACAGAACTCTCCACTCTCTCAGAACTCTCCACTGCACGCTATGAAGCGAGCGGCCGTAGCCGCTCGCTCCATAGCATGCAGTGGAGAGTTCTGATGCGGGAGCGCACAGATGTGCCTGCATCGGAACCCTGCGGCCAAAAAGATCATGTATCACTGCAGTACCGGGGAGGATGATCTTTTCAGAGACTCTCTTACATAGCCTGCACATAGCCTTAAACAGTACTAAATATAAGTGAATCTGTTGGGAATTAATCAAATACAATTTTATTTAAAAATCTTTTTTCAAAATTTTTTTGTAATTCCTTTCTAGTAAATCAGTGCAAGAGCAGGGACTCCAGTCAAAGACAGGAGTCCCTGCACCTATAATAACTCTTGGTTTTACATAGTATTTTTTACTAAGCACATTTCACGTTTGTATTTGTACTAAACCCAGAAGTGCCTCCAAATTGTGCATAAAAAGATTAAATCTTTCCATTTCAGATTTACTTATTTAGCTCCCGGAAAAATACTCACCAAAATGAGGACCAAATACTAAACAAAGTATAGTGTGTGCCCTGTGTTTTAGTGAGCAGAAAAGCATATACTGTACGTGCCGTAACTGGGGTTGATAGGTGTTGTTAGCAGTGGGCTAGTGTGGTGATATCACTTAGGCACTTGTCACGGTGGCCAGGAGTGGTGATGCCCACCCTGGGTATACAAGCACTGGGCTTTGAAAAGGTTAGAACCAGGTGCGGGTAGGTGCAGTTGCAATGGTGTCCAGCACTTAACCAGAAGATGACCTTACTTGAGAACTTTAGTGCAATACATGTGAACAACCTTATTAGGTACAGGTACCCGTGTTTATAGTACTTGAGGTAGTAGCTAATAGTAATAGTATGAAGTAGAAGTGTTGCTGACTTAGGATAGGTACAGGGACTCTCTTGGGGACCTTGCCTAATTAGTGCAGTACTCTGCATACTCACGGTTAGACACAAGTGTCAGGTTCGGTAATACGAGTCCCAGGCTTGAACTACTAGGCAAAGCTAACTTCTCAAGATTATCCGAGAAAGCCGAGCAAGTATCAGTGGAACACTTCAGCTTAGGCTCTTTGCTCTAATGCGGATCAATCTCTGTTTCTGTAGATTGTCCTGACATGTTAGAAGGATCCCAGGCATACTCAAGGTTGAACCCAGGTACAACCACTTTTGGGAAGTTTTCTTATCTCTACTTGCCACCATAACTGGGACCTTTATGATTATTGTAATAGAGCCCCTTTTTATATGTCTGTACTAGTAGGTAGGAAGATACTTTGTCATACTAGAAGAAGAGGATCATTAAAAACATACTTGTTCTGCCCTGGCCACGTCTGCCGGGGGCCCTATTTTTAAAAAGCAGGCGGCTCAAGGTGGTTGTGGCTATGGTGTGACTGACAGTAGTTCCTGCATGTTGTGTGACTCTAAGGCACACAATGTCTCTTTTTGGCCATTTTATAGACGTGTTTTCAGACCGCCGTATTACGAAAATTACAGCTTTAGGCTGGGTTCACACACAGTATATTTCAGGCTGTATTTGGTCCTCATGTCAGGTCCTCATAGCAACCAAAACCAGGAGTGGATTGAAAACACAGAAAGGATCTGTTCACACAATGTTGAAATTGAGTGGATGGCCGCCATATAACAGTAAATAACGGCCATTATTTCAATACCACAGCCGTTGTTTTAAAATAACAGCAAATATTTGCCATTAAATGACGGCCATCCACTCAATTACAACATTATGTGAACAGAGCCTTTCTGTGTTTTCAATCCACTCCTGGTTTTGGTTGCTATACAGCCTCACAAATACAGCCTCAAATATACATAGTGTAAACCCAGCCTGATGCTATGTTCACACTACGTGAAAGATCGGCCGCTCCGTGACCCGGCTGGGTTACAGAACGGCCGGTCTCTGCAAAGATCAGCCGGATGATCTTTCCCGCCACAGTGTCCTGATGCGGGCGCGCCCGCATCAGAACTTTCATAGCACACAATGAAGCTTGCGGCCGGAGCCGCTCGCTTAGTTGTGTGAACTGACAGGTCTTCCTGCGGCCGCAGAAAACTTACATATCAGTTCTTTGCGGCGCCGCATGGGATCCCGGCCAGAGCGTATACTAAGAAGAATAGGCAGTGTTCCACTCCGTACAAAGTACTGCCGCTGTTGCCGATGGCGTAGTGTGATACGTAGTGTGAACATAGCCTTACTTAAGCTTCAAAAAGATGGCTGTCCAAAAAGGTGTCCGAAATATGGCCAAGACAAGACGGATATAACCTAACAGTGTAAAGTACTTACACATTATCAATAACGAAAAAGAGATGAATGAAAAGCTGCACTCACCGGCATAGATGACAACTTCTTTATTTCTTATGCATGTGTGGACATTGTGGTGCAGACGCCAGCTGGGCAGGGCCCCCCTAGGACGCAAGGGTCCCCGGGCAGCCGCCTCCCATGCCCAATGGGTAAGACAGCCCTGCGCGCCCCCCCCCTTCCCCTTCTCTTGCGACCGCAAGCACTTTCTTGCTTGCAGTCGCAAGAGGAAATTTGGCCCCGGCTGATGCGTCACTCCCTGGGGGATTCTCCGGGAGCGCACGAATCAGGAACCTCAGTGCGCGTCGCTGGAGCTTCCTGTCCTGGAAGTCCCGGCCGGGCGCACACTGAGCTTCCGGATGTATGCGCTCCCGGAGAATCCCCCAGGGAGCGACACATCAGCCGGGGGCAGAAGAGGAGAGGAAGCAGCGACGGGGGAGCGCTGATAGGTGAGTTGGGTGTTTTGTTTTTTTTATCTGCTGTACAGGGGGGAGCCATCTATAAGGGGGGAATACGGGGGAGCCATCTATAGGGGGGGATACAGGGGGGAGCCATCTATAGGGGGGATACAGGGGGGAGCCATCTATACGAGGGGGGGATACAGGGGGAGCCATCTATACGAGGGTGGGGATACAGGGGGGAGCCATCTATAAAGGGGGATACAGGGGGGAGCCATCTATACGGGGGGGGGGATACAGGGGGGAGCCATCTATAAGGGGGTAATACAGGGGGGAGCCATCTATAGGGGGGGATACAGGGGGGAGCCATCTATAAGGGGGTAATACAGGGGGAGCCATCTATAAGGGGGTAATACAGGGGGGAGCCATCTATAAGGGGGTAATACAGGGGGGAGCCATCTATAAGGGGGTAATACAGGGGGAGCCATCTATAAGGGGGTAATACAGGGGGGAGCCATCTATAAGGGGGTAATACAGGGGGGGAGCCATCTATACAAGGGGATACAGGGGGAGCCATCTATAAGGGGGGGGGGATACAGGGGGAGCCATTTATACGGGGGGGATACAGGGGGGAGCCATCTATAAGGGGGTAATACAGGGGGAGCCATCTATAAGGGGGTAATACAGGGGGAGCCATCAATAAGGGGGTAATACAGGGGGAGCCATCTATACGGGGGGGGGGATACAGGGGGGAGCCATCTATACGAGGGGGGGATACAGGGGGGAGCCATCTATACGAGGGGGGGGATAAAGGGGGGAGCCATCTATAGGGGGGATACAGGGGGGAGCCATCTATAAGGGGGGAATACAGGGGAGCCATCTATAGGGGGGGATACAGGGGGGAGCCATCTATAAGGGGGGAATACGGGGGAGCCATCTATACGGGGGGGATACAGGGGGAACCATCTATACGGGGGGATACAGGGGGGAGCCATCTATACGGGGGGGGGATACAGGGGGGAGCCATCTATAAGGGGGTAATACAGGGGGAGCCATCTATAGGGGGGGATACAGGGGGGAGCCATCTATAAGGGGGTAATACAGGGGGGAGCCATCTATAAGGGGGTAATACAGGGGGAGCCATCTATAAGGGGGTAATACAGGGGGGAGCCATCTATAAGGGGGTAATACAGGGGGGGAGCCATCTATACAAGGGGATACAGGGGGGAGCCATCTATAAGGGGGGTAATACAGGGGGAGCCATCTATAAGGGGGTAATACAGGGGGAGCCATCTATAAGGGGGGGATAAAGGGGGAAGCCATCTATAAGGGGGTAATACAGGGGGAGCTATCTATAAGGGGGGATACAGGGGGAAGCCATCTATAAGGGGGTAATACGGGGGAGCTATCTATAAGGGGGTAATACAGGGGGGAGCCATCTATAAGGGGGTAATACAGGGGGGGAGCCATCTATAAGGGGGGGGGATACAGGGGGGAGCCATCTATAAGGGGGGGATACAGGGGGGAGCCATCTATAAGGGGGTAATACAGGGGGGAGCCATCTATAAGGGGGGGATACAGGGGGGAGCCATCTATAAGGGGGGATACAGGGGGGAGCCATCTATAAGGGGGTAATACAGGGGGGAGCCATCTATAAGGGGTAATACAGGGGGGAGCTATCTATAAGGGGGGGGGATACAGGGGGAGCCATCTATAAGGGGGTAATACAGGGGGGAGCCATCTATAAGGGGGGATACAGGGGGGAGCCATCTATAAGGGGGGGGTACAGGGGGAGCCATCTATAAGGGGGGGGGGGATACAGGGGGGAGCCATCTATAAGGGGGATACAGGGGGAAGCCATCTATAAGGGGGTAATACAGATGTGCAGTGTGTATAGAGATGAGGATGGTGCCAGAGTGAGGAGACTAATATATCTGTCTGGCAGATTCTGTGGATTCGTGGCTCGGAGAAGTTCTCATAACGGCACAGGGCAAATGGAAAAGAAGATGAAAAGGGAAGAACTCCGATCAGAGAAGACGTCCCATGTGAGTCACTTGATGTATCTGCACTGTAATGTATATGGTGTACAGAACCTGTGTAGAGCTGGGTACCTCTATATGACTGGAGGAGGTGATAGTGATCTGTGTACAGTGGATTAGTCAGTAGCAGCGGTGGTGTTAGTCAGTATGCGGTGGTAATATTTGTTGCTTGTTATCTGGCATATATATAGAGAAGGGCAAAACAACATGTCTCATATAGACAGAGGGGCAACAACATGACTATTATATTATATATGAACCATGTTGTTTCCCTGTATTCTGTATAGATGAGACATGTTGCACTGGTGTGACAATAAACCCTGCAGATTGCTGTTGGAAGTGCTGTCTCCATTGCGTTTTTTGGATACTTTGAAGCCAACCTGCTCTGGTTTGGTGAGGCGGCACGCACGGTTATTTTTTGTTTTTGCGCTGCTGAAAGACTGTGTTGTGGATTAAAGTTTATGTTAACAATAATTTGTATTTTTTATTGTATGTAATTGTACTGGCTAGGGGCGGGGTTGCAAAGATGGGGGGTTTTGATGGCGGCGGCTGCGGGGGGGTGGGGCCCAATTCACACCTCTGCCCAGGGGCCCATAATGCTGTTAAGACGGCCCTGCAGCTGGGTGCGGGTAACAGGCTTGTTTCGTGCTACTGCTCTTCAACGGGGGTCCGTAGCGCGAAACAAGCCTGTTACCCGCACCCTGCTGGCGTCTGCTCCACAATGTCCGCACATGCATAAGAAATAAAGAAGTTGTCATCTATGCCGGTGAGTGCAGCTTTTCATTCATCTCTTTTTTGCTATTGTTCAGTACGAGGACTGCTTCTATGCTAACACCGCATACTCCCAACCATTACTTGTTTGCAGTAGACAGCGGCTCCAGACTGTAGTGCCGACTATTCCTTACTTCGTTGTACTTACACATTATCGTTGTCAATGATACCAGAGACCCCAGCCAGGTATTGATCTGAAGACGCCCTCCAGTTTAAGAACTCATCAAAATTATTAACAAAGTCGGTCCATCGGCAGTTGCGCTGGATTGGTATTAAATATTCTTTACAACACAAGAAACGCCACCTGTACAAGTAAAATCTTATTAGATCTGGTCATATAGGATTGGACTACCCTCTAACATATCATTGTTAAATTGTTGGACATTATGGGGAACATTTTTCAAAAATTCCCCCTTGGTGTACACCATGGAAGAGGCGCAGTGTCTTACCTTTTCCGCGGTGTATGCCAGTCGTAAGACCTGCTCGCCTGACAGGCACACCGATCTTTATAAATGTCCCCCTGTAAGTCCTGCCTTGAAATTCCGAAAAGTGACTAGAAACGCCCCTTTATGCAAATTAGATTAAAGCCGACCTCTTTTCAGTCCAGTCGAGAAGACCTCATGTTTGGTGTCTACCCAACATTTTTCCTTCTGTCTTTTCTTCTCTCCTCATAGTAACTGCCCATCCCGCTTAGCACTGATCCAGATGGACATGTGAATTTTAACGGTTCATTGAAAGTATTAGCGTACTCTGACCAGGTGCAGAATGTGGGTTTGCTGAAGGTGTCCTTGCAGATGAAGTCCCAGATGCGGTCCTCATCGTTATTACTGAGTTGGCTGGAGATACGATAAAGAAGAGAAAACTTATAAGAAATTCTTCTCTTTTCTCACATCTATTGTAAGGGCCAAAGTCATGGCGGTACGGGAGCCAAGTTTCCCACTTGATATCTAAGCTAGTCCGGGAGTAACCATAATGAATAAGTTATTTTATTGTCTTCTCTGTTATAAGTGGAAGGTAGTGATACATAGTGGTTACATCCCATCGATTACTGAACCGTTTGGGGCATTTTTGATTTGGTTTGGGAAATTTTTTTTGGAGAAGGCTTACTATACGCAGTATCCTCGTACATGTTTTTCAGGTAAAAATAGGTTGGAGATTCCTCAAATATATTAGACACTTTTTGTGGATATTTGGCACTATCTCCTTGGTGGAACCCAATGGACCCCATTATATAAGTCAATGTTGTTTATTGGATCCCACTTCTGTGTGATGGCTCCGGTATAGTGTTGTGTAGAGGATAGAATAGGAAAAATGCAAAAAAAATTGTAAATCTCAAGCATTTACCTATCACGTGACTAGCTTAAAATGTGATAAAAAGCCATTAGCAGCAACAACGTGGAAACTTTACTGTAACTGTAAAAATTCATTAGAATTACATTTAAATATCGCCATAAAAATTCGGGACAACTAAGCCCCACAAGCTGACCATGTAAATGACCACTGTGGGTGGAGTTTGCATAAACCCCACCCCCTTTTTTAGCCCGATTTCTCAGATCATTCCAGAAAAATCAGGGCTGTTGCCAAGTATGAGATAAGTTAACAACTGAAGGATTGCAAAATTTCCTAATTTTAACCCAGAATATTTTTTATTTACTTACCTTTTTATACCCCCGATGCTCTGAAGACTTGTGCATCGAAAGTTGAAAGATTTAGCATAATTGTTAGCCCATCATGCTAAAAACAAGCAATATTATATATATTAAGCTACTTGTTTGCGGTGTTACTACTAGTTTAGTTACTAGTTTACTGTTCCATCATAAAGCATAGTAACCATTTATTTATTAGATAGATTAGGAATGTATACCACCAGTGGTAACACTATTTACCAGGATCCTCTAATCCTACCAGGATTCCCAATGCCTATTATCATATAAACCAACTACTAGAAGTGATGGTGAAGCAGAATGTTTCTTTTTGGGTCCCAACTAGGGATGGTCCGAATCTCGGTAATGATTCCTGCTGTCTGCCCGCTCCGTGAAGAGGGTGGATACAGCAGGAGGACTGCCTGGAAAACTGGGATACAGCCATAGCCATAGGCTGTATCCCAGTTTTCCAGGCGGTCCTCCCGCTGTATCCACCCGCTCCACGGACGGGCAGACAGTGGGAATCTGGTGCCGAGCGTTCGGGTTCATATGAACCCGAACCTCGGCAGTTTCGGACCATCCATAGTCCCAACCCTAGAGAAGGGAATCCCTTTGCAGTTGTCTACTTCTGAGAGTAGGTAGATATGAAAATTTGGGAATTTAGTGGTTAAAGCCTGGGCTATCCCCATCTTTTCATAAGGATTGCCATAAATGTCTCAAAGATCAGCAATCTGCCCCTCAGGTGGTTGACAAGTCAATGGAAAGAGCAACCTCAACAAGGACGTCAAGGGACCCACATTTGGGAGATAGGTGTTGGTCCAAGAAATGGGATGGCAATACCATTTATCAAAGCCTATTTGCTTGGTGGCAGGTTGCACTTTAGAGAGATTAATCGTTTTCAACCTTGCTGCCAGTGCTTGTCCCTAACGTGCCGACTATATTTGAACAAATGTGAAAGAGAAAAAGGAAACCTTGCTGGCTTACCGACACGTGCCGCATTGGCCGAGTGCTAACTTCATGTCTCATACAGAGTATGGTGAGGGGAGGTGTGAGGTGTCCTCAAGGTCCTGGGGATCTCTGATTATTCCGCAGGTCCCTCAAGGGTTATATAGAGTGTAGATTGTCAGGTTTTAGAATAAAATCTCTCTGATAAGGCGTTGAAAATTTTTGTTTGTGTTTCTTCTTAAATACAATTATGTCTTTGTTATGCTGGGGTAGGAAATTTAGTTCTCTGAAGACACGAAACTTTGTCAGTCACTGTTACTTGGCTTTGAGACTTTCTCTGTTCTCGGAGACTGTTTTGGGCTTTCAACCCAGCATGCACCAGGAGTTAGCTGATACGGAAGGGGGAGACTATGGGCCACATGTATCATTCTGCGAACTGATGATTTTCGGCGGAAAGTGCCGATTTGCGTATTTTTTTATACGCAAATGGCCGATTTGCGAATAAAATATTCGCAAATCGGCACTTTCCGCCGAGTACATTAGGGGGCGGAAAGGGGGCGTGCAGTGGGCGGAACGGAGGGCGCGGACTCAGAGTCCGCGCGATTTACCATCCGTTCCTCCCAAATATACGCCGAAAACCTACTCCAGTCCTCAGCTGGCGTAGGTTTTCGGCGGTGCGCACCGGCGCGCACGGGATTTGTGTAGAGGCAGTCCGCCTCTACATAAATCTCCGGAGCTGCGGGGGCATTTTTAAGTCCGGCGTAAAAAACGCCGGACTTAATAAATGCCCCCCTATGTGTATACGTATACTATGTGTACACGCTCCGGCCGGAAATCCATCCATTCATTCAAATGCAACATATGTTTTGCATAATTCACGGCCGTTGTTGCCTAATTCTGTACTGATCTTGAATAAACATTATTGCGCTATGTACAAGAGTGTCGCTCTGTGTACTATGGCTCTTACAGTTTGCACAATAGTAACATTATAAACATGTTATAAAAACTTACAGTTTATGGCTATGTTCCTACTTTGGGAATATATCGGAGGAAGGCGCCCGTATCTTAACATAGACAGCCCCTAATAAAGAACATGATCTATATTAGTGGCCGTATATTTAACAAGATGGACTCGTTTCTTGTTGTGACACTTCGGTCTGTTTCCCAGCCTTCGGGTAGGAGGTTTTTTTTTAATAACTACTGAGTGTATAAAGAGAGGTTATGTAGGTAAATCTAGTAGGAGCTTGATAAAGGTGGCAGTATGTTGCCGAAACGCATTGCTCATTAAAAGTTTTTATATCACATCGGCGGTTTTTAATAATTATAATAACTGCATCATCTGCCGAATGGACCCCAGGACAGATCCTGGATTAAAAGAAGCTATCTAACTGTACAAGCTGTTTGGGGGGGGTTCAGATTGTGGGTACAGAGTCGCTTTAAGCCAGTAAAGATACACTGCACAAGTACCTTTCTGCATTCCAGGACATGTTGGGCTTCAGGTCAGACCTACCATGTTTCTCTGAAAATAAAACATCCTCCTAAGATAACACACCCCAACTACTCTACTCTCTAACCTAAAGTAAGGCATCCCCCCCCGAAAATAAGGCACCCCTACTCAAATCTAGAGCCGCCTGTTGCCACCCAGGACTCACCTAATCCCCTTGTGGATCTTCTACCGGCACCGCAGGCAGCCTGGTCCATGGCCCCCACGTCCTCCGCACGTCCCACCACACGTTGCCACATGTCACGCTGCATGTTCCACCGCATGGCTGACCCGCCGCTTACTCGCTGCTGATGAGCGCTTTGTGAGTATTCCAGGGAGGTCCGGGGAGGAGGATGTCCAGGGATGTCAGGAGGGCGTTGGGAGAGAAATAAGACATCCCCCGAAAATAAGACATAGGGGAGATTTATTAAACATGGTGTAAAGTGAAACTGGCCCAGTTGCCCCTAGCAACCAATCAGATTCCACCTCTCATTTTCCAAAGTGTCTGTGAGGAAAGAAAAGTGAAATCTGATTGGTTGCTAGGGGCAACTGGGCCTGTTTCACTTTACATCATGTTTAATAAATCTCCCCCATAGTGCCTGTTTTTCTGGGGGGGGGAAATATAAGGCACCGTTTTATTTTGGGGGAAACACGGTAGTTATCAAAGTAGCTAAGAGGACTATACACAGTTGCCTGCACATCCCAGCACTGAGGGGAGTCAAGTGAGACCCACTGGGGGCCAACCAGTGTTATCTGTATCTCTCTTTGAGGAAAATATACAAGACTGTGAGACTGTGACCTTTATAACACTATTCAAATCAGTGTTAGTGTCCTCTAGTTCTGACTCTTTTTCCTAAGGTTGTGATAAGGTTTTACCACATGACCACCGTTTTCAGCTTTTCCCCTTCCAATGTAATGCAGAATATTCAGATTGCTAGAAATTCAGATATTTTGAGAATTTCAGGTTGAAACTCTTTCATGATTAACATTTCCCTGATTTATTATTTCGGCAATTTATTAATACAATGGAGACTAGAGATTAAAGTCCCAGGCTATATTATATTTCTCTAATAGAGTATCCCCCAACCAGTATGTCTGTCATAGACGATAGTGGCAAGGAAACCTTGGGGAACTCTGCTGTCATATATAAAAGTCACATCAACTCCACAAATGTATCAGTAAAAACTCACCCTTCAAAACATATCCTCACACACAGCAGCACAGACAAAAAAAATATTAAGGAGAGAATAGAATGATACAAAATATTTTTATTAGAATTTTTTTTTAAAGTGAATGCACCATCACGTAAGGTAATTTTTTTTCTACATTAACTTGTCGGTGCCGAGGCGGTGATCCCATGGCACAGTCCAATGGCATCATAGAGGGGAGGGAATTCCCTCCCACTGTGCGCGGGCTGGCCCGCCTCCTGTGCTTGGGCACCGGCCCGGTATCCGTGGATAGAACCCCGGTACACGGGAACCTGGCTGCGGTTAAAAGAAAAAAGGACCGCGGCACCGGCTTCCCCGTGACTACGCTGTTCTATCGGTGGGTCAAATTAAAGAGAATGTATCTGATGGTACATCCTCTTTAATGATATCCCCTCCCCTCCGTAATGCGCCTCCATTAGAGTACAGCCTAGCACATCACCAAGGGGAGGGGATATCATTATATTGGGGGGTGCGGGACCAGTCTCCAATGCATAGGGCCGCTGCACGAAAAGAAAACTGCGCAGAGAACTGCCAACAGTGTAATGAAAAAAACAACATTGCCTTACGTGATGGTACAATGTAGTATGTAGTAACATAAAAGCATAACATTTTTTATACAGCTGTAATTGTACTGACCAGTAGGCTTGATCGAACATCTGAAAAAGCTAGGTTCGAACCTAGCCGGACCTTCCATATTTGATTGCTGATGGAGACATCCCGGGGACCGCCTGGAATTTTGGGACACAGCCTATTAACCAGGCCGAATCCTGGAATTCCAGGCGGTCCTCAAAATGTCTCCTCCTTCCGCACGGACCGTGAAGACATCAGCAATCAAATAGGGAAGGTCCGGCTAGCTTTTTCAGGTGTTCGATTAAGCCTACTGACCAGCAGATTAAAGGTATAATGTAATTTTTACCATAGAGTAAGAATAAAATCTCACAAAATCACATGATTTTTTACATTGCTCCCCACAAGTAAATTTTGCAATACATTTTATGGTAAAATGAAGGATGTCATTAAAAAGTATCATCGGTCCTGTCAAAACAAAAAAGCTCTGTATTCCTCTGTATCATGAAAAATAATCCTTGTGTGTTTGTATATTCCTAAGAGCACCACTATCAGCAGGGTCGAGCCAATGAACCTGCTGATATCCCCAAGTAGCTGTTTACCTTATGTCCGCAGTTCTTACTTCTCTCTCTTCCCATATAGTGGAGCTTTATAATAGTAGATAGGCTTATCCCCAGCTTAGGAGCGTTAGGGGCGTTGCCCGTCTGCCCGGACCATCCCCCTCAGCCCGCCTAGCCCTTCCCGTCCACTATAAATATTCATATAAGCATAGTATGATGCACAGCAATCGTCCCCTGTAATAGGGCCTTAAGAACTATGGCTCTTAGAAGGAGGAGGGAAAAAAATTATTGCACTGACTCCAAAAATTTCTGTAGCTGGAAAAGGGTTATAAAATGTAGTCTTTAAAGTTTTTACCTATATGTTGCATGAATTAATTATTGTAAATGTGAATTACATCTCTCAGGAGTAGGCACTGTATAACATTGATGTCACTATGTATAGTATACGACAGTGAGAGAAACATCAGCATTGCTTTATAGATTATACATTGATTATTGGTGTCAAATACCAGTGAGGTGTCTGTGTGTGTGTGTGTGTGTGTGGGGGGGGGGGGGGGGGTTATAAAAGACATAGGGGCATCAGGTGCAAGAATAGAACTAAACCTGTTTAATTTTATCTATCTTTTATCTCTCTTAGGTTATGATGGTTTGTCCCAGCTGCTGACTCCCCTTATTATCTTTATAGAACCGACCCACACATATAGTGCAACATGAAGGGGCTCGGTGAAGGTGGCGGTGAAGGTGTGTAAGTGTCTGATGGGGTCACACAGCTCATAAAAGGACAGCTGCCCGGCCTCATAATCCAGACAGATCCTGAATCTATCACTGGAGATATTGTCAGGTAACCAGATATATTTACTGTCATGAATCACTAAACAGTGATTATTACACCACCTCAAACTCCAGGACTTGTTATTATATCCAATACGTGAATGATATCCAGTCCTGTCTATACTGGGATAACACATCCCCACCATCCAATTCTCTGATCTACTGATCTCCACATCCCAGTAATGTCGTCCTGAGGAGAATCTCCTGCTGCTCATCACCTGAGGATAATTCTGGAATCTCTCTGCTGTTTCTGGACGATTCTGCTTCTCTTCTGTCCAGGTTAAAGTTTTTTGATCATCTGATATAAGGAGATTATTATTAGCTGTGTTTACATCAAATAATATGTCTGCAGGATCCTCCTTATAGATCCCTCTCCTTATACTTGATATTATGTCACATAATGTGCGGAATGTGTCTGAGATCACAGCCACATCCAGATCATCTACATCATGGGGCTGTCTATCATGTCCCCCTGTGTCCTCATCACCTCCCCCCTCCTCAGGATCACACAAGTCACCTGTGTCTGGTTCCTGTAAAACAGTCAGTGGATCCGCCATGTTACACAGCTCCTCAATGTGTCTCATCTTCCTGGACAGCTCGTCCTTCTTTATTTCCAGCTGCTGGATCAGAGCAGACAGTGGCAGTGACTCCTCCTTATCCTGCCTGGAGATCTCGCTCAGGACCCTCTTCTCCAGGTCGTCCAGCTGTCTCCTGATGTCTATAAACAGGACAGTGACTCTCTCAGCTTCTCCAGCTGCTTTTTCTTGAGCTTTTCTCCTGCGCTCCTCCACACTCCGGACTCTTTCCTTAATCTCCTCTCTCTTTGCCATCAGTTTCTGGAGAACATTTCTCAGATTCTTCTTCTTCTTCTCAGAGGCCTCCTTCAGCGTCTCTACTCGGTGTCCCCAATGTTCTCCGGCCAAACTGCAGGACACACAGATACAAGCAGCGTCCTCAGTGCAGTAATATTCCAGCACCTTCTTATGGACAGAACATTTCCTCTTCTCCAGGGAAGTGCTGGGCTCAGATAAGACGTGTTCTGGTGACTTGCTGTGAGCTCTCAGGTGTTTATCACACAGAGAAGCCTCACAGTGCAGACAGGATCTCACAGCAGGTACAGCAGAGTCCACACAGTAAGTGCAGCAGATCCCGCTTTCTGTCGGTGTTGGAGGAGTCAGCAGTATATTCTCCATTAGTTTACATAGAGCGATGTCCCTCATCAGTGCAGGCCGCTCCTGATACTCTTTTCTGCATTCAGGACAGGAATAAACTCCAGCCCCGTCCTGTGTATCCAGCAAACGATCAATACAGACCCGGCAGAAGTTGTGGCCACATCTCAGCATTACAGGATCTGTATAAGTGATCAGACAGATGGAACAGTCCAGGTCACCTCTCAGAGCAGCAGACGCCATGGCTGACAGAGGAGGAAGAGAGAAACGAAACTAAAAATCTCTGACGCTCAGATACCAGAGGGCGGGTGTAACTATTTACACTCAGGGTGCGGCTGACCTGTAACAAGAGTTCAGTCCTCTCTGTAACATACAGTATAATGTATAGCTAAATGTGGTGGTTTTGATAAGCATAGATTTACAAAACTGTATATCCAGACATTGAAAGAGAACGAACTATACATGTGGCCACTTTCAAAGTTGTTTTTAGGGCTATGTCATTTGCGCATGAAAGTCAATGGGAGTTGTGCAAATTGTGTAACATGTTGGCTTTGGGTGTTTTCAACTTTTTTACCTCCATCTGCAGGTGCAAAGAGGCTGCAGAGGTCCAGGGAGTTCTTGATCTAACGATAGGATTTAGAGGTCGCAACCATCTATAGTATATATTGTGGATATGTGGAAGGGTCCCAGATGGATATACCCCTCTAACTGTAAAAGGGGTTTTCCGAGCATAACAGACTAATCAGTTATTCGTAGAGTCAACTGTTTCCAACCTATTCACTCTCTAGTGCAGGCGCCAAACAGCGGATTTGGGTGCTGGGTATTGAAAACAAATGCAGTCATGCACCATGATCAATGCGTTCTCGACCCAAGTTTGTCTAACAACACTGAACTGAGACTATGGGCTTTCACAGCATACAAGCCTTTGGTTACTTGCTTGTATTATATGTTACCAGAAACTAGAAACTAACAAGGGCTAAACCTATGTGCTCCGAACCCGAGTGTTCGGCATTTGATTAGCTGGGGCTGCTGAAGTTGGGTAAAGCCCTAAGGTTGTCTGGTAAACATGGATACAGCCTATGACTGTATCCATGTGTAATGTCCCAGTACAGGTTCCACTAAGTTTTATTAAACCTGAGTAGAGTATCTCTGTAAGGTATCGCAAGGGGATGAAGGAGTTGTTGTTATGTGTTTTCCCCACTAGGTGTCACTTTATTTCTTGATGTATGTAATGTACTAAGCACAGCTGAAGGTATAAGGGATTACTTGTTGTTTGTCACATGTTATGTTCTGTCCAATTACAGGTACAGGTGCTTTCCCCAACTTTCCCCAGCTGCTGCAGGATGGAGATTTCAACGTGGGGCTGACTGGTTTCTTCCTCCAATAGCTTGAGAAAGTCGCTCATGAGTGACTGGAGGCTTAACTGGCTACTGTGGCTAGTGCTGCACCTTACGCCTCCACTAGCAGTCGTGATTGTCGAGTGCCCAGGGTCCCTTTGACTTCTTGTTTGGGACACAGGCTGGGGTTCTTGCTGGTACGCCTCAAACAACTGACTGCACAATAGCTCACGGTGCAGTTTAACTTTGGCCTTCTTGTCTGACGGTGGGAAAAAGTCCAGCATTTTCCGATGGAAACAAGGGGCAACCAAGGAGGTCAGCCAGTACTCGTCCCTTCTACAAATATGCTTTATGCGTGTGTCAGAGCACAAGCACTCAGTGTCGGACTGGGGTACTTTGGGCCCACCAGGGAAACTGACTCTAGGGGCCCACCCTACATAGACGGATTTAACCAGTGACAAACCTTTTACGTTAGTACAGCGGCTTTAAGCGAGAGTGAGGCCTAATGTCCATCATGAAAGGCATATAGTGGTCATTAAAACATTGTCAGACTGACATGTAAAAAGTTTGATCAGCCAGGGTTTCAGTGCTGAGACCCCCAACAATGGCTGGATCATTGCTCACCTGTCATATTGCAAGTGACGGGCTCAGCACCAATTGCAGTTGATAGGTTCCATTATAATGTATTGAGCCCATTACGTACAACATAACAGACGGACTAATGATCCAGCCATCAGCACAGTATATACTATGAGATCAGTGATAACTGGTAACACTATATATAGCATGGGATTAGTGATAACCAGTAACAATATGTACAGTATACACCATGAGACCAGTCATAAGCGGTAACACTATATACAGTATACACCATGAGATAAGCGATAACAGGGGGATATATACAGGGCTGGAAGGAGGAGATATATACAGGGCTGGGGGGAGAGGGGATATATACAGGGCTGGAGGGAGGAGGGATATATACAGGGCTGGAGGGAGGGATATATACAGGGCTGGAGGGAGGGATATATACAGGGCTGGAGGGAGGGGGATATATACAGGGCTGGAGGGAGGGATATATACAGGGCTGGAGGGAGGGATATATACAGGGCTGGAGGGAGGGGGATATATACAGGGCTGGGGGAGAGGGGATATATACAGGGCTGAAAGGAGGGGGAATATATACAGGGCTGGAGGAGAGGGGGGATATATACAGGGCTGGAGGAGAGTGGGGATATATACAGGGCTGGAGGAGAGTGGGGATATATACAGGGCTGGAGGAGAGTGGGGATATATACAGGGCTGGAGGGAGAGGGGATATATACAGGGCTGGAGGGAGAGGGGATATATACAGGGCTGGGGGGGAGGGGATATATAAAGGGTTGGGGGGAGGGGGCATATATAAAGGGCAGGAGGGATGGGGGATATATACAGGGCTGGAGGAGAGGGGGGATATATACAGGGCTGGAGGAGAGTGGGGATATATACAGGGCTGGAGGGAGAGGGGATATATACAGGGCTGGAGGGAGAGGGGATATATACAGGGCTGGGGGGGGGGGAGGGGATATATAAAGGGTTGGGGGGAGGGGGCATATATAAAGGGCAGGAGGGATGGGGGATATATACAGGGCTGGAGGAGAGGGGGGATATATACAGGGCTGGAGGAGAGTGGGGATATATACAGGGCTGGAGGGAGAGGGGATATATACAGGGTTGGAGGGAGAGGGGATATATACAGGGCTGGGGGGGGGATATATAAAGGGTTGGGGGGAGGGGGCATATATAAAGGGCAGGAGGGATGGGGGATATATACAGGGCTGGAGGGAGAGAGGGCATATATACAGGGCTGGAGGGAGGGGGGATATATACAGAGCTGGAGGGAGGGGGGGATATATACAGGGCTGGAGGGAGGGGGGATATATACAGGGCTGGGGGGAGAGGGGATACACACAGGGCTGGAGGGAGGGGGGATATATACAGGGCTGGAGGAGAGGGGATATATACAGGGCTGGGGGAGAGGGGATATATACAGGGCTGGAGGGAGAGGGGATATATACAGGGCTGGAGGAGAGTGGGGATATATACAGGGCTGGAGGTAGGGGGGATGTATACAGGGCTGGAGGGAGGGGGGATATATACAGGGCTGGAGGGAGGGTAGATATATACAGGGCTGAGGGGATATATACAGGGCTGGAGGGCAGGGGGATATAGAGGGCTGGAGGTAGGGGGGATATATACAGGGCTGGAGGTAGGGGGATATATACAGGGCTGGAGGTAGGGGAGATATATACAGGGCTGGAGGTAGGGGGAGATATATACAGGGCTGGAGGTAGGGGGAGATATATACAGGGCTGGAGGTAGGGGGAGATATATACAGGGCTGGAGGTAGGGGGAGATATATACAGGGCTGGAGGTAGGGGGATATATACAGGGCTGGAGGGGGATGTATACAGGACTGGAGGGAGGGGGGATATGTACAGGGCTGGAGGGAGGAGGGATATATACAGGACTGGAGGGAGGGGGGATATGTACAGGGCTGGAGGGAGGAGGTGGCTATTGTGCTGTGGGGAAGGGGCATTTGCACAGTGTAGAGGGGACAGGCCCCTGCACTCTGGATGCCAGCAGGACGGCTGGAGGCCATTAGATGACATTACCCATCCTCTCACCTCTCTCTGTGCTGCCTCCTGTGTCCGCACTTCCTGCTCTCTGCACTGTTTCTTGGTCCATACAGATAGCAGCACACAGAGCCTTCCTGCTGCCCTAAGACACGCCCCCTGCACAGAGTAAGCCCATAGACACTCTGTATGCAGGAAGTGCCGGGGCTTCTCCTCTCAGAGACCGTTCGGGGGGACACAGGGGGGACACGTGGGGCCCCTGCCAGGATAGTTAGTAGGTGACAGGAGTATCCTAGGGGCCATAGTCTGCAGAAGCTTATGTTGGGCCTGGATCTGCTGAACAGGGAGCCTCCTGTTCAGGGGCCCACCAGGGGGGAGAAAGGGGGAGGGGCCCACCGGGGGTTTCCCCGGCTCCCCGGTGGCCCAGTCCGACCCTGCAAGCACTCAAACAAGCATGTGGCCATATGTACAAGGTTCATTGTGCTCCTTTCCTCACTGGTGTCCTATTCCAAGATCTTCCAACAGATCTTCCTTTATTCGCTCCAGAGGTTCCAGGTCAGAGATTCCACCCATAAGTGTTTGGAACACCTGGCCATATGCCTCCTCTTCCACCACCAATTTGTCCATCTATGGGCTCAGGTTCACATGGTACAATGTAGCACTGCTCTCCTCTGTGATGATATTCCTCAGTGGATCACCATGACGTGAGGCAGAGGGATGACACCGTTGACAATGTAGTTATTGTGGCAGACCAACAGAGTGGCTTCCTCAAATGGTACCAGCAATTGGAAGCCATTGCGCATAATCTGCCAATGAGTGACCTGAAAACTGTCAGTTCTGTGTGAAACCAGAATGCGTGACAAGAAAGTCAGAGACTGACGATCTCTGTTGGTACAGCCGATCCAACATGTGGAGGGCCGAGTTCCACCATGTTGGCACATCACAGATCAGCCAAGTTTCCTGGAATTAATGATTGAGTTGCATCTGGTGTTGGGTGTTCTGTGCCACATATGAGTGGCTGAAGTCTTCAGCAGCTCCTTCAGTCCTGGGAAGGAGCAGAGGAACCTTTGCACGATGAGGCACAGCAAAGAATGTGTGTCAACCCTCCTTGCTGCAGTGCCGACACAATGTTCCTCTCGTTATCTGTCACTACAGTGCCCACTTGCAGATGTCGAGGGGTGAACCACTTTGATATCTCTTTCTCCACTGACCCAGGCAGTGTGCTCAGGTGAGTTCACCCAGACTGCGCAAGTAAAGAACAGCCTGACAGCACTGGGCTTGGCAGCATTGGTACGCCACAGGGACAGCATGTGTTCTTGCTTGATGAGTGAACGAGGTGGTGGAGGCTTATTGCCCCAAAAGGAACCTAGGAGGCAAGAGTGGTGGGACTTTTCCGTGTTGCTGCTGCTGCACCCCCCGCCCAAAAGAACATTTATCCAGTGGGCAGTCACAGACATATACTGCCCTTGGCCATATTTGGAACTCCATATGTCAGCACCATCTTGGGCCATCTTGGCAGACAGCAGTATTTGGGGTTGGCCCCGAGGGAACTACAGGTCCACACAACCGACCCCCTTCCACACAGGTGTATCCCCCCTAAACCCTCTAGAGCAGGCCCCCAGAAAAGTGAGAGAGATCACAGGGAAGTACTAGAGAGTAAACTTTCCCAGTGGAAGTCTGTGTGCCCACCTGAGACCGCGACAAGTCCATGAGTACGTCTGCAGAGCACCACAAGACCCAGCCATCCTGCAGGTAACAGCACACTCTCATTCTTCAGCTCTCAGTTTATCCCCTCATTACAGAGCTCAGTGCTATACACAGGAGAGGTCTAAACACCTACAGACTTTAATCTACTACCACCATAATCCTCTCCATAAACCCTCTCACTTTCTTCCATGCTCCAGTAGGCTTGCTGCAAGTTTTACTGGTGTCACAAAGAGGATAGGCTGTGGGCCTGTCACAAAATACCAACACTTCAGCTGTGAGATAGCCATCTTCAAGTGTGTGCTAACCGCAAAAGAGGGGGAACCCTACATCTCCATAGACTGTTAGGGGGACATTTATGAAAAGTCCGCCCGAGGCGTATGCCAGGGAGAAGGTGTACACCTGCTGGAAGCAGGTGTAGATTTGGTATGTCGGGAACAGGTTCCGGCCCCCCGGATTCACTAAGAGATACACGCCAAAGAAAAGGGGGTGGGGCCTTAGTAAAGACCGGTGTACGAGTACGCCGCTCTTCATAAATGCCCCCCCTTAGTCTATACTATTTGTCTCTGTTGCATTGTGAAAACTTTGTTCCAGCCTTGACGGAGTTAAAGCACTGTGAATTTTTTGCTGCCTTACAATCCCTGCCCTGCTTGGAGTTCCGCCCAGATGCTCTGTAACAAGGACGCCGCCATCTTAGGCTCCATCTTAGGGTGTGTGCAAACTACAGAAGTTGGACAGAAACTTCAAGGATGTCAATTCTTTGGGCAGACGGTGGAGTGCACGGGAGGCATCCAATTCAATCAATGGGACAGGCGGAACTTCAAGCAGGGTCCGCGGCGCAGACTCCACTTAAAATTCCACCCTGATTCTGTAGTGTGAATGAGCTGTTACATACTAAATGTTAACTTGCTTGAGGTCTACTTAGCAGGGGAGTTAGCGAGTAGTACCCCCAAGGGAGGGCCTTACTGCACTACGGAATTTAATATGGATCTCAAAAAATCCATATGTCTAGACAACAAATTCTGTGCACTTCTAGTTATGCATCCTGATTTTCCCTATGAGAGGGTTAAATGTGTTTCCTGGTGAAGTTTATTTTGGCAAGATAGCAACTTCCTTGTAACCAAGTTTCCTATTGTGTTTAATATCATCTTTGTTTCTTCATTGATTTGTTCCCAAACACAATGTTACATAAGAAGATACAATGTACACATCTCAAAATGTGCTTTATGGAGGCACTATCTTATTTGTAAACTTCTGAAGTTGTACTTTTTTTTAACCCCCTAATTTATTTAGTTAATGCAAATGGTTCATGGGGGTGGGGTAGGTTTTGGAGCTGGATTCTGGTTTAATACGTAGAGCATGATCTGGATTAATAACTATTGGAGCTAACTACTGTGTAAGGGCACTTGTGGATGTAACTATAACATGGGGCACTTCTAGGGACTTAATTAACTATCTACCTACTCTACAGAAGCCCTACTGGCCACAGGCTCCTATAAGGGTACACAATTAGAGCGGGGATAAATACTATGTAGGGGCACTATTGGGGGATAAGTACTGTGTAGGGGCACTATTGGGGATAACTACTGTGTAGGGGCACTACTGGGGGATAAGTACTGTGTAGGGGGTACTATAAGAGGCAATAACACAGAACATTATCACAATTAGAAGCATTAGAAGATGGGAAGGGGAGATTCTGCAGAAATGAGTCATGACCAGAAGAAGTCATCATAGTGGTCTGAGCCTAATGGGGAAGATAACAAAAAGTTGATGGCTCTGATCAAAGAAGGGAGTAATGTTAGTCTATGTATAAGTAACAGCACTGATGGTATTTAGCCAAAGGGTGGTGGTAACATGGTCACTATATTCATATTATATGTTGTTTGTATAGTCGATATATGGATAATACTGGCTTTTTTTTTGTAGCACGACATTTAATGCATAACACTGGGCAGTGGCGGAACTACCGCTTTAGCAACCGTAGCGGTTGCTATGGGGCCCGCCGCATCAAGGGGCCCAGGCCCGGCCAGCAAGTTGTTTGTCTCCTCTCAGAGTGCAGACAGTTTCTCCTCGGTTAGACCACCCAGGGAGAAACTGTCTGCACTCTGCATCTGAACTCCGGATGCATGCCCCCGCCTCCCGCCTCTCATGTTGCTTCCTGCTTCCAGCCACAGCTGAACTGTCTCCTCCCCCACGTAAGTGCACGTACGCAGGTCCTCTCTGCTCTGCCGTACAGTTACGGTGGGGGAGGGGGGCGGAGTCAAAGTCTGAGGGCACAGACTGTGTAGAGGGAGATAAAGCCTGTGCGCTCCCCCTCCCTTTCTCTCCCTCCCTGTGTGTGTGATGTGTCCTGGTTAGCTGTTCAGGACGCTTGTCCTGACACTAGCTAACCAGGGGAAGGGGGAGATAAAGCATGGCTGCTCCCTCAGAGACTCCTCCTCCAGGAGACTGTCAGCTGCCAGTACTGAGAAGCATCCTGTGAGGTTGGATGACCCTCTGACCCAGCCCTAGCCCTCTCCCGCCGGGACCTTCCCCAGAGACAGTGACAGCTCCTTCCTCCCCCTCCTGTAAGTATAAGGTGTGTGTGTGTTTAAAGAGAAGCAGAAGTGTGGGGTTTTATTTGTACAGTGCTGTGACAAAGGACTACAACGCCCAATGTGGTCTGTCTGCTGTCTGAGCCTCTCCCCTCCACCCAAGGAAACAGACAGATCACACTGGGAATTGTAGTCACACACTGTCTGTAAAGAAAGCAGCCCTGTGACATGTGCAGTAGCAGGCTGTATATATATATATATATATATATATATATATATACACAGTATGTGCAGTAGCAGGCTTTGTGTATATCTATCTATATATATACATACATACAAAGTATGTGCAGTAACAGGCTGTGTGTATATATATATATATATACATACATACACAGTATGTGCAGTAACAGGCTGGATATATATATATATATATATATATATATATATATATAAGTGCAGTAACAGGCTGGATAAATATATATATATATATATATATATATATATATATATATATATGCAGTAGCAGGCTGGATATATATATATGTGTATGTATGTGTGTGTGTGATATATATATATATATACACATAGTATGGCGGTGTTGTTCAGGTCTGGTGTGGCGATGTTATCCAGTCACTGTATGGCGGTGTTGTTAATGTGTGGTATGTTGGTGTTATCCAGTCACAGTATGGTGGTATTGGTCAGGTCTGGTATGCAGATATTTAATGTGCAACCTTGTTTATATTTTAAGCAGTTAAAAACCACATAGAAAAAAAGTCAGACAATGCATGTGCCGAAACCATGCATCCATTTCCTCCCCAGCAGCCAGGAGGGGGGGCCCATTGGAAAGTTTGCTATGGGGCCCAGCCATTTCTAGTTACGCCCCTGACACTGGGTATAGGGAGCTATCAGCATAAAGTTATATTACCCTCTAGTAAATTAAATTACTTGTTCCCAATGCATGGAGCTATGGATAACATGGTTTAATTTGCACTTGAACCCAGAATGGCATATAAATTAATAGGTTAGGAACTCTCTTTGCACACATGATGGATGTGCAAAATATGGAGCACCTGACCGCATGGTTATAAATTAATGTGGAGCTCTCTAAGGCAATTTGGGAATTATGAGATAGTTACTGGGCCCAGAGACAGGCATCTGGGTCTGCAGAATAACCAAATATGGATGATTTATGTACTGAGAATGTTGCTGCCATTTTGGGATTATTTTATATTAAGAGCATAGAAAATGACTTCATGTATACACTAGCTATGCATAAAAAGCTCTTAAAATTGGGAGTTCTCACCTTAGAACAATGCCCTAACAGGATAAAAGACAATATTGAATGTGGAATTTTTGTTAAGAGTAGTGTTGGGCTGAGTAGTGTGATGAGAGAATAGTGAAAGGACGTCAAAAGTAGCTCAGGTCTCCCTCTTAAGCTAGCCATATCCCTTCAATAACTGACAGCCAAATGATCATTCAGCCATCAATTATCTTTCCAACACAGAAATGTTCGTGTCTCTGTGTTTTCTATGGAGAGGGGATGGGTAAGCCTTTTCTCTCTTGAAACAAAGGGCTCGTCTATGATTCTCCATCATGGCCAATCCTTATCTCCACTGCCATCATCTGTTGGTGGACAGTCAGGAGAACCCCATACACTTTAGATTGACAGCCAAATACATTTCAAGTGGCAGGTTTGGCCGACTTTACACCATGTTTGATAGATCTCCCCCATAGTGTTAAGTGAAACAGGCTCAGTTGCCCCTAACAACCAGATTCCACCTTTCATTTTCCAAAGAGTCTGTGAGGAATGAAAGGTGGAATCTAATTGGTTGCTAGGGGCAACTGGGCCAGTTTCACTTTACACCATGTTAGATAAATCTCCCCCTATGTATGGAGACCTTTAAACCTAGTCTCCAGAGACTATTTTGGGTTGCATGGTACCACAGGAGAGGCAGTTCAGAACGAAAAGGGTTCCACTTACCTGGTCTATGCTGCCAGTAACTTAGAGACATCCACTATCTTAAGGCCAGTAAAGATACATTGCACAAGTGCCTTACTGCATTTAAGGACCTGTTTAGCTAAAGGTCTGGTCTACGTACCAGAGTACTTAAAAGGACTATACGCACTTGTCTGCACTCCCAGCTTTAAGCCCTTTGTAGTGTGAAGTGAGACCCACTGGAAGCCAATTAGTGTGAATTGTATCCCGCATTGGTGAAAAAAAGTACACAAGACTGTGAGAATGTGACCCCTATAACATAATATGAATCAGTCTTAGGGCCCTATTACACAGATCGATAGTTGGCCGATTATAGCTCCGTGTAATAGAGACACCGATCAGCTGATGAAACAATCATTGTCTGATCGTTGGTTTAGGTTTGGACCTAAAACCGCCGGGCATCGACCGCACATCGCTGTGTGGAATAGCAATGCGCACCCCACGGCTGACGATTGCCCAAATACCTGATACCTTACCTATCCCCACTCCCAGTCTTCTCTCCTGTGCTCCGCAGCTTCTAGTTCCCGGCGGCAGCAGCATCTGAGCAGCCAATCAGCCAATCACAGGCCGCCACGGTCCGGCCTGTTATTGGCTGTGTGGCCTGTCAGCTGAGACTAGGAAGCAATGGAGCACAGAAGTGAAGACTGGGAGCGGGAAGAGGTAAGGTATCAGGTGTTTGGGCAAGGGCTGTATGGACATCCCTAACGATGTCCATGCAGCCCTTCCTGCCCGATTATCGGGCCGTCTAATAGGTGCAGTAAATGACGGCCAATCTAGCAGATCAGTGCTCATTTACTAAAATGATTGGGCCATAGTCGGCCAGTGTAATAGGACCCGTAGCGTGTTTTCTTGCTCTGACCCTCTCACACTGAGGTAGGTGGGATTCCTAGTGGAGTTTCACCTGTTTTACTTCCTTAGGCCACATTCACATGCTGTAAGACAGCGGTCATTCTGTAAAACGGCCGTGTCACAGAATGGCCGCTGTCTGTGAAGTTCAACCTGGCCGGATGAACTTCATGTCTTTTGAATTGGGATGCGTGCACATTCGGGTGCGCCTGCATTCCAATTAACCATTGCAGACAATGTAAAGTGCGTCCGGAGCCACACTTTACCTTGTCTGCACTGTCAATTTTGTGCAACACACAAAATTGGCATGTCAGTTTTGAGGGCGGAGGCATGGAATTCCAACCAGAGTGTATTCTGTGTGTATACACTCTGGATGGGATTCCATAATAAACAATATTATTTGATTTTTCACTAAATAGCGGCTATTGTTGCAATCCTGCAACAAAGGCCATTAGTTAGTGAAAAAAATACATTGTGTGAACGTGGCCTTAGAGTGTTTTCTTGCTCTGACCCTTTATTTTTTTTATGTTTCATGATGAACATTTCTCTAATTTCTAATTTGGACCAATTTAGCAATGCAATGGAGGTAAATATCAAAGGCCCAGGCTATATTTAATTTCTATAATAGAGGATGCCCCAACCAGTACGTCTATTATAGATGATAGTGGCAACAAAACATTGAGAACCTCTGTCATGTATAAAAGTCACATATACTTCACAAATATATCGGTAAAAATTCACCCTTCAAACTATATCCCCACGCACAGCAGCATAGACAATAAATACTGAGGTGAAAACAGGATGATACAAAACATTTTTTATTTAGTTTGGCATAAACATTTGGTATAGCTGTAATTGTAGCGACCAGCAGAATAAAGGTATAAGAGATATTTTACCACAGAGTAAAAACAAAACCCTCCCAGAATTACACAATCACATGATTTTTTTATGTTGCTGTTTTTTCCTGAACATTCAGGTTTGTCATAACTAGGATGCTCGACATTTGACTCCTGTGGTCTGGAGAAACTGGATGCGGTCCTAGGGGTGACAGGAACTCCCAGGACTTCCTAGGGCTACATCCATCTTCTCCAGACACTGGGAGTCAAATGATGAGCGTCCTGGTTCAGACAAACCCAAATGTTCAAGAGATTCACTCATCACTATACATTGCAATACATGATATGGTAAAATGAAGGCAAACAGATTATATAACAGAGCGTTATATCAGGAAGGAAGAGGGTAATAAAATTGTGAAGTCTTTGAGGTATCATCTATATGTTAAATCCCGGGGAGGGGGGATTTGAAAAGGGGCATAGGGTCATTAGGTGCTATAATAGAGCTAAACTATCTCCCAGTTGCTGCCTCCCCTTAATATATTTATAGAACCATCCCATACATATAATACAGCATGAAGGGGCTCGGTGAAGGTGGCGGTGAAGGTGTGTAAGTGTCTGATGGGGTCACACAGCTCATAAAAGGACAGCTGCCCGGCCTCATAATCCAGACAGATCCTGAATCTATCACTGGAGATATTATCAGGTAACCAGATATATTTATTGTCATGTGTCACTATATACTGATTATAACGCTTCCTCACACCCCAGGACTTGTTATTATATCCAATGCCTGACTGACGCCCCCTCCTGTCTATACTGGGATAACACATCCCCACCATCCACTCATCTGTTCTACTGATCTCCACATCCCAGTAATGTCGCCCTGAGGAGAATCTCCTGCTGCTCATCACTTGATCATAGTCCTGGAATCTCTCTGCTGTTTCTGGATGATTCTGCTTCTCTTCTGTCCAGGTTGCAGTCTTCAGGTCGTCTGATATAAGGATATAATCCCCAGCTGTGTTTATATCCAGTAATATGTCTGCAGGACCTTCCCCATAAATCCGGCTCCTTATACCTGATATTATGTCACATAATGTGCGGAATGTGTCTGAGATTACGGTCACATCCAGAACATCTACATCATGGGGCTGTCTATCATGTCCCCCTGTGTCCTCATCACCTCCCCCCTCCTCAGGATCACACAAGTCACCTGTGTTTGGTTCCAGAAAGACAGTCAGTGGATCCGCCATGTTACACAGCTCCTCAATGTGTCTCATCTTCCTGGACAGCTCGTCCTTCTTTATTTCCAGCTGCTGGATCAGAGCAGAGAACAACAGTGACATCTTATCTTCTTCCCTGGAGATTTCGCTCAGGATCCTCTTCTCCAGGTCATCCAGCCGTCTCCTGATGTTTGTAAAAAGTACAGTGACTCTCTCGGCTTCTCCTTCTGCTTTTTCTTGAGCTTTTCTCCTGCGCTCCTCCACACTCTGGACTCTTTCCTTAGTCTCATCTCTCTTTGTCATCAGTTTCTGAAGAACATTTCTCAGTTTCTTCTTCTTTTTCTCAGAGGCCTCATCCAGCATCTCCACCTGGTGTCCCTGATGTTCTCCATCCAATCTGCAGGACACACAGATACAAGCAGCGTCCTCAGTGCAGTAATATTCCAGGATCTTCTTATGGACAGAACATTTCCTCTTCTCCAGGGAAGTGCTGGGCTCAGATAAGACGTGTTCTGGTGACTTGCTGTGAGCTCTCAGGTGTTTATCACATAGAGAAGCCTCACAGTGCAGACAGGATCTCACAGCAGGTACAGCAGAGTCCACACAGTAAGTGCAGCAGATCCCGGTTTCTGTCGGTGTTGGAGGAGTCAGCAGTATATTCTCCATTAGATTACACAGAATGATGTTCCTCATCAGTGCAGGCCGCTCCTGAAACTTTTCTCTACATTCAGGACAGGAATAAAATCCAGACCCCTCCTGTGTATCCAGCACACGACCAATACAGAGCCGGCAGAAGTTGTGGCCACATCTCAGCATTACAGGATCTGTATAAGTGACCAGACAGATGGAACAGTCCAGCTGGTCTCTGAAAGAAGATGCCATGGCTGACAGAGGAAGAGAGAAATGAAACTACAGTTCTCTGACTCTGAGATACCAGAGGTCGGGTGTAACTATCTACACTCAGGAGGCATTAACATTTGACAAAGAAGAATGTGAGTTCACTTTGCTATTAGCATAACTATACCTCAGATTATACATAACAAAGGAGCTGGGGGGAATGTCTATTGAGGCGATGTAGAGGAGGTAAACAAATACCTGTTGTCATAATCTGACTTTCCACATTCACTGGCATGTGAAAGGACAAGGAAGAGATGGCTTCCTTTAAAGAAATGATTAACACTAGTTATCATCTATAAATTGCTAGTTCACAAAGCTATGGACAATATTGTAAACCATCGTTTGGTGCATGTTCTGAAATCTTGAGTGAGATTTGTGGAACCAGAAATTAAAGATAAAATTACTACTGCAAAGAGCTATAACCAACATGGTTTAAATTGACATTAACTCAGAGAATTGTGCTTGAACTAGCAAAAAAAAAAAAAAAAAAAAAAAATTAGCCACTAATATATTACTGAAAATGAATATTGATTCACAAATCAAATGGTTCGGCTGCAATCAGTTACACAGTAAATGGTTTTATGTATGTTTAGTGGATATACATGTCACTACAGTAACAGACACAAACTAAGCCCCTCTATCTCTTGCTCTATGAAAACCGGTCATAGGGATACATGGACTTTTGCTATTGGTATACACTATTATAAGAAATTGACCTTATAAAATGAATATATTGTAGTATGCCATATTTGATATATAATATAAAGTATAATATTCATTTATGAGAATTATAAATGGAGGATCACGTGTATTGTATGTCTGGATTGTCGCATCAATAGGTCACTTGATTTCTTTGGTATATTGCTTACATATGCAAGATAATCTGATACCAACTGATAATTTGTCATTGTGATGGTCAAGAGAGTTTTTTGATGTAGTGAGACATGATGTCTACGTGATGGGGTGGAAAACAAAGGAGCATGGTTGGTATAAAGAAAAAGCATGGCTCATTGGTGGACAGTCAGGAAGAGAATATGGAAGAGATGGGAGTTGAAGACTAGGGAAGACTGACAACAAAACATAAAACTTGTGTTACTGTCCATTTGTGTTTGGTAACCATGAAATCGAAACAAATCCATGTTTCTCCATTAGTTATTTATAGTTGTTGTTTTAATATTTTAATATGGGTTAATGTTAGACGGGGTTCGGACAAACCCGAACCCTCCGCAATGATTACCGCTGTCTGCCCGCTCCGTGCAGCGGGCGGATCCAGCGGGAGGAACGCCTGGAAAACTGGGATACAGCCATAGCCATAGGCTGTATCCCAGTTTTCCAGGCGGTCCTCCCGCTGTATCCGCCCGCTGCACGGAGCGGGCAGACAGCGGGAATCCGATACCGAGCGTTCGGGTTCTGCCGAACCCGAACCTCGGCGGGTTCGGACCATCCCTAGTTAATGTTCATGATTGTTTATATTGTTTTGTGTTATTGTAATTATTATTTCCGTCTGCTTCCTTTATCCCTTGATATAAATCTAATAAAAAAACTATAAAGACAATATTTCCTATATATTCCTATCTAATAACAACTATAAAAGCAATATTCCGTACAATACACGATTTATTTTACACTCACGCCTGTATTTCATTTACTGGCCAAATCTCGAACCTAGACCCAGTAAGAGGGTGGTGTATATATATTATCTAGGTATTTATCTATACATAATAATTCTTACATAATTTGGCGAGCTCAGGCAGGAGGTTGGAGCGCAGTTGAGGGTAAATTTGTGAGTGTAAAAACTGTCTGAAATTATTTTGGTTCGTTTTTTGCTGTGTAGAATGTAACATGGAGGCTTCTTGAGTAGAATCACTAAAGTCAAGGCTACTAAGTCGCTTGTAAATGTTATGGAGGAATCTGCAGATCTATGGTAACAGGCGAAAGGTTTGGTGACTGAAGCAGTTATGGTCAAGAAATAAGCAAACATTTGATGGAGAACGCGCTCTAGTTTTTGCTGCCTACTGGATAGCAGAACAGTATTCAAGGCTGAAGGAGCAAAATAATATTTTACACAACCAAGTTAAATCTTTGGATCAGTTGTATGGCGGTATGAAGGAGCAGAAAGGGAGTTTGGAATCGGATGTAAATGTCCTAAAGAAGGAGATTAAAATGTTAAAACTGTAAGCTGAAAATACTGCTGCTATGTCTGTTAGCAACCAGCTAGTTGTGGCACAGTGCAAAATGGTGAAGATGGAGAATGAACGGCTTGGTGAAAGGTGGCTAAATTCCAAATTCTAAGTTTTTGTTTGTTTTATTTTTCCCCCAACCCCCTGTCCTGTGAGCTGTAGCTGGTGTGAGATAAATTACCAGCTTAATGAATGATAATGTAGTCACCATTGTGAGGCTAATGTAACTGGGGATCTCTTACTATTGTTATTATGGACAGTCGCTCCGCTCTGTGAATGCCGCAGACTGTAAACACGACTCCGTCTCCATTACACATTCCGGTGTGCAAACAGTTTTCTTTTCAATTTTTTTAATTTTATAAATTTATTTTATCTTGCATTTTAACGGACTGTACGTTCCGTTACTATATTAAATATGATGAATAGAGGAAGCTCCCTTTAATCTGGATTTGTTTTTATTTTTTCTTGTATGGTCTATTTTTGTCATTTATGTCAGTATCAGCAAACGTACCGTTTCTTGTCTGTAGTTCCCACAAGATCTATAGATATTGCCATTATTGGTCAAATTTGCACACTTTATCATAGTGTTATAAAACTCATGGTTTCCACTAGAGATGGGTGAAGCAAATCTAGCGAAACAAAGTGAATTCACAGCCATTCCTTGACCAAATTCGCTAAACATGGTGGCTGCCATGTTGGATTACAGTAATGTCAATGGGCAGGAGAAAGTGATCAACCATAAGCAGAGAGAGAAATAGGTAGAGAGGGGAGAATATAGAAGCGTGGATTGTGGGTGAATTTCTGTGGAAGCTGTTAAGCCAGTATCCAGTTTACCAAGTAACCGGGTGCCTGTTATGCTCTATACCAGGGGTGGGGAACCTTTTCCATGTCGAGGGCCGGTCGGGCCTTAATAAAATCATTCGAGGGCCGCACTCAATGTTATACCGTGCGCGGCAGTTAGTAGCGGGGGTTTGCAGCACCCGAACAAGGCAAAGTATTGTTCCCCTAATGCCCCTGCTATTGTAGTTAACCCTCTGTGATGCCCCTTGTACCTGATTTGAATCCTTAGTGATGCCCCTGGTAGCCTAGTTAACCCCCCCAGCCATGTCCCTGGTAGCCTAGTTAACCCCCCCCAGTCATGTCCCTGGTAGCCTAGTTAACTCCTCAGTCATGTCCCTGGTGGCCTAGTTAACTCCTCAGTCATGTCCCTGGTGGCCTAGTTAACTCCTCAGTCATGTCCCTGGTGGCCTAGTTACCCCCCCCAGTCATGTCCCTGGTAGCCTAGTTAACTCCTCAGTCATGTCCCTGGTGGCCTAGTTAACTCCTCAGTCATGTCCCTGGTGGCCTAGTTAACCCCCCCAGTCATGTCCCTGGTAGCCTAGTTAACTACTCAGTCATGTCCCTTGTTTGCCTAGTTAACTCCTCAGTCATGTCCCTGGTAGCCTAGTTAACTCCTCAGTCATGTCCCTGGTGGCCTAGTTAACTCCTCAGTCATGTCCCTGGTGGCCTAGTTAACCCCCCCAGTCATGTCCCTGGTAGCCTAGTTAACTACTCAGTCATGTCCCTTGTTTGCCTAGTTAACTCCTCAGTCATGTCCCTGGTAGCCTAGTTAACTCCTCAGTCATGTCCCTGGTGGCCTAGTTAACCCCTCAGTCATGTCCCTGGTGGCCTAGTTAACTCCTCAGTCATGTCCCTGGTGGCCTAGTTAACCCCCCCAGTCATGTCCCTGGTGGCCTAGTTAACCCCCCCAGTCATGTCCCTGGTGGCCTAGTTAACTCCTCAGTCATGTCCCTGGTGGCCTAGTTAACTCCTCAGTCATGTCCCTGGTAGCCTAGTTAACTCCTCAGTCATGTCCCTGGTGGCCTAGTTAACTCCTCAGTCATGTCCCTGGTGGCCTAGTTAACCCCCCCAGTCATGTCCCTGATGGCCTAGTTAACCCCCCCAGTCATGTCCCTGGTGGCCTAGTTAACTCCTCGGTCATGTCCCTGGTGGCCTAGTTAACTCCTCAGTCATGTCCCTGGTGGCCTAGTTAACTAGTCAGTCATGTCCCTGGTGGCCTAGTTAACTCCTCAGTCATGTCCCTGGTGGCCTCGTTAACTCCTCAGTCATGTCCCTGGTGGCCTAGTTAACCCCTCAGTCATGTCCCTGGTGGCCTAGTTAACCCCCCCAGTCATGTCCCTGTTGGCCTAGTTAACCCCCCCAGTCATGTTCCTGGTGGCCTAGTTAACTCCTCAGTCATGTCCCTGGTGGCCTAGTTAACTCCTCAGTCATGTCCCTGGTGGCCTAGTTAACTCCTCAGTGATGTCCCTGGTGGCCTAGTTAACTCCTCAGTCATGTCCCTGGTGGCCTAGTTAACTCCTCAGTCATGTCCCTGGTGGCCTAGTTAACTCCTCAGTCATGTCCCTGGTGGCCTAGTTAACTCCTCAGTCATGTCCCCGGTAGCCTAGTTAACTCCTCAGTCATGTCCCTGGTGGCCTAGTTAACCCCTCAGTCATGTCCCTGGTGGCCTAGTTAACCCCCCCAGTCATGTCCCTGATGGCCTAGTTAACCCCCCCAGTCATGTCCCTGGTGGCCTAGTTAACTCCTCGGTCATGTCCCTGGTGGCCTAGTTAACTCCTCAGTCATGTCCCTGGTGGCCTAGTTAACTAGTCAGTCATGTCCCTGGTGGCCTAGTTAACTCCTCAGTCATGTCCCTGGTGGCTTCGTTAACTCCTCAGTCATGTCCCTGGTGGCCTAGTTAACTCCTCAGTCATGTCCCTGGTGGCCTTGTTAACCCCCCCAGTCATGTCCCTGGTAGCCTAGTTAACTCCTCAGTCATGTCCCTTGTTTGCCTAGTTAACTCCTCAGTCATGTCCCTGGTGGCCTAGTTAACCCCTCAGTCATGTCCCTGGTGGCCTAGTTAACCCCCCCAGTCATGTCCCTGTTGGCCTAGTTAACCCCCCCAGTCATGTTCCTGGTGGCCTAGTTAACTCCTCAGTCATGTCCCTGGTGGCCTAGTTAACTCCTCAGTCATGTCCCTGGTGGCCTAGTTAACTCCTCAGTGATGTCCCTGGTGGCCTAGTTAACTCCTCAGTCATGTCCCTGGTGGCCTAGTTAACTCCTCAGTCATGTCCCTGGTGGCCTAGTTAACTCCTCAGTCATGTCCCTGGTGGTCTAGTTAACTCCTCAGTCATGTCCCTGGTAGCCTAGTTAACTCCTCAGTCATGTCCCTGGTGGCCTAGTTAACCCCTCAGTCATGTCCCTGGTAGCCTAGTTAACTCCTCAGTCATGTCCCTGGTAGCCTAGTTAACTCCCCAGTCATGTCCCTGGTGGCCTAGTTAACTCCTCAGTCATGTCCCTGGTGGCCTAGTTAACCCCCCAGTCATGTCCCTGGTAGCCTAGTTAACTCCTCAGTCATGTCCCTGGTAGCCTAGTTAACTCCTCAGTCATGTCCCTGGTGGCCTAGTTAACTCCTCAGTCATGTCCCTGGTGGCCTAGTTAACCCCTCAGTCATGTCCCTGGTAGCCTAGTTAACTCCTCAGTCATGTCCCTGGTGGCCTAGTTAACCCCCCAGTCATGTCCCTGGTGGCCTAGTTAACCCCCCCCCCCAGTCATGTCCCTGGTGGCCTAGTTAACCCCCCCAGTCATGTCCCTGGTAGCCTAGTTAACTCCTCAGTCATGTCCCTGGTGGCCTAGTTAACTCCTCAGTCATGTCCCTGGTAGCCTAGTTAACTCCTCAGTCATGTCCCTGGTAGCCTAGTTAACTCCTCAGTCATGTCCCTGGTGGCCTAGTTAACTCCTCAGTCATGTCCCTGGTGGCCTAGGTAACCCCTCAGTCATGTCCCTGGTAGCCTAGTTAACTCCTCAGTCATGTCCCTGGTGGCCTAGTTAACCCCCCCAGTCATGTCCCTGGTGGCCTAGTTAACTCCTCAGTCATGTCCCTGGTAGCCTAGTTAAACCCCATTAGTCATGTCCCTTGTGGCCTAGTTAACCCCCCCAGTCATGTCCCTGGTGGCCTAGTTAACCCCCCCAGTCATGTCCCTGGTAGCCTAGTTAACTCCTCAGTCATGTCCCTGGTGGCCTAGTTAACTCCTCAGTCATGTCCCTGGTAGCCTAGTTAACTCCTCAGTCATGTCCCTGGTGGCCTAGTTAACTCCTCAGTCATGTCCCTGGTGGCCTAGTTAACCCCTCAGTCATGTCCCTGGTAGCCTAGTTAACTCCTCAGTCATGTCCCTGGTGGCCTAGTTAACTCCTCAGTCATGTCCCTGGTGGCCTAGTTAACCCCTCAGTCATGTCCCTGGTAGCCTAGTTAACTCCTCAGTCATGTCCCTGGTAGCCTAGTTAACCCCTCAGTCATGTCCCTGGTAGCCTAGTTAACTCCTCAGTCATGTCCCTGGTGGCCTAGTTAACCCCCCAGTCATGTCCCTGGTGGCCTAGTTAACCCCCCCAGTCATGTCCCTGGTGGCCTAGTTAACTCCTCAGTCATGTCCCTGGTGGCCTAGTTAACTCCTCAGTCATGTCCCTGGTGGCCTAGTTAACTCCTCAGTCATGTCCCTGGTAGCCTAGTTAACTCCTCAGTCATGTCCCTGGTGGCCTAGTTAACTCCTCAGTCATGTCCCTGGTGGCCTAGTTAACTCCTCAGTCATGTCCCTGGTGGCCTAGTTAACTCCTCAGTCATGTCCCTGGTGGCCTAGTTAACCCCCCAGTCATGTCCCTGGTAGCCTAGTTAACTCCTCAGTCATGTCCCTGGTAGCCTAGTTAACTCCTCAGTCATGTCCCTGGTGGCCTAGTTATCTCCTCAGTCATGTCCCTGGTGGCCTAGGTAACCCCTCAGTCATGTCCCTGGTAGCCTAGTTAACTCCTCAGTCATGTCCCTGGTGGCCTAGTTAACCCCCCCAGTCATGTCCCTGGTGGCCTAGTTAACTCCTCAGTCATGTCCCTGGTAGCCTAGTTAAACCCCATCAGTCATGTCCCTGGTGGCCTAGTTAACCCCCCCCAGTCATGTCCCTGGTGGCCTAGTTAACCCCCCCAGTCATGTCCCTGGTAGCCTAGTTAACTCCTCAGTCATGTCCCTGGTGGCCTAGTTAACCCCCCAGTCATGTCCCTGGTAGCCTAGTTAACTCCTCAGTCATGTCCCTGGTGGCCTAGTTAACCCCTCAGTCATGTCCCTGGTAGCCTAGTTAACTCCTCAGTCATGTCCCTGGTGGCCTAGTTAACCCCCCCAGTCATGTCCCTGGTAGCCTAGTTAACTCCTCAGTCATGTCCCTGGTAGCCTAGTTAACTCCTCAGTCATGTCCCTGGTGGCCTAGTTAACTCCTCAGTCATGTCCCTGGTGGCCTAGTTAACCCCCCCAGTCATGTCCCTGGTAGCCTAGTTAACTCCTCAGTCATGTCCCTGGTGGCCTAGTTAACTCCTCAGTCATGTCCCTGGTAGCCTAGTTAACTCCCCAGTCATGTCCCTGGTGGCCTAGTTAACTCCTCAGTCATGTCCCTGGTAGCCTAGTTAACTCCTCAGTCATGTCCCTGGTGGCCTAGTTAACTCCTCAGTCATGTCCCTGGTGGCCTAGTTAACCCCCCAGTCATGTCCCTGGTAGCCTAGTTAACTCCTCAGTCTTGTCCCTGGTAGCCTAGTTAACTCCTCAGTCATGTCCCTGGTAGCCTAGTTAACCCCCCCAGTCATGTCCCTGGTGGCCTAGTTAACCCCCCCAGTCATGTCCCTGGTGGCCTAGTTAACTCCTCAGTCATGTCCTTGGTAGCCTAGTTAACTCCTCAGTCATGTCCCTGGTAGCCTAGTTAACTCCTCAGTCATGTCCCTGGTGGCCTAGTTAACTCCTCAGTCATGTCCCTGGTGGCCTAGTTAACCCCTCAGTCATGTCCCTGGTAGCCTAGTTAACTCCTCAGTCATGTCCCTGGTAGCCTAGTTAACTCCTCAGTCATGTCCCTGGTGGCCTAGTTAACCCCCCAGTCATGTCCCTGGTGGCCTAGTTAACCCCCCCAGTCATGTCCCTGGTGGCCTAGTTAACTCCTCAGTCATGTCCCTGGTGGCCTAGTTAACTCCTCAGTCATGTCCCTGGTGGCCTAGTTAACTCCTCAGTCATGTCCCTGGTGGCCTAGTGAACTCCTCAGTCATGTCCCTGGTGACCTAGTTAACCCCCCAGTCATGTCCCTGGTAGCCTAGTTAACTCCTCAGTCATGTCCCTGGTGGCCTAGTTAACTCCTCAGTCATGTCCCTGGTGGCCTAGTTAACCCCCCCAGTCATGTCCCTGGTAGCCTAGTTAACCCCTCAGTCATGTCCCTGGTAGCCTAGTTAACTCCTCAGTCATGTCCTTGGTAGCCTAGTTAGCTCCTCAGTCATGTCCCTGGTAGCCTAGTTAACTCCTCAGTCATGTCCCTGTTAGCCTAGTTAACTCCTCAGTCATGTCCCTGGTGGCCTAGTTAACTCCTCAGTCATGTCGCTGGTAGCCTAGTTAACTCCTCAGTCATGTCCCTGGTAGCCTAGTTAACTCCTCAGTCATGTCCCTGGTGGCCTAGTTAACTCCTCAGTCATGTCCCTGGTAGCCTAGTTAACTCCTCAGTCATGTCCCTGGTAGCCTAGTTAACTCCTCAGTCATGTCCCTGGTAGCCTAGTTAACTCCCCAGTCATGTCCCTGGTGGCCTAGTTAACTCCTCAGTCATGTCCCTGGTAGCCTAGTTAACTCCTCAGTCATGTCCCTGGTGGCCTAGTTAACCCCCCCAGTCATGTCCCTGGTGGCCTAGTTAACTCCTCAGTCATGTCCCTGGTAGCCTAGTTAAACCCCATCAGTCATGTCCCTGGTGGCCTAGTTAACCCCCCCCAGTCATGTCCCTGGTGGCCTAGTTAACCCCCCCAGTCATGTCCCTGGTAGCCTAGTTAACTCCTCAGTCATGTCCCTGGTGGCCTAGTTAACCCCCCAGTCATGTCCCTGGTAGCCTAGTTAACTCCTCAGTCATGTCCCTGGTGGCCTAGTTAACCCCTCAGTCATGTCCCTGGTGGCCTAGTTAACTCCTCAGTCATGTCCCTGGTGGCCTAGTTAACCCCCCCAGTCATGTCCCTGGTAGCCTAGTTAACTCCTCAGTCATGTCCCTGGTAGCCTAGTTAACTCCTCAGTCATGTCCCTGGTGGCCTAGTTAACTCCTCAGTCATGTCTCTGGTGGCCTAGTTAACCCCCCCAGTCATGTCCCTGGTAGCCTAGTTAACTCCTCAGTCATGTCCCTGGTGGCCTAGTTAACTCCTCAGTCATGTCCCTGGTAGCCTAGTTAACTCCCCAGTCATGTCCCTGGTGGCCTAGTTAACTCCTCAGTCATGTCCCTGGTAGCCTAGTTAAACCCCCTCAGTCATGTCCCTGGTGGCCTAGTTAACCCCCCCAGTCATGTCCCTGGTAGCCTAGTTAACTCCTCAGTCATGTCCCTGGTGGCCTAGTTAACCCCCCAGTCATGTCCCTGGTGGCCTAGTTAACTCGTCAGTCATGTCCCTGGTGGCCTAGTTAACCCCTCAGTCATGTCCCTGGTAGCCTAGTTAACTCCTCAGTCATGTCCCTGGTGGCCTAGTTAACCCCCCCAGTCATGTCCCTGGTAGCCTAGTTAACTCCTCAGTCATGTCCCTGGTAGCCTAGTTAACTCCTCAGTCATGTCCCTGGTGGCCTAGTTAACTCCTCAGTCATGTCCCTGGTGGCCTAGTTAACCCCCCCAGTCATGTCCCTGGTAGCCTAGTTAACTCCTCAGTCATGTCCCTGGTGGCCTAGTTAACTCCTCAGTCATGTCCCTGGTAGCCTAGTTAACTCCCCAGTCATGTCCCTGGTGGCCTAGTTAACTCCTCAGTCATGTCCCTGGTAGCCTAGTTAACTCCTCAGTCATGTCCCTGGTGGCCTAGTTAACTCCTCAGTCATGTCCCTGTTGGCCTAGTTAACTCCTCAGTCATGTCCCTGGTGGCCTAGTTAACCCCCCCCCCAGTCATGTCCCTGGTGGCCTAGTTAACCCCCCCCAGTCATGTCCCTGGTAGCCTAGTTAACTCCTCAGTCATGTCCCTGGTAGCCTAGTTAACTCCTCAGTCATGTCCCTGGTGGCCTAGTTACCCCCCCCAGTCATGTCCCTGGTAGCCTAGTTAACTCCTCAGTCATGTCCCTGGTAGCCTAGTTAACTCCTCAGTCATGTCCCTGGTAGCCTAGTTAACTCCTCAGTGATGTCCCTGGTGGCCTAGTTAACTCCTCAGTCATGTCCCTGGTGGCCTAGGTAACCCCTCAGTCATGTCCCTGGTAGCCTAGTTAACTCCTCAGCCATGTCCCTGGTGGCCTAGTTAACCCCCCCAGTCATGTCCCTGGTGGCCTAGTTAACCCCCCCAGTCATGTCCCTGGTGGCCTAGTTAACTCCTCAGTCATGTCCCTGGTGGCCTAGTTAACTCCTCAGTCATGTCCCTGGTAGCCTAGTTAACTCCCCAGTCATGTCCCTGGTGGCCTAGTTAACTCCTCAGTCATGTCCCTGGTAGCCTAGTTAACTCCTCAGTCATGTCCCTGGTGGCCTAGTTAACTCCTCAGTCATGTCCCTGGTGGCCTAGTTAACCCCCCAGTCATGTCCCTGGTAGCCTAGTTAACTCCTCAGTCTTGTCCCTGGTAGCCTAGTTAACTCCTCAGTCATGTCCCTGGTAGCCTAGTTAACCCCCCCAGTCATGTCCCTGGTGGCCTAGTTAACCCCCCCAGTCATGTCCCTGGTGGCCTAGTTAACTCCTCAGTCATGTCCTTGGTTGCCTAGTTAACTCCTCAGTCATGTCCCTGGTAGCCTAGTTAACTCCTCAGTCATGTCCCTGGTGGCCTAGTTAACTCCTCAGTCATGTCCCTGGTGGCCTAGTTAACCCCTCAGTCATGTCCCTGGTAGCCTAGTTAACTCCTCAGTCATGTCCCTGGTAGCCTAGTTAACTCCTCAGTCATGTCCCTGGTGGCCTAGTTAACCCCCCAGTCATGTCCCTGGTGGCCTAGTTAACCCCCCCAGTCATGTCCCTGGTGGCCTAGTTAACTCCTCAGTCATGTCCCTGGTGGCCTAGTTAACTCCTCAGTCATGTCCCTGGTGGCCTAGTTAACTCCTCAGTCATGTCCCTGGTGGCCTAGTGAACTCCTCAGTCATGTCCCTGGTGACCTAGTTAACCCCCCAGTCATGTCCCTGGTAGCCTAGTTAACTCCTCAGTCATGTCCCTGGTGGCCTAGTTAACTCCTCAGTCATGTCCCTGGTGGCCTAGTTAACCCCCCCAGTCATGTCCCTGGTAGCCTAGTTAACCCCTCAGTCATGTCCCTGGTAGCCTAGTTAACTCCTCAGTCATGTCCTTGGTAGCCTAGTTAGCTCCTCAGTCATGTCCCTGGTAGCCTAGTTAACTCCTCAGTCATGTCCCTGTTAGCCTAGTTAACTCCTCAGTCATGTCCCTGGTGGCCTAGTTAACTCCTCAGTCATATCGCTGGTAGCCTAGTTAACTCCTCAGTCATGTCCCTGGTAGCCTAGTTAACTCCTCAGTCATGTCCCTGGTGGCCTAGTTAACTCCTCAGTCATGTCCCTGGTAGCCTAGTTAACTCCTCAGTCATGTCCCTGGTAGCCTAGTTAACTCCTCAGTCATGTCCCTGGTAGCCTAGTTAACTCCCCAGTCATGTCCCTGGTGGCCTAGTTAACTCCTCAGTCATGTCCCTGGTAGCCTAGTTGACTCCTCAGTCATGTCCCTGGTGGCCTAGTTAACCCCCCAGTCATGTCCCTGGTGGCCTAGTTAGCCCCCCCAGTCATGTCCCTGGTGGCCTAGTTAACTCCTCAGTCATGTCCCTGGTAGCCTAGTTAACTCCTCAGTCATGTCCCTGGTGGCTAGTTAACCCCCCAGTCATGTCCCTGGTGGCCTAGTTAACCCCCCCAGTCATGTCCCTGGTGGCCTAGTTAACTCCTCAGTCATGTCCCTGGTGGCCTAGTTAACTCCTCAATCATGTCCCTGGTAGCCTAGTTAACTCCTCAGTCATGTCACTGGTGGCCCAGTTAACTCCTCAGTCATGTCCCTGGTGGCCTAGTTAACTCCTTAGTCATGTCCCTGGTGGCCTAGTTAACCCCCCAGTCATGTCCCTGGTAGCCTAGTTAACTCCTCAGTCATGTCCCTGGTGGCCTAGTTAACTCCTCAGTCATGTCCCTGGTGGCCTAGTGAACTCCTCAGTCATGTCCCTGGTGACCTAGTTAACCCCCCAGTCATGTCCCTGGTAGCCTAGTTAACTCCTCAGTCATGTCCCTGGTGGCCTAGTTAACTCCTCAGTCATGTCCCTGGTGGCCTAGTTAACCCCCCCCAGTCATGTCCCTGGTGGCCTAGTTAACCCCCCCCAGTCATGTCCCTGGTAGCCTAGTTAACTCCTCAGTCATGTCCCTGGTAGCCTAGTTAACTCCTCAGTCATGTCCCTGGTGGCCTAGTTACCCCCCCCCAGTCATGTCCCTGGTAGCCTGGTTAACTCCTCAGTCATGTCCCTGGTAGCCTAGTTAACTCCTCAGTCATGTCCCTGGTAGCCTAGTTAACTCCTCAGTCATGTCCCTGGTGGCCTAGTTAACCCCCCCAGTCATGTCCCTGGTGGCCTAGTTAACCCCCCCAGTCATGTCCCTGGTGGCCTAGTTAACTCCTCAGTCATGTCCCTGGTGGCCTAGTTAACCCCCCCAGTCATGTCCCTGGTAGCCTAGTTAACTCCTCAGTCATGTCCCTGGTAGCCTAGTTAACTCCTCAGTCATGTCCCTGGTGGCCTAGTTAACTCCTCAGTCATGTCCCTGGTGGCCTAGTTAACCCCTCAGTCATGTCCCTGGTAGCCTAGTTAACTCCTCAGTCATGTCCCTGGTGGCCTAGTTAACTCCTCAGTCATGTCCCTGGTGGCCTAGTTAACTCCTCAGTCATGTCCCTGGTGGCCTAGTTAACCCCCCCAGTCATGTCCCTGGTGGCCTAGTTAATCCCCCCAGTCATGTCCCTGGTGGCCTAGTTAACTCCTCAGTCATGTCCCTGGTGGCCTAGTTAACTCCTCAGTCATGTCCCTGGTGGCCTAGTTAACTCCTCAGTCATGTCCCTGGTGGCCTAGTTAACTCCTCAGTCATGTCCCTGGTGGCCTAGTTAACTCCTCAGTCATGTCCCTGGTGGCCTAGTTAACTCCTCAGTCATGTCCCTGGTGGCCTAGTTAACTTCTCAGTCATGTCCCTGGTAGCCTAGTTAACTCCTCAGTCATGTCCCTGGTAGCCTAGTTAACTCCTCAGTCATGTCCCTGGTGGCCTAGTTAACTCCTCAGTCATGTCCCTGGTGGCCTAGTTAACTCCTCAGTCATGTCCCTGGTGGCCTAGTTAACCCCCTCAGTCATGTCCCTGGTGGCCTAGTTAACCCCCCCCAGTCATGTCCCTGGTAGCCTAGTTAACTCCTCAGTCATGTCCCTGGTAGCCTAGTTAACTCCTCAGTCATGTCCCTGGTGGCCTAGTTACCCCCCCCAGTCATGTCCCTGGTAGCCTAGTTAACTCCTCAGTCATGTCCCTGGTAGCCTAGTTAACTCCTCAGTCATGTCCCTGGTAGCCTAGTTAACTCCTCAGTCATGTCCCTGGTGGCCTAGTTAACTCCTCAGTCATGTCCCTGGTGGCCTAGGTAACCCCTCAGTCATGTCCCTGGTAGCCTAGTTAACTCCTCAGTCATGTCCCTGGTGGCCTAGTTAACCCCCCCAGTCATGTCCCTGGTGGCCTAGTTAACCCCCCCAGTCATGTCCCTGGTAGCCTAGTTAACTCCTCAGTCATGTCCCTGGTGGCCTAGTTAACCCCCCCAGTCATGTCCCTGGTAGCCTAGTTAACTCCTCAGTCATGTCCCTGGTAGCCTAGTTAACTCCTCAGTCATGTCCCTGGTGGCCTAGTTAACTCCTCAGTCATGTCCCTGGTGGCCTAGTTAACCCCTCAGTCATGTCCCTGGTAGCCTAGTTAACTCCTCAGTCATGTCCCTGGTGGCCTAGTTAACTCCTCAGTCATGTCCCTGGTGGCCTAGTTAACTCCTCAGTCATGTCCCTGGTGGCCTAGTTAACCCCCCCAGTCATGTCCCTGGTGGCCTAGTTAATCCCCCCAGTCATGTCCCTGGTGGCCTAGTTAACTCCTCAGTCATGTCCCTGGTTGCCTAGTTAACTCCTCAGTCATGTCCCTGGTGGCCTAGTTAACTCCTCAGTCATGTCCCTGGTGGCCTAGTTAACTCCTCAGTCATGTCCCTGGTGGCCTAGTTAACTCCTCAGTCATGTCCCTGGTGGCCTAGTTAACTCCTCAGTCATGTCCCTGGTGGCCTAGTTAACTCCTCAGTCATGTCCCTGGTGGCCTAGTTAACTCCTCAGTCATGTCCCTGGTGGCCTAGTTAACTTCTCAGTCATGTCCCTGGTAGCCTAGTTAACTCCTCAGTCATGTCCCTGGTAGCCTAGTTAACTCCTCAGTCATGTCCCTGGTGGCCTAGTTAACTCCTCAGTCATGTCCCTGGTGGCCTAGTTAACTCCTCAGTCATGTCCCTGGTGGCCTAGTTAACCCCCTCAGTCATGTCCCTGGTGGCCTAGTTAACCCCCCCCAGTCATGTCCCTGGTAGCCTAGTTAACTCCTCAGTCATGTCCCTGGTAGCCTAGTTAACTCCTCAGTCATGTCCCTGGTGGCCTAGTTACCCCCCCCAGTCATGTCCCTGGTAGCCTAGTTAACTCCTCAGTCATGTCCCTGGTAGCCTAGTTAACTCCTCAGTCATGTCCCTGGTAGCCTAGTTAACTCCTCAGTCATGTCCCTGGTGGCCTAGTTAACTCCTCAGTCATGTCCCTGGTGGCCTAGGTAACCCCTCAGTCATGTCCCTGGTAGCCTAGTTAACTCCTCAGTCATGTCCCTGGTGGCCTAGTTAACCCCCCCAGTCATGTCCCTGGTGGCCTAGTTAACCCCCCCAGTCATGTCCCTGGTAGCCTAGTTAACTCCTCAGTCATGTCCCTGGTGGCCTAGTTAACCCCCCCAGTCATGTCCCTGGTAGCCTAGTTAACTCCTTAGTCATGTCCCTGGTAGCCTAGTTAACTCCTCAGTCATGTCCCTGGTGGCCTAGTTAACTCCTCAGTCATGTCCCTGGTGGCCTAGTTAACCCCTCAGTCATGTCCCTGGTAGCCTAGTTAACTCCTCAGTCATGTCCCTGGTGGCCTAGTTAACTCCTCAGTCATGTCCCTGGTGGCCTAGTTAACTCCTCAGTCATGTCCCTGGTGGCCTAGTTAACCCCCCCAGTCATGTCCCTGGTGGCCTAGTTAATCCCCCCAGTCATGTCCCTGGTGGCCTAGTTAACTCCTCAGTCATGTCCCTGGTGGCCTAGTTAACTCCTCAGTCATGTCCCTGGTGGCCTAGTTAACTCCTCAGTCATGTCCCTGGTGGCCTAGTTAACTCCTCAGTCATGTCCCTGGTGGCCTAGTTAACTCCTCAGTCATGTCCCTGGTGGCCTAGTTAACTCCTCAGTCATGTCCCTGGTAGCCTAGTTAACTTCTCAGTCATGTCCCTGGTAGCCTAGTTAACTCCTCAGTCATGTCCCTGGTAGCCTAGTTAACTCCTCAGTCATGTCCCTGGTGGCCTAGTTAACTCCTCAGTCATGTCCCTGGTGGCCTAGTTAACTCCTCAGTCATGTCCCTGGTGGCCTAGTTAACCCCCTCAGTCATGTCCCTGGTGGCCTAGTTAACCCCCAGTGTCTGCCCCAAATGAAAAAAATAAACATCCCACTCACCTTTCCTCCGCTCCCACGCTGTCCAGGTCCTCTTCTCCCTCCTCTCTTCTGTGCCGGTCTTCTCCTGCAGGCGGCGCGCGATGAAATGGCGCTGGTGAGGCAGGAGCCGGCATACAACACATCTTCCTGTGTCTGTGCCAGCTCCTGCCTCACCAGCGCGGCGCACGTCACAGGAGGGCAGGAGACAGAAGATGTGCACCGCTCTGAGGGGAAGGAGCCGGCACTCACAGCATCCTCCTGGTAACTGTCACAGACACAGGAGGATGCCGTGTGTGTCGGCTCCTTCTGCTCCAGAGCGGCGCATGTCACAGGGGAGCCGCGGGCCACATCTGGAGGTGTCAGGGGCCGGATGCAGCCCGCGGGCCGGAGGTTCCCCACCCCTGCTTTATACCATGGATCTACAAACTGCGTCCCTCCAGCTGTTGCAATACTACATTTCCCATCATGCCTGGACAGCCAAATCCAAAGCTTTAGCCCTCCGGGCATGATGGCAATTGTGGTTTTGCAACAGCTTGAAGGCCGCAGTTTGGAAACCCATGCTTTATACGAAGCCACCAGGACCAGAGAAGACAAACTCCATATTATTGACTCACTGGGCGCAGTTACACTAACTCACTGGCATCAGTTAAGACAGTGTGCGCGTTCCATACTTATTGGGCGCAGTCAACTCATAGGGGGAGATTTATCAAAGGGTGTAAAATTTAGACTGGTGCAATCTGCCCAAAATAACCAATCACGGCTCCTCTTTCCTTTCACCAGAGCTGGAAGCTGAGCTGTGATTGGTTGCTGTTGGCAGTTTGCACCAGTCTAAATTTTACACCCTTTGATAAATCTCCCCTATAGTGTGTAAAATCATCTGTGGAAAATCACCCGTAATTGCATCCGTTTCCGTAAAATACCTGTCCGGTACTGCAGAACCAGCCAGATGAACTTCATGTCTTTTGAATTGGGATGCAGGTGCGCCTGCGTTCCAGTAACCATTGCAGACAATGTAAAGTGCGGCTGAGGCACACACATTGTCAGTTTTGAGTGCGGCCGCATGGAATCCAGGCCGGAGTGTATATGGGGGACATTTATAAAGTCTTACAAATGTCCCTGCAGCTCCGGAGCTTAGAGGATTTATGTAGAGGAGCAATGCGTCTACATAAATCCCGTGCGCACGGAGCCTGTCCGTGTGAATAAATTGAAACCTACACCAGTTCAGAGCTAGCGTAGGTTTCAGTATCAGCAGAGGCCACGCCCCCCTTGCGTGCTGCCGCACCCCCAGTAATGCCCCCTCTCCGCCCCACTGGCGAAGGTGGTGCAGATCGTCCCGATGCAAAAAACAAAACCCTCCCAGAATGACACAAGCACAAGATTTTTTTCTATTGCTCCTCTTTTTGGTTTCCGAATGATGACAAGCAAATTTGGCTGGAGGTAAAATACCTTCATTTTGGGTTAGAGTAATGTTAATTCCTGAAGCCAATGGTAATTAGGGAAATCTCACACCCATTTTTTTGTTTCTTTGTGAATATCTTTACATTTCTATTCCTGGATATGGTGACTGCAATATGTATTTTTGTGATGGACTAAAGGTCGGGAGAGCCCCAAACACTTAAGATTGACAGCCGAATACATTGTAAGTGGCAGGTTGGGCCGACTTAATACTAAGGTGTATGGAGACCTTTAAACCCAGTCTCCAGAGACTATTCTGGGTTGCATGGTACCACAGCCCAGTGGAAGCTATAGATTGCCTAGGAAAGGCAGTTCAGAGCAAAAAGGGTTCCACTTATTTTGTCTGTACGGCCTAGGTAACAAAGTAATTAAAACGACTATACACTTGTCTTCACTCCCAGCTTTGAGCACTACGTAGTGTGAAGTGAGACCCACTGGAAGCCAGTGTGAACTGTATACCGTATTGGTGAAAAAAGTACACAAGACTGTGAGAATGTGACCCCTACAACACCATTTGAATCAGTCTTAGGGTCCTATTACACGGATTGATAGTTGGCTGAATCAGTCGATTATCGCTCCGCGTAATAGAGAGAACGATCAGCCGATGAAATAATCATCGGCTGATCGTTGGTTTAGGTTTGGACCTAAAATCGCCAGACCTCGACCACACATTGCTGCGTGTAATAGCGCTGTGCACCCCACGTCTGACGATTGCCCAAACACCTGATACCTAACCTCTCCCCACTTCTGGTCTTCTCTCCTGTGTTCCACAGCTTCCAGGCCCTGGCGGTAGCAGCATCTAAGCAGCCTGCCAGCTGACAGGACGCTCAGCCAATCACAGGCCGGCACGGCCCAGCCTGTGATTGGCTCTAGCAGCCTGTCATCTGACGCTGAGACTGCTGCCACCGGGACAAGGAAGCAATGGAGCACAGGAGTGAAGACTGGGAGCAGGAAGGGGTAAGGTATCAGGTGTTTGGGCAAGGGCTGTATGGACATCGCTAGCGATGTCCATGCAGCCCTTGCTGCCCGATTATCAGGCTGTCTAATAGGTGCAGTAAATGAGGGCCAATCTAGCAGATCAGTGCTCGTTTACTAAAATGATCGGGTCATAGTTGTCCCGTGTAATAGGACCCTTAGCGTGTTTTCTTGCTCTGACCCTTTATTTTATTTTTTTATGTTTCATAATGGCCCAGGCTATATTAAAGAGAAGTCTGGCGAAATTTTTTATTAAAGTATTGTATTGTCCTCCAAAAGTTATACAAATCACTAATATACACTTATTACGGGAAATGCATATAAAATTCTTTTTTCCCTATACTTACTACTGCATCAAGGCTTCACTTCCTGGAAAACATGGTGATGTCACTACCTGGATAAAATGGTGATGTCACTTCCTGGAAAACATGGTAATGTCACTACCTGGATAAAATGGTGATGTCACTTCCTGGATAACATGGTGATGTCACTTCCTGGATAACATGGTGATGTCACTTCCTGGATAACATGGTGATGCTGTGGCTGCAAGAGAGGATGATGGCAGGGGCACACTGAGGGACACAGGGCACTGGAGGGACACTGAGCATCCATCATCCTCTCCAGCAGTCACAGCTCGCACAGCTCTGGGAGTCGGGTCATGCCATCACCATTTTATCCAGGAAATGACATCACCATGTTATCCAGGAAGTGACATCACCAAGTTATCCAGGAAGTGACATCATCATGTTATCCAGGAAGCACTTTATAAGCATTTCCTGCAATAAGTGTATATTGGTGATTTGTATAACTTTTGGGGGGCAATACAATACTTTAATAAAAAATTTCGCCAGACATCTCCTTTAAGGCTATGTTCACACTACGTGAACACCTGGCCGTTCCATGACCCCGGCCGGGTCATGGAAGGGCCAGTCTTAGCCCGGATCATTACGGCCGGTACTTAAGTACCGGCCGGATGATCTGTCCTCTGATGCGGGAGCATTAGCGTGCGCCCGTATCAGAGCTTCCCATAGCCCACAGTGAAGCAAGCGGCCAGAGCCACTTGCTTCACTGTGTGAGCTGACAGGTCTTTCTGCGGCCGCAATTCACTGAATTCCGGCCGCAGAAAACTGACATGTCAGTTTTTTCCGGTGCCACATGGAATCCCGGCCGGAGCGCATACGATGTGTATACACTCCAGCCGAGATGCCATTGAAAATAACGCTATGTTCCATCCCGCAAAACTACAGCCGTAGTTCTGGGGTGAGAACTACGGCCGTAGTTTTACGTAGTGTGAACATAGCCTAAATGTCTATAATAGAGGATGCCCCAAAACGTAAGTCTATTATAGATGATAGTGGCAACGAAACTTTGAGAACCTCTGTCATATATAAAAGTCACAACTACTCCACAAATATATTGGTAAAAATTCACCCTTCAAAATATATCCCCACGCACAGCAGCATAGACAAAAAATACTGAGGTGAAAACAGGATGATACAAAACATTTTTTATTAGTTTGGCATAAAGATTTGGTATAGCTGTAATTGTAGCGACCAGCAGAATAAAGGTATAAGAGAAATTTTACCACAGAGTAAAAACAAAACCCTCCCAGAATTACACAATCACATGATTTTTTATGTTGCTGTTTTTTCCTGAACATTCGGGTTTGTCATAACTAGGATGCTCGACATTTGACTCCTGCTGTCTGGATGCGGCCCGAGGGGTGACAGGAACTCAAGACTTCCTAGGGCTACATCCATCTTCTCCAGACACCAGGAGTCAAATGATGAGCGTCCTGGTTCAGACAAACCCAAATGTTCAAGAGATTCACTCATCACTATTTGCAACACATGATATGGTAAAATGAAGGCAAACAGATTATATAACAGAGCGTTATATCAGGAAGGAAGAGGGTAATAAAATTGTGAAGTCTTTGTAGTGTCACCTATATGTTATATGAATTAGTCAGTAGGCACTGTATAACATTGATCTTACAGTACAGTATACGACAATGAAAGAAACACTAGCATTGATTTATAGATTATTCACTGATTATTGTTGTCAAATCCTGGGGAGGGGGATTTTAAAAGGGTCATTAGGTGCTATAATAGAGCTAAACTATCTCCCAGTTGCTGCCTCCCCTTAATATACTTATAGAACCATCCCATGAATATAAAACAGCAAGAAGGGGCTCGGTGAAGGTGGCAGTGAAGGTGTGTAAGTGTCTGATGGGGTCACACAGCTCATAAAAGGACAGCCGCCCGGCCTCATAATCCAGACAGATCCTGACTCTATCACTGGCGATATTATTAGTTAACTGGATATATTTATTGTCATGTGTCACTATATACTGATTATAACGCCCCCTCACACCCCAGGACTTGTTATTATATCCAATGCCTGACTGACGCCCCCTCCTGTCTATACTGGGATAACACATCCCCACCATCCACTCATCTGTTCTACTGATCTCCACATCCCAGTAATGTCGCCCTGAGGAGAAACTCCTTCTGCTCATCACCTGATCATAGTCCTGGAATCTCTCTGCTGTTTCTGGATGATTCTGCTTCTCTTCTGTCCAGGTTGCAGTTTTCAGGTCATCTGATATAAGGAGATAATCCCCAGCTGTGTTTATATCCAGTAAAATATCTGCAGGACCCTCCCCATAGATCCGACTCCTTATACCTGATATTATGTCACATAATGTGCGGAATGTGTCTGAGATTACGGTCACATCCAGAACATCTACATCATGGGGCTGTCTATCATGTCCCCCTGTGTCCTCATCACATCCCTCCTCCTCAGAATCACACAAGTCACCTGTGTCTGGTTCCTGTAAGACAGTCCGTGAATCCGCCATGTTACACAACTCCTCAATGTGTTTCATCTTCCTGGACAGCTCATCCTTCTTTATTTCTAGCTGCTGGATCAGAGCAGAGAACAACAGTGACATCTTATCTTCTTGCCTGGAGATCTCGCTCAGGGCCCTCTTCTCCAGGTCGTCCAGCCGTCTCCTGATGTTTGTAAAGAGTACAGTGACTCTCTCGGCTTCTCCAGCTGCTTTTTCTTGAGCTTTTCTCCAGCATTCCTCAACACTCTGAACTCTTTCCTTAGTCTCCTCTCTCTTTGTCATCATTTTCTGAAAAACATTTCTCAGTTTCTTCTTCTTCTTCTCAGAGGCCTCATCCAGCATCTCCACCCGATGTCCCTGATGTTCTCCATCCAATCTGCAGTACACACAGATACAAGCAGAGTCCTCAGTACAGTAATATTCCAGGACCTTCTTATGGACAGAACATTTCCTCTTCTCCAGGGAAGTGCTGGGCTCAGATAAGACGTGTTCTGGTGACTTGCTGTGAGCTCTCAGGTGTTTATCACACAGAGAAGCCTCACAGTGCAGACAGGATATCACAGCAGGTACAGCAGAGTCCACACAGTAAGTGCAGCAGATCCCGGTTTCTGTCGGTGTTGGAGGAGTCGGCAGTATATTCTCCATTAGATTACGCAGAGCGATGTCCCTCGTCAGTGCAGGCCGCTCCTGATACTCTTCTCTGCATTCAGGACAGGAATAAAATCCAGACCCATCCTGTGTATCCAGCAAACGACAAATACAGACTCGGCAGAAGTTGTGGCCACATCTCAGCATTACAGGATCTGTATCAGTGCTCAGACAGATGGAGCAGTCCAGCTGGTCTTTGAAAGAAGATGCCATAGCTGACGGAGGGAGAGAGAAATGAAACTACAGTTCTCTGACTCTGAGATATCTGAGGACTCTGAGGTGTAACTATCTACACTCAGGGTTCATTAACATTTGACAAAGAAGAATGTGAGATCACTTTGCTATTAGCATAACTATACATCAGATTATACATAACAAAGGAGCTGGGGGGAATGTCTATTGAGACAGATGTAGAGGAGGTAAAAAAAATACCTGTTGTCATAATCTGACTTTCCACATTCACTGGCATATGAAAGGACAAGGAAAAGATGGCTTCCTTCAAGAAATGATTAACACTAGTTATCATCTATAAATGGCTACTTTCCACTGCACAGAGCTATGGATAACATATTGTCAACCATCGTTTGGTGCATGTTCTAAAATCTTAAGTGAGTCTGAGATTTGTGGAACTAGAAATTAAAGCGTAACTGTCATTTAAAGGGGTTCTGCCACGAAGCGGTCAAAAAACAATAATGCTTGTAGTGATACCTACCACAATTTTAACACCATCCATGTGAAAACAGCTGCTCCCCAGTGTTAATTTTGCCCTTTTTAGCCTATTTCTAGTCTCTGTTCTGCTCTGGTCTCCTCACTGTATGTGGGAGGGGCCCAGTGTGAACCATGTGACCAGGAGGTTTGTCCATTTCCCAATAGTGCTTTGCAGTGTGGGCCTTGTTACCATAGATACCAGATGACAGTTGTCCTGTTTCCTTCCACTGACCTAACCTGCATAAAAAATAGTCCCTTACACACAGCTGCAGCAATCTCACTACTAGTGCAATGGTTTATAATTACAATGTATTAATAGACAGCTAGATACATAGATATGAGATAGTTTTGTGACAGATAGATAGATAGATAGATAGATAGATAGATAGATAGATAGGAGATAGATAGATAGATAGATAGGAGATAGATAGGAGATAGATAGGAGATAGATAGGAGATAGATAGATAGATAGATAGGAGATAGATAGATAGATAGATAGATAGATAGGAGATAGATAGATAGATAGATAGGAGATAGATAGGAGATAGATAGATAGATAGATAGGAGATAGATAGATAGATAGATAGATAGGAGATAGATAGATAGATAGATAGATAGGAGATAGATAGATAGGAGATAGATAGATAGGAGATAGATAGATAGATAGATAATAGGAGATAGATAGATAGATAGATAGGAGATAGATAGATAGATAGGAGATAGATAGATAGATAGATAATAGGAGATAGATAGATAGATAGATAGATAGATAGATAGATATGACATAACAGACTGGCATGTGTGTGTATTATATATTTATATACACACACACACACACACACACACAGCCTGACATTTTAGATACTTACATATGACATGACATTTTAGATAGATAGATAGATAGGAGATAGATAGATAGATAGATAGATAGATAGATAGGAGATAGATAGATAGATAGATAGATAGATAGATAGATAGATAGATATGAGATAGATAGATTGGAGATAGATAGATAGATAGATAGATAGGAGATAGATAGATAGGAGATAGATAGATAGATAGGAGATAGATAGATAGATAGATAGATAGATAGATAGATAGATAGATAGGAGATAGATAGATAGGTAGATAGATAGGAGATAGATAGATAGATAGGTAGATAGGAGATAGATAGATAGATAGATAGATAGGAGATAGATAGATAGATAGATAAATAGGAGATAGATAGATAGATAGATAGGAGATAGATAGATAGGAGATAGATAGATAGATAGATAGATAGATAGATAGATAGATAGATAGGAGATAGATAGATAGATAGATAAATAGGAGATAGATAGATAGATAGATAGATAGATAGATAGATAGATAGATAGGAGACACACACATGCCAGTCTGTTATGTCATATCTATCAATCTATCTCCCTATCTCCTATCAATCTATCTAAAATGTCAGGCTGTGTGCGTGTGTGTATATATATATATTACACGCACACGGCCTGACATTTTAGATACTTACATACATATGACATGACATTTTAGATAGATAGATAGATAGGAGATTGATTGATTTATAGATAGGAGATAGGTAGGAGATAGATAGATAGAGATAGAGTATGCTAGCGGAAGTAGAGGCCTTGGTAAGGGGCACAATCATCCATATTACGTACAAAATAAAATACAATATGGTTCCTCACAAAGCGCTGTGCTAGAGTAAATTGCCAGCTGCTAAATGTGGAAAGAGACCCCATACTTCTATACGGTCTCACTAATAATAAATATCAAAACAAATAGATTCGGTGCAGCAAACATTGTGCCACCATTCATTCGTTTCGCAAATTTGCACGATAATCGTTACGTGTAAACGCACCTTAAGCAGTGGCCCAACCCCTGTATATGAGAATGCTAAAGCATGGTAATAAAAAATCAATACAACCTGCAAAGCATAGATGTCAGACAAAGACAAATGGCCCAACGCGTTACGTTGTGCTATGCAACTTCGTCAGGAGCTGGTTCCGATCAGAGAGTGTCAATGATTTTTTGTGTTGATATATTTGCTTTAGGGTGCCTTCACACCTACCGGATCTGCAGAACCGCTGCAAATCCGGTACCATTCACCCCAATGATAGCACATACTCGTAGCGGGATTGACATCCCCCTGTGAGTATGTGCTTTAACCCCCTGGTGCTCGCATTAGCCCCGGCATCTCCACCCCCCATCAGCCCCGACATCCCCACCCGCAGCCCCCATCAGCCTCGGCATCCCTGCCCGCACCCCGATGGCAGCCCCGGACCCCCCGCACGCCTGATCACAGAACCGCAGGCGGCGCTTCATCTGTGAGGAAACTGAGAGGATCGCGCTGCTGCAAACCTCCTCTCATCTCCTCATCACTGTGAGCGGCTCCTGCAGGGTGGAGGCTCCTCTCCCAGGTCAGGTCACAGCGCTGTGCAGCAGGAAAGGAAAGCATCAGTGAGTATGGGGTCGTGACCTGGTCTGGGGGAGGGGCCTCCACCATGCAGGAGCCGCTCACAGTGATGAGGAGATGAGAGGAGGATTGCAGCAGCGTAATCCACTCAGGTGAGGTGCTGACTGCAGGGACGCTGCCATCCTCCTCTCCTCAGTGGTGTATGCTGGATCCTGCAGGGCTGAGGGGTATGGGGATCCGAGCAGGGGGAGGAGCCTCAGCCCCGCAGGATCCTGCTTATACCATGGAGGAGAGGAGTGCAGCATCACTGGAGTAAGTGGGGGGATATGGAAAGATACCACTACATATATATGTATACACACACACAGAGGGGGCACATGGAGAGATAGTGGTCTGCTATATACAGGGGGCACAGGGAGGAGTACTGGTCTGCTATATACAGGGGGACATGGAGGAGTACTGGTCTGCTATATACAGGGGCACAGGGAGGGATACTGGTCTGCTATATACAGGGGGACATGGAGGAGTACTGGTCTGCTATATACAGGGGGACATGGAGGGATACTGGTCTGCTATATACAGGGGACACAGGGAGGGATACTGGTCTGCTATATACAGGGGACACAGGGAGGGATACTGGTCTGCTATATACAGGGGGACACAGGGAGGGATACTGGTCTGCTATATACAGGGGGACATGGAGGGATACTGGTCTGCTATATACAGGGGGACATGGAGGGATACTGGTCTGCTATATACAGGGGGACATGGAGGAGTACTGGTCTGCTATATACAGGGGACACAGGGAGGGATACTGGTCTGCTATATACAGGGGACACAGGGAGGGATACTGGTCTGCTATATACAGGGGGACACAGGGAGGGATACTGGTCTGCTATATACAGGGGGACACAGGGAGGAATACTGGTCTGCTATATACAGGGGGACACAGGGAGGAATACTGGTCTGCTATATACAGGGGGACACAGGGAGGGATACAGCTGTTGATTCAAAGGTTAGAAAACAATTAGAGAATGACACAGTACAGTCAATTAATAATAGGGGGAAGTAGTACAGTACATGAGGGGACACAGTGCCACATTAGGGGGCGGCACCTTAGAGTGGAGCCCAAACTAAAATTTTGCACCAGGGCCCATCAGCCCAGCTGGGCTACATACTCACATAGTATATACAGTCCGTCTGCCAGAGTGCCCCCAGCTGTTACAGTCATCAAGCAGCATTATATATTATATATATTCAGTGTCCCACAGCAGCAGCATTATAGAAAATGCCCCAGCATAGCCCCCCAGCTGAATCAGGCATTTTCTATGAGGTAGGAGGAGACTGCCTCTCAGCTGGGGGTGCTTTCTGGGGGGGGGGGGTTCTGTGATGGTGGAAAGGGATTCCTCTCAGGTACAAGGGTTAGGGGATTATGGCTTTAATATTTGGTCAGGCATCAGTGTGACATCGGATATATATATATATATATATATATATTACAGCAGGATATATATATGTTACAGCAGGACCTCTATACACAAAACAACTAGATCTCTCTCTCTCTCTCTCTCTCTCTCTCTCTCTCATGAACATGGTGAGACCTCTAGTTCTCCTATATACAGGTCCTGCAGCGATATTCAGTGTGTGTGTGTATATATATATATATATATATATATATATATATACTGTATATCACTGCAGGGCCTGTATATAGGAGAACTAGAGGTCTCACCATGTTCATATAATACATATATATATATATATATATATATATATATATATATCATGCTGGTGCTGCTAGCTCTCCTGTATACAGCTCCTGCTCTGTGTGTGTGTGTGTATGTATGCATATACACACACACACACACACACAGTAGGAGCTGTATACAGGAGAACTAGCAGCACCAGCATTATATATATATATATATATATATATATATATATATATATATATATATATATATATAAAAATGCTGTGACTGCGTCTGACTCCTCCAGTCCTGACTACCACAGAGATCGGGAGATACAGGAGGAGAAAGATATGCAGCAGCCGCATGTTTCTTTTGCTGCAAATCTTTCCTCGCCTGTCTCTCCATGATTTGCTCCTCAAAGGGGCCCGCCGAGGCTCTGTCGCCCAAGGGCCCACAAAAAGCTGGAGCCGGCCCTGACAGCGGCTATCTACTCTATAGGTGCCTTCATATATACATTATCGCAGGGGATTTCACACTGAGTTCTACAGCAAAATCAGCTGCAATGCTCTGTAGTGTCATTCCCAAAGGCTTTACATAATTCAGATGCGGAAATGTAGCCCCTACCACTGCCGCACTCCTGCCTGCTTCTCTGGCTCCTGGCTCCCTGACATCCAATCAGTGACTGCGGCAGGACGCCAAGGAGCCGGAAAAGCAGACGGAAGCGCGGCCGGGTATTAGCCCGGCAGCTGATAGATTAAGTGGCAAGGGCTACATTGTGACAGGGAATGAAAAATCCGCTGCAAGAATGTAAATTAATAGGAAATGACAGAGTATCGCAGCAGATTTTGCTTCAGAACTTGCAGCGTTAAATTTGCTGAAATACTATACGAGTGATGGCATCTACCACTGCAAAACACTAATTGTCTGGGAATCTGGGGCATGTAAAATGGGGGCTGCAGCACAATATGGAGAGTGTGAGCGGCTATGGGCCCCCCTGGGAGTCCTGGATTGTCACCCATACAGGCCATATTACAGTACAATCCACCAATGTATATACATGTGCCACATATCAACACACTACACACAAGACATATATTGTACTACCACACAGAAATACATACGGCATAAATATATAGTAGATGCGGAAACCCATACTGTACAAATAGGCAGACGACGCGTATAAGACGACTTTTTAACCCCAAAAAATCTTGTCAGAATTCGGGGGTCGTCTTATACGCCGGGCATGGTCACTCCATATGGTGTGGGGGGGCGCTCAAAAATGGCGGCATCCCCAACGTATGGGGCGACCATTTAAAAAAAACAAAACAGTTAACTCACCTGGGCCCATTCCCAGCCTCCGCTCGTCTTCTTCTCTGGTCCCGTTCCCGGCAGTGTGATGTACACTGGCTGCGCTGGGGATGCCGAAGCTCTACCAAGCAGCCGAGCGTCTAATCGGAGACACTCGGCTGCCCAGGAGAGCTTCAGAAGAATGACAGAGGCTTTGGGTACTTCCAGAGCCTCCCGAAGCCTCTGTCATTCTTCTGAAGCTCTCCCGAGCAGCCGAGGGTCTCCGCTAAGATGCTTGGCTCCTCGGGAGAGCTTTGGACATCCCCGTCACACTGCCTGCGCTGGGAACGGTACCGGAGAAGAAGATGAGCGGAGGCTGGGAACGGCCCACGTGAGTTAAAGGGATAGTGCGGCGTTAGAAAATTATTCACTAAATAACACACATTACAAAGTTATACAACTTTGTAATGTATGTTATGTTAGTAAATGACCCCCTTCCCCGTGTCCCCCAACCCCCGGAAGTGTAGTGCACTATACATACCTGATGCGTGTCCACCTCGGCCGCCATTTTGGAGACAGTGATGTTGTCTTCGGGAGGCTGTCCGGACCGCACCAGCCGTCCTTCATGCCGGCCCCCCTCTGCCGAGTCATCAGCTGCTTAGCCGCGATTGGCTGAGCATAACACAGATTACACAGATATATATGGTCAGTCACACACATGCAGATTACAGATATATGGTCAGTCGCACACATGCAGATTACACAGATATATATGGTCAGTCACACACATGCAGATTACAGGTATATGGTCAGTCACACACAGGAAGATTACAGATATATATGGTCAGTCACACACATGCAGATTACAGGTATATGGTCAGTCACACACAGGCAGATTACAGATATATATGGTCAGTCACACACAGGCAGATTACAGGTATATGGTCAGTCACACACAGGCAGATTACAGATATATATGGTCAGTCACACACATGCAGATTACAGGTATATGGTCAGTCACACACAGGCAGATTACAGATATATATGGTCAGTCACACACAGGCAGATTACACATATATAGGGTCAATCACACACAGGCAGATTACAGATATATATGGTCAGTCACACACATGCAGATTACAGATATATATGGTCAGTCACACACATGCAGATTACACAGATAGATGGTCAGTCACATACAGTACATGCAGATTACAGGTATATGGTCAGTCACACACAGGCAGACATGTGTGACTGACCATACATATCTGTAATCTGCCTGTGTGTGACCGACCATATACCTGTAATCTGCCTGTGTGTGACTGACCATACATATCTGTAATCTGCCTGTGTGTGACTGACCATATACCTGTAATCTGCCTGTGTGTGACTGACCATATACCTGTAATCTGCATGTATGTGACTGACCATATATATGTGTAATCTGCCTGTGTGTGACTGACCATATACCTGTAATCTGCATGTATGTGACTGACCATATATATGTGTAATCTGCCTGTGTGTGACTGACCATATACCTGTAATCTGCCTGTGTGTGACCGACCATATATATCTGTAATCTGCCTGTGTGTGACTGACCATATACCTGTAATCTGCCTGTGTGTGACCGACCATATACCTGTAATCTGCCTGTGTGTGACTGACCATATACCTGTAATCTGCATGTGTGTGACTGACCATATATCTGTGTAATCTGCATGTGTGACTGACCATCTATCTGTGTAATCTGCCTGTGTGTGACTGACCATATACCTGCAATCTGCATGTGTGTGACTGACCATCTATCTGTGTAATCTGCCTGTGTGTGATTGACCATATACCTGTAATCTGCCTGTGTGTGACTGACCATATATATCTGTAATCTGCATGTGTGTGACTGACCATATACCTGTAATCTGCATGTGTGTGACTGACCATATACCTGTAATCTGCATGTGTGTGACTGACCATATACCTGTGTAATCTGCCTGTGTGTGACTGACCATATATATCTGTAATCTGCATGTGTGTGACTGACCATATACCTGTAATCTGCCTGTGTGTGACTGACCATATATATGTGTAATCTTCCTGTGTGTGACTGACCATATATATCTGTAATCTGCATGTGTGTGACTGACCATATATATCTGTAATCTGCATGTGTGTGACTGACCATATATATGTGTAATCTGCCTGTGTGTGACTGACCATATATATCTGTAATCTGCATGTGTGTGACTGACCATATATATCTGTAATCTGCATGTGTGTGACTGACCATATATATGTGTAATCTGCATTACACAGATTACACAGATATATGGTCAGTCACACACAGGAAGATTACAGGTATATGGTCAGTCACACACAGGCAGATTACAGATATATGGTCAGTCATACACAGTCAGTACATGTATACATGGTCAGTCAGTACATGTATACAGGCCCCCCTACTCCATCTATACAGTACATGTATATACAGGACCCACTACTCCATCTATACAGTACATGTATATACAGGACCCCCTACTCCATCTATACAGTACATGTATATACAGGGCCCCCTACTCCATCTATACAGTACATGTATATACAGGACCCCCTACTTCATCTATACAGTACATGTATATGTATATACAGGACCCCCTACTCCATCTATACAGTACATGTATATGTATATACAGGGCCCCCTACTCCATCTATACAGTACATGTATATACAGGACCCCCTACTACATCTATACAGTACATGTATATACAGGGCCCCCTACTCCATCTATACAGTACATGTATATACAGGACCCCCTACTCCATCTATACAGTACATATATATACAGGACCCCCTACTCCATCTATACAGTACATGTATACAGGACCCCCTACTCCATCTATACAGTACATGTATATACAGGACCCCCTACTCCATCTATACAGTACATGTATATATAGGACCCCCTACTCCATCTATACAGTACATGTATATACAGGACCCCCTACTCCATCTATACAGTACATTTATATACAGGACCCCCTACTCTATCTATACAGTACATGTATATACAGGGCCCCCTACTCCATCTATACAGTACATGTATATACAGGACCCCCTACTCCATCTATACAGTACATGTATATACAGGACCCCTACTCCATCCATACAGTACATGTGTATACAGGACCCCCTACTCCATCTATACTGTACATGTATACAGGACCCCCTACTCCATCTATACAGTACATGTATATACAGGACCCCCTACTCCATCTATACAGTACATGTATATACAGGACCCCCTACTCCATCTATACAGTACATGTATATGCAGGACCGCCTACTCCATCCATACAGTAGATGTATATACAGGGCACAACAGGTATACCAAACTGTGACTGGGTAACACTGCTACACCAGACCTGACCAATACCGCCATACTGTGCTGGATAACACTGTCAAACCAGACCTGACCAATACCGCCATACTGTGACTGGATAACACTGCCATACCAGACCAATACTGCCATACTGTGACTGGATAACACCTCCATACCAGACCTGACCAATACCGCCATACTGTGACTGGATAACACCTCCATACCAGACCTGACCAATACCGCCATACTGTGACTGGGTAACACCGCCACACCAGACCTGACCAATACCGCCATACTGTGACTGGATAACAGTGCCACACCAGACCTGACCAATACCGCCATACTGTGACTGGATAACACTGCCACACCAGACCTGACCAATACCGCCATACTGTGACTGGATAACACTGTCATACCAGACCTGACCAATACCGCCATACTGTGACTGGATAACACTGTCAGGTCTTATATGACAGTGTTATCCAGTCACAGTATGGCGGTATTGGTCAGGTCTGGTATGACAGTGTTATCCAGTCACAGTATGGCGGTATTGGTCAGGTCTGGTGTGGCGGTGTTATCCATTCACAGTATGGCAGTATTGGTCAGGTCTTATATGACAGTCTTATCCATACTGCCATACTGTGAATGGATAACACCGCCACACCAGACCTGACCAATACCGCTATACTGTGCTGGATAACACTGTCATACCAGACCTGACCAATACCGCCATACTGTGACTGGATAACACTGCCATACCAAACCTGACCAATACCGCCATACTGTGCTGGATAACACTGTCATACCAGACCTGACCAATACCGCCATACTGTGACTGGATAACACTGCCATACCAGACCTGACCAATACCGTCAAACTGTGACTGGGTAACACCGCCACACCAGTCCTGACCAATACCACAATACTGTGACTGGATAACACCATCATATCAGACCTGACCAATACTGCCATACTGTGACTGGATAACACCGCTATACCAGACCTGACCAATACCACCATACCGTGACTGGATAACACCGCCACACCAGACCTGACCAATACCGCCATACTGTGACTGGATAACACCCCCATACCAGACATGACCAATACCGACACACTGACTGAATAACACTGCCATACGGGTAAATACAACCCTGCAGGTATACAGGACACTACAGGTATACAGGACCCCAAAACTATACACTACAAGTGCACGGGACCTCCACAAAACTATATACTACAGGTATACAGGACCCCAAACTTTACACTACAGGTATACAGGACCCCAAAACTATATACTACAGGTATACAGGACCTCCACCAACTATATACTTCAGGTATACAGGACCTCCACCAACTATATACTACAGGTATACAGGACCCCAAACTATACACTACAGGTATACAGGACCCCAAAACTATACACTACAGGTATACAGGAACTCCACCAACTATATACTACAGGTATATAGGACCCCAAACTATACACTACAGGTATACAGGACCTCCACCAACTCTGTACTATAGTTATACAGGACCCTCAAACTATTTACTACAGGTATACAGGACCCCCGAACTATATACTACAGGTATACAAGACCTCCACCAATTATACACTACAGGTATCCAGGACCCTCAAACTATAAACTACAGGAATACAAGACCTCCACCAACTATACATTACAGGTATACAGCACCAACTATATACTACAGGTATACAGGACCCCCGAACTATACAGTACAGGTATACAGGACCTTCACCAACTGTACACTGCAGGTATACAGGACCTCCCTTAACTATACACTATAGGTATACAGCCCCCCCAACTATGCACTACAGATATGCGAGACCCCTAAAAACTATACATTGTGGGTATAAAGAACCCCTCCAACTATGCACTACAGGTATACACTAATTCCACTGATTAACTCAGATAAAACAATACCTTTAGCTTGGCCTCCTGGGCACTTTAGAACAAATCTAATTAACACACTGACACTTTATACCCGGGCAGCGCCGGGTACATTTTCTAGTAAGGTATAATATTCATTTATGAGACTTATAGATGGAGGATCATGTGTATTGCATGTCTGGATTGTAAATACTCATTGTACTGTCGCATCAATAGGTCACTTGATTTCACTGGTATATTGCTTACATATGCTAAATAATCTGATACCGACTGATAATTTGTCATTGTGATGGTCAAGAGAGTTCTTTGATGTAGTGAGACATGATGTCTACGTGATGGGGTGGAAAACAAAATAGCATGGTTGGTATAAAGAAAAAGCATGGCTCATTGGGGAGAGTCAGGAAGAGAATATGGAAGAGATGGGAGCTAAAGACTAGGGGAGACTGACAACAAAACATAAAACTTGTGTTACTGCCGATTTGTGTGTAGTAACTATGAAATCGAAACAAATCCATGTTTCTCCATTAGTTATTTATAGTTGTTGTTGTAATATTTTAATATAGGTTAATGTTCATTATGGTTTATATTGTATTGTGTTATTGCAATTAATATTTCTGTCTGCTTCCTTTATTCCTTGATATAAAGCTAATAAAAAAACTATAAAGGCAATATTTCCTATATATTCCTATCTAATACCAACTATAAAAGCAATACATTATTTATTTTACACTCACGCCTGTATTTCATTAAGGGTGGGTTCACACTGCGTTTTTTCAATCCGTTTAATGGATCCGTTTTTTCAACGGACAAAAAAAAAGTGTCAGCAACGTTTTTGTCCGTCAAAAAAAACGGATCCGTTTTGATTCGTTTTTTGTTTTTTTTTATAATGGAAGTCAATGGAAAAACGGATCAAAACGGATGCACACAAATGCATCCGTTTTTTGCAATCCGTTTTTCATCCGTTTTTTGCAAAAAAAGGGATGAAGAAAACGGATTGCAGAAACGCAGTGTGAACCCAGCCTTACTTGCCAAACCTCGAAGCTAGGTATTTATCTATACATAATAATTCTTACATAATTTGGTGAGCCCAGGCAGGAGGTTGGAGCGCAGTTGAGGGTAAATTTGTGAGTGTAAATACTGTCTGTTGTGGAGTATTGAATTTATTTTGGTTCGTTTTTTGCTGTGTAGATTGTAACATGGAGGCTTCTTGAGTAGAATCACTAAAGTCAAGGCTACTAAGTCGCTTGTAAATGTTATGGAGGAATCTGCAGATCCATGGTAACAGCCGAAAGGTTTGGTGACTGAAGCAGTTATGGTCAAGAAATTCGCAAAATCTGATGGAGAACGCGCTCTAGTTTTTGCTGCCTGTTGGATAGCAGAACAGTATTCAAGGCTGAAGGAGCAAAATAATATTTTACACAACCAAGTTAAATGTTTGGATGACTTGGCTATGTTCACACAACGTAAGTTCCGCTGTAATCATGGCCGTTGTTACAACGGCCATGATTTCTGCAGTACTTACGTTGTGCTGCATGGTGTACACTCCGGCTGGGATCCCTAGCGGCGCCGCAAGGATCTGACATGTCAGTTTTCTGCGGCCGCTATTCAATGAATAGCAGTCACAGAAAACCCTGTCAGTGCACACTATGGAGCATGCGGCTCCGGTCGCACGCCCCATTGAGTTCAGTGGAGAGTTCTAAAGCTAAAGATCTGCAGTACCGGCCGGGATGATCTTATCTGACACCGGACGTTCCGTGACCGTCATACAATGTGTGGACATAGCCTAAATAGTGATATAAGGGATATAAAGCCACCGGAAAATGAAACTTAAATGGAAAATTCTTCCCAAGATGGCAAGATGGCAGAGAGGCCGTATTAGATGTTTCCACCAGGTTCCATAGCAGATGGTTAATTTCCCTCTAAGGAATAATACACGACCTTACAATTTTTATATTTTTTTTCATTTTTAAGGACAAGCCTAAATGTTAGAATGTTCGGTTGGGGGGTGGTTTGGTGAAAATCTAAACTCTAAGTTGTTTTTTTTTTGGTTTATTTTCCCCCAACCCCCTGTCCTGTGAGCTGCAGCTGGTGCGAGACAAATTACCATCTGAATGAATGATAATGTAGTCACCATTGTGAGGCTAATGTAACTGGGGATCTCTTACTATTGTTATTATGGACAGTCGCTCCGCTCTGTGAATGCCGCAGACTGTAAACAAGACTCCGTCTCCATTACACATTCCGGTGTGCAAACAGTTTTTTTTTGCATTTTTTAATTTTATGATTTTATCTTGCATTTGTCTCAATGGCAACTTGATTTTTAACAGACTGTACGTTCCGTTACTAAAGCAAATATGGTGAATACAGGAAGCTGCCTTCAATCTGGATTTTTGATTGTTATTTGTATTGTCTATTTTTGTCATGTATGTCAGTATCAGCAAACATACTGTTTCTTGTCTGTAGTTCCCACGAGATCTATAGATAAAGCCATTATTGTTCACATTTACACACTTTATCATAGTTTTATAAAAGTAGAAAATTTCGCTAAACATGGTGGTCATACAGTAATGTGGGTTGTGGGTGATTTTCTGTGGAAGCTGTTAAGCCAGTATCCAGTTTACCAAGTAACTAGGTGCCTGTTGTGCTTTATATGAAGTCACCAGGACCAGTGAAGACATTTTTTTTTGCAAAAAAATAATCAGGACACCTACGCCAGCTCTGAGCTGGCGTAGGTTTCCTGCCGCACACACTGGTGCGCACGGGATTTATGTAGAGGCAGCACGCCTCTACACAAATCTCCGTACTGTCGGAGCGGCAGGGAAATATTTAAGCAGAAAACGCCGGACTTAATAAATATCCCCCATATTGTGTAAAATCATCCGTAATTGCATAAAATACTGAACTGATTAAAAGAATTTAACTTTGCTTACATTTGATGCGCATTTTTCACAGATGTCACAAACATGGCGTCCGCAAAAAACATGGATCCCATAGACTTCTATTGGTAATCCAAGCTGCAATCACAGTCCGCACAAGGACATGTCCTTTTCCTTCTTTTACAGAACGGATTGCGGATCAAAATTTAAACAGACTGTACAAATAGCCCAATACAAATCAATGTGCACTAAGTTGAACCGTGATTTCGCAATTACAGACAATTTTGTGTAATATGAGAATAAGGCCTTAGTGGGCGTCAACTCATAGTGTGTTATATCCCAATCAACGTAGTGTACATTGATTTATAAAGGGCTATTCATACAGTCCGTTTTAATTTCGATGGGCAGTCTGTTCCATAAAAAACTAGGACCTGCGGAATGCTATTGCGGTACTGATTATTAATAGAAGTCTATGGGATCCATGTTTTTTGTGGATGTCAAATCTGTGACGTTCGTGAAAAATGCGAATTAAATCTAAGCAAACTAGTCCCAAGTGCCTAAAGGTCTGGCCTAGGTAACAGAGTAATTAAAAGGACGATACACACTTGTCTGCACTCCCAGAGATGCTGGGGTGACTGAGGGGGGAGAGAGGCTGGAGAGAGGCTGGGGTGACAGAGGGGGGAGAGAGGCGGGAGAGAGGCTGGGGTGACAGAGGGGGGGAGAGAGGCTGGGGTGACAGAGGGGGGAGAGAGGCTGGAGAGAGGCTGGGGTGACAGAGGGGGGAGAGAGGCTGGAGAGAGGCTGGGGTGACAGAGGGGGGAGAGAGGCGGGAGAGAGGCTGGGGTGACAGAGGGGGGGAGAGAGGCGGGAGAGAGGCTGGGGTGACAGAGGGGGGAGGAGAGAGGCTGGGGTGACAGGGGGGGAGAGAGGCTGGGGTGACTGAGGGGGGAGAGAGGCTGGGGTGACAGAGGGGGGAGAGAGGCTGGGGTGACAGAGGGGGGAGAGAGGCTGGGGTGACTGAGGGGGGAGAGAGGCGGGAGAGAGGCTGGGGTGACAGAGGGGGGAGAGAGGCGGGAGAGAGGCTGGGGTGACAGAGGGGGGAGAGAGGCTGGGGTGACAGAGGGGGGAGAAAGGCTGGGGTGACAGAGGGGGGAGAGAGGCGGTAGAGAGGCTGGGGTGACAGAGGGGGGAGAGAGGCGGTAGAGAGGCTGGGGTGACAGAGGGGGGAGGAGAGAGGCTGGGGTGACAGGAGGGGAGAGGCTGGGGTGACAGAGGGGGGAGAGAGGCTGGGGTGACAGAGGGGAGAGAGAGAGTGGGGTGACTGGAGGGAAAGAGGCTGGGGTGACAGGGGGGGGGAGAGAGGCTGGGGTGACAGAGGGGGGAGAGAGGCTGGGGTGACTGGAGGGAGAGAGGCTGGGGTGAGAGAGGGGGGAGGAGAGAGGCTGGGGTGACTGGAGGGAGAGTGGCTGGGGTGACAGAGGGGGGAGAGAGGCTAGGGTGACAGAGGGGGGAGAGAGGCTGGGGTGACAGAGGGGAGAGAGAGAGAGTGGGGTGACTGGAGGGAAAGAGGCTGGGGTGACAGGGGGGGGAGAGAGGCTGGGGTGACAGAGGGGGGAGAGAGGCTGGGGTGACTGGAGGGAGAGAGGCTGGGGTGAGAGAGGGGGGAGGAGAGAGGCTGGGGTGACTGGAGGGAGAGTGGCTGGGGTGACAGAGGGGGGAGAGAGGCTGGGGTGACAGAGGGGGGAGAGAGGCTAGGGTGACAGAGGGGGGAGAGAGGCTGGGGTGACAGAGGGGGGGAGAGAGGCTGGGGTGACAGAGGGGGGAGAGAGGCGGTAGAGAGGCTGGGGTGACTGAGGGGGGAGAGAGGCTGGGGTGACTGAGGGGGGAGAGAGGCTGGGGTGACAGAGGGGGGAGAAAGGCGGTAGAGAGGCTGGGGTGACAGAGGGGGGAGGAGAGAGGCTGGGGTGACAGAGGGGGGAGAGAGGCGGGAGAGAGGCTGGGGTGACAGAGGGGAGAGAGAGAGTGGGGTGACTGGAGAGAAAGAGGTTGGGGTGACAGGGGGGGGGAGAGAGGCTGGGGTGACAGAGGGGGGAGAGTGGCTGGGGTGACTGGAGGGAGAGAGGCTGGGGTGACAGAGGGGGGAGGAGAGAGGCTGGGGTGACAGAGGGGGGAGAGAGGCTGGGGTGACAGAGGGGGGAGAGAGGCTGGGGTGACAGAGGGGGGAGAGAGGCTGGGGTGACAGAGGGGGAAAAGAGGCTGGGGTGACAGAGGGGGGAGGAGAGAGGCTGGGGTGACTGGAGGGAGAGAGGCTGGGGTGGCAGAGGGGGGAGAGAGGCTGGGGTGACAGAGGGGGGAGAGAGGCTGGGGTGACAGAGGGGGGAGAGAGGCTGGGGTGACAGAGGGGGGAGAGAGGCTGGGGTGACAGAGGGGGGAGAGAGGCTGGGGTGACAGAGGGGGGAGGAGAGAGGCTGGGGTGACTGGAGGGAGAGAGGCTGGGGTGACAGAGGGGGGAGAGAGGCTGGGGTGACAGAGGGGGGAGAGAGGCTGGGGTGACAGAGGGGGGAGAGAGGCTGGGGTGACAGAGGGGGGAGGAGAGAGGCTGGGGTGACAGAGGGGGGAGAGAGGCTGGGGTGACAGAGGGGGGAGAGAGGCTGGGGTGACAGAGGGGGGAGGAGAAAGGCTGGGGTGACAGAGGGGGGAGGAGAAAGGCTGGGGTGACAGAGGGGGGAGAGAGGCTGGGGTGACTGGAGGGAGAGAGGCTGGGGTGACAGAGGGGGGAGAGAGGCTGGGGTGACTGGAGGGAGAGAGGCGGTAGAGAGGCTGGGGTGACTGAGGGGGGAGAGAGGCTGGGGTGACTGGAGGGAGAGAGGCTGGGGTGACAGGGGGGGAGAGGCTGGGGTGACAGAGGGGGGAGAGAGGCTGGGGTGACTGGAGGGAGAGAGGCTGGGGTGACTGGAGGGAGAGAGGCTGGGGTGACTGGAGGGAGAGAGGCTGGGGTGCCAGGAGGAAGCTGATGTGGAGAGAGGAGGGAGGCTAGGGTGACAGGGGAGAAGCTTACGTGGGGCACGGGGAGGAGGCGCTGTAGAGGCAGGCTGATTCCCCGCAGTACAGTTATGGGGATGCGGTGAGCTTTCGGCACGGACAGGCTGTAATACACCGTCCCGAAAGCTCACAGCTGCAGCCCCTCGGTTACCGGACTTCTCTCCTGCTCTGCAGCGTCGCGATGTCACGTGGAGAGAAGTCCGGGCACTGAGGGGCTGCAGCTGTGAGCTTGCGGGCCGGTGTATTACAGCCTGTCCGTGCCGAAAGCTCACCGCATCCCCTTAACTGTACTGGGGGGGACCGTCCTATCCAGCCCACCCCTGGCTGGTCTGCGGTCTGCTGGAAGGTTAGTGGGGGCGGACGCCCAGTCTGACGCTGGAAGTGTGTGTGTGGGGGGGGAGAGCTGCACAGTTCTCCTGCCCAGTCACTGTGCGGTCTCTCTCCTCCCCCGTTCTCGTTCCTGGGACTCCAAAAAAATGGCGCCGCCACCCCGCCCCAGGTAATTCCGCTGTGTACTGCACATGGGCAGTACACAGTGACGGAGCCTCCAGTTTGAGTGAACCAGACGGACTCCGTCGGTTCACTCCAATGTAATGGAGGTGCCGTATAGTGTCTGTGTGTGTGTCGTGAAATGACGTCACACACAGGCACTATTAAAATGGCAGCCCCCTGTGCATACATTCATTTGATTAACCCCTTCGGGACCAGCCTAGTTTTCGTTTTTGCGTTTTCGTTTTTTCCTCCTTGTGCATAAAAGGTCATAGCACTTGCATTTTTCCACCTAGAAACCCGCATGAGCCCTTATTTTTTGCGTCACTAATTGTACTTTGCAATGACAGGCTGAATTTTTGCATAAAGTACACTGCGAAACCAGAAAAAAATTCAATGTATGGTGAAATTGAAAAAAAAATACGCATTTCTTTTATTTGGGGGGAATGTGTTTTTACGCCATTTGCCCTGGGGTAAAACTGACTTGTTATGCATGTTCCTCAAGTCGTTTCGATTACAACGATATATAACGTATAACTTTCATTGTATCTGATGGCCTGTAAAAAATTCAAACCATTGTTAACAAATATATGTTCCTTAAAACCGCTCCATTCCCAGGCTTATAGCGCTTTTATCCTTTGGTCTATGGGGCTGTGCGAGGTGTCATTTTTTGCGCCATGATGTGTTCTTTCTATTGGTACCTTGATTGCGCATATACGACTGTTTGATCGCTTTTTATTACATTTTTACTGGATTTGATACAACCAAAAATGCACAATTTTGCACTTTGGGATTTTTTGGCGCTGACGCCGTTTACCGTGCGAGATCAGGAATGTGATTAATTAATAGTTCGGGCGATTACGTGCGCGGCGATACCAAACATGTTTATTTATTTATTTTTATTTAAAACCTGGGAAAAGGGGGGTGATTCAAACTTTTATGAGGGGATTTTTACTATTAACAACACTTTTTTTTTATTTATTTTTTTAAACATATATACTAGAAGCCCCCCTGGGGTTAGGGTTATCCCCCCTGGGGTTAGGGTTACTCCCCCCTGGGGTTAGGGTTATTCCCCCTGGGGTTAGGGTTATTTCCCCCTTGGGGTTAGGGTTATTCCCCTGGGGTTAGGGTTATTCCCCCTGGGGTTAGGGTTATTCCCCCCTGGGGTTAGGGTTATTCCCCTGGGGTTAGGGTTATTCCCCCTGGGGTTATTGTTATTTCCCCCTTGGGGTTAGGGTTATTCCCCCTGGGGTTAGGGTTATTCCCCCCTGGGGTTAGGGTTATTCCCCTGGGGTTCGGGTTATTCCCCCCTGGGGTTAGGGTTATTCCCCCCTGGGGTTAGGGTTGTTCCCCCCTGGGGTTAGGGTTATTCCCCCCTGGGGTTAGGGTTATTCCCCCTGGGGTTAGGGTTGTTCCCCCCTGGGGTTAGGGTTATTCCCCCCTGGGGTTAGGGTTGTTCCCCACTGGGGTTAGGGTTGTTCCCCCCTGGGGTTAGGGTTATTCCCCCCTCTGGTTATGGTTATTCCCCCCCTGGGGTTAGGGTTATTGCCCCCCTGGGGTTAGGGTTATTCCCCCTAGGGGACTTCTAGTATATATACTTTGATCTCTCATTGAGATCTTTGCTGTATAGATATATAGCAAAGATCAATGAGATCGGCACTCGTTTGCTTTCGGCTGCTGCAGCCGAAAACAAACGAGTTCCGAGCCTGGGACGGCGCCATCTTGGAGCGGTCCCCGGCCGGCTTCAGTAACGTAGATCGCTCCTCCCGGACAACGTCCCGGAGGAGCGATCTCCGCCACTAGACACCAGGGAAATGCTGTATCCGGTAATCGGATGCAGCTGTCATGTTTGACAGCTGCATCTGATTACTGTATTAACGGGCACGGCATCGGATCGTGCCCGCTAATACCGGCGGTCCCGGGCTACAAGCGGCACCCGGGACCGCCACCGCCGCCGCCCGCGCGAGGACGTACAGTTACGTCCTCGTGCGGGAAAGGGTTAATATTATTAACCAAGCATAAAATATTGCTTTACAAACCATAGGTTTCCCAATCACTACCACACTCAGGTCTCCTAATACCAGAGTCTCTATTTCTCTTAAACCCCAGCCTCTGTTCAAGGCATTTGCATACTTCCTTCCAAAACACTTGTGTTACCGGACACGGCCAAAACATGTGCAACGAGTCCGCCTCGATCTGTCCACATTTAGAACATGCGTTGCTATGTCTAATACCCATTTGCCATAGGGGCCTATTCCACGGAGCGATAATCGTAATTGTTATAATCACACGGAGCGATAACAAAAGCCATAAATAAAATTATCCATTTCTTAATGATTGTTATGTGCTGAATTCAAATATCACAAGGAAAAATGTGAATTGTCTCTAGTTTCTATGATATGGAAGAGTTCTCATGTTACTGTTTTGTGAATTGTATAGAATACAGTATAATAGCCGACATATTTATTATTTCTGCAATCATAAGGAGGCAAGTTTATTGTTCAAAAACTTTTGAAATACATTCATAGGAAACTTTGTTCTATCTGAAATCAACTACAATTTACAGGCATATCCAAGAATTTTTACAAATTTATTATGTTTATTGAACTCTGGAATGTACAGTAGCTCCTTATTCAATGGCTTCTTGGTGCATTTACACGTCTTTTGTATTCATACATGGGATTGTCTCTGATTACTGTCCAACAGTATTCTGCAAGCATTGATGCGTTCCATTTACCCCGATACCTTAGGCTAGGTTCACACTGCGTTTTTGCAATCCGTTTTTTGCAAAAAATGGATGAAAAACTGATGCATTTGTGTCAATGGAAGTCAATGGAAAAGCAGATCAAAACGGATGCACACAAATGCATCTGTTTTTCGCAAAAACACGGATAGCAAAAACGCAGTGTGAACCTAGCCTTATACCATACCTATTGGCCATTCTAAGATGATGCAATATACCAGTTGATGATGTAATACTGATGATGCAAACTTTTCCCAGTATTGTATCACAGGCTGTGAGAAGTATAGAAAGTACGTCTATATCTTGAAAATTAGAGTCAATTTCAAAATTTGAACATCATTTTCGATCTCAGCACCCCCAAAATTAGTTAAGTTCAACTGTTTTCATGTCGGAATCTTTTTGGCTGTTGACCAGTGTAATCGTAATAATAATAATTATCGCTCCGTAGAATAGAGAGAACGATCAGCCGATGATCATGTCATTGGCTGATTGTTTATTTAGGCCCAGACCTAAAATCATCGGTCACCCACCGCGCATCGCTACGTGGAATAGCGGTGCGCGGCAGGCGACCGACGATTCCACAGACAGCATACATTACCTTACCAGGCTGCAGGTCTTCTCCTGCGCTCCTTCTCCCCAGGTCCCGCGCGGCAGCATCAGCTCCGGAGCGGCCTTTCTGAGCTGACAGGCCGCTCAGCCAATCACTGTCCGGGACCGCCGCGGCCAGTTATTGTCTGAGCGGCCTGTCAGCTCAGACAGACCACTCCGAAGCTCATGCTGTGCACGGGACCTGGGGAGAAGGAGCGCAGGAGAAGACCTGCAGCCTGGTGAGGTAATGTATGGAGTTTAACCCCTTAAGGACCGGGCCAATTGTCACTTTTGTGTTTTAGTTTTTTCCTCCTCGCTTTTTAAGACCCATAACGCTTTCTTTTTTTCCACCTACAGGGCCATGTGGGGGCTTGTTTTTTTCAGGAACAGGTGTACTTTGTAATGGCATCTTTCAATCTGCCATAAAATGAATGACGGAACCCCCAAAATATCATTTATGGGGTGAATTTGGGTCAAAGAATGCGATTCCGCAAATTTTTTGGGGGTTCCATGTTTACGTAATACACTTAACAGTAAAACTGGCATTTTTCCTTTATTCTATAGGTCTGTCTGAACACAGCGATATGCAGGTTTACTAGGTTTCTAACGTTTTACTATTTTTATTAGCAGTAAAACATTTTTTTGTGCATTTTTTTGTGCATTTTTTAGGCATATTTAAAATGGCCCTATTGTAACTCCTATGTCACACTTTTTCTTTCACCTATGGGGTTGTATGGGGTGTTATTTTTTGCGTCATGATCTCTAGTTTTTATTTGTAACATTTTTTTCTAGATCAAACGTATTGATCGCTTTTAATCAATTTTTTATACATAAAAGTCATTTAAAAAAAGCAATCTCTGCGTTTTTTTTACCGCTTTTTGTTCACGCCGTTCACCGTGCGGGAATAGTATTGTTTTATTTGAATAGATCGGACGATTACGCACGCTACGGTATATTATGTAATTACTTTATTTTTATGTGTTTTATGTATGAAATGGGAAGGGGAGGGTGATTTACACTTTTATTGGGGGAGGGACTTTGGGGCACTTTGTAAAACTTTAATTCATTTATTTTCACTTTTATAGTTCCCTTAGGGAACTATCACATTTATACATTGGATTCCTCACACTGATCCCTGCTATGCAATAGCATAGCAGAGATCAGTGTTATCTGTGATCTTCTGATTCAGCCTGCCTGTGGCCTGTGGCAGGCTAAATCAGAACTCGGAACCCAGGACTGCATGGAGGTAAGGAGAGGCCCTCCGGCAGTCAGGAAATGTGATCTGGACGCCCGCAGACACGCTGCGGGGGTCCCGATGGCTAAGTAACCGGAGATGCTCCGATAACCTATACTTAAACCCCATGATTATCGGGCCGTGTAATAGGCCCAGTAAACGAGTGCCGGTCTAGCAGATCGGCACTCGTTTACATTATTGATCGGGCCCCCATCGGCCCGTGGAATAGGACCCATAGTCTTTTCGGATCATAATAACGATGATGGATTATTTTAAACTGCGTTAATCTATGATTTTCACAAAGGGAAACTTTCTCCATATTTAACCAGATTTCAATCTGCCACCCCTTAATGTGATGCGGTGGAAATGGGGTTGAAGTGTAAGTGTCAGTGTAAGTGTTAGAAATCTTTTGGGATATCACATAGACATGTAACAGTTTACATTAGTGGGATCTGGGTCTGAGATCCACAATGGTTGCTAGAAAGAGTGGAATGGAGCCCTCATCTGAGCGTTGTATGTCTCTGCTGACTTCGCACACAATGAAGACAAAGCCATAGACATTCTATGAAACCTATTTCATGGGTCTGCTCTGAGATCTGCCCAACGATCAGGAGGGAGCGAGATGGTGGGAGAAAGGCAAAACACTAATCACTTGCCCCTCACTCACTTTATTTCATCTCTCCAATGAAAACGCTTGATGTGTTTCTATGACACGTTAAAAACCTTCAGAAATTACAGTGACACTTTAAAGGGTAACTGCAAATTTAATTTACCCCCCCCCCCCCCATTCCTTCAGTTTGGATGCAGAGAGATGTAGTCCATGCTGGGTGTATGATACCTAGCAAGTTCCTTCATATACAAGCCCTTTCCTAATAAATAGGCTGCGTCTCTCTACACCCAACCTGGGGAAATGGACAAGAGATAAAGTTTGCAAATACTCTATAAGTTGTGGTTCTTAGGTTATGATGGTTTCTTCCAGTTGCTGCCTCCCCCTAATATCCTTATAGAACCTCCCCATACACATAATGCAGCATGAAGGGGCTCGGTGAAGGTGGCGGTGAAGGTGTGTAAGTGTCTGATGGGGTCACACAGCTCATAAAAGGACAGCTGCCCGGCCTCATAATCCAGACAGATCCTGATTCTATCACTGGAGATATAACCAGGTAACCGGATCACTTTATTTTCATGCCTCACTGAATACTGATTCTTAGATACCATCATACACCAGGACTTGGTATTGTTACCGATGCCTGACTGATCTCCCCTCCTGCCTATACTGGGATAACACATCCCCACCCTCCAACTTCCTGATCTACTGATCTCCACATCCCAGTAATGTCGCCCTGAGGAGAATCTCCTGCTGCTCATCACCTGAGAATAATCCTGGAATCTCTCAGCTGCTTCTGGACGATTCTGCTTCTCTCGGGTCCATGTTACAGTTCTCAGGTCGTCTGATATAAGGAGACTATTATTAGCTGTGTTTACATCAAGTAATATGTCTGCAGGATCCTTCCCATAGATCCTTATACCTGATATTATGTCACATAATGTGCGGAATGTGTCTGAGATCACAGTCACATCCAGATCATCTACATCATGGGGCTGTCTATCATGTCCCCCTGTGTCCTCATCACCTCCCCCCTCCTCAGGATCACACAAGTCACCTGTGTCTGGTTCCTTTAAGACAGTCAGTGGATCCGCCATGTTACACAGCTCCTCAATGTGTCTCATCTTCCTGGACAGCTCGTCCTTCTTTATTTCCAGCTGCTGGATCAGAACAGACAGTGAAAGTAACTCTTCCTTTTCCTGCCTGGAGATTTCCCTCAGAGCCCTCTTCTCCAAGTCGTCCAGCCGTCTCCTGATGTCTGTAAACAGGGCAGTGACTCTCTCGGCTTCTCCAGCTGCTTTTTCCTGAGCTTTTCTCCTGCGCTCCTCCACACTCTGGACTCTTTCCTCAGTCTCCTCTCTCTTTGTCATCAGTTTCTGGAGAACATTTCTCAATAGTTTCCTTTTCTTCTCAGAGGCCTCATCCAGCATCTCCACCCGGTGTCCCCGATGTTCTCCGGCCAAACTGCAGGACACACAGATACAAGCAGCGTCCTCAGTGCAGTAATATTCCAGCATCTTCTTATGGACAGAACATTTCCTCTTCTCCAGGGAAGTGCTGGGCTCAGATAAGACGTGTTCTGGTGACTTGCTGTGAGCTCTCAGGTGTTTATCACACAGAGAAGCCTCACAGTGCAGACAGGATCTCACAGCAGGTACAGCAGAGTGAATACAATAAGTGCAGCAGATCCCGGTTTCTGTCGGTGTTGGAGGAGTCAGCAGTATATTCTCCATTAGTTTACATAGAGCTACACACCTCATCAGTGCAGGCCGCTCCTGATACTCTTCTCTACATTCAGGACAGGAATAAACTCCAGTCCCGTCCTGTGTATCCAGCACACGACCAATACAGAGCCGGCAGAAGTTGTGGCCACATCTCAGCATTACAGGATCTGTATAAGTGATCAGACAGATGGAACAGTCCAGCTCGTCTCTCAGAGCAGCAGACGCCATGGCTGACGGAGGAGGAAGAGGGAAACGAAACTACAGAAACCAGAGGGCGGGTCTGGGGTTTATTCCTGTCCTGAATGCAGAGAAGAGTATCAGGAGCGGCTGACGTGTCACTAGTCTTCAGTCCTGGCTGACACAGGAAGAAAGGAACAAAGTAAAATTCTGATGTTTAGAAACCAGAGGAACTAATGGAATGTAAAATCCACAGGTTTTCATGGCCAATAACACATTTGTTAAGATTTTCTCTTAACATTTGGGGAATATACCAGTATCTGATACTGGGCTCTAGAATATGCTGGGCGCTCTGCTCTTTTACACATCAAGCAAAAAGAAATAGCTTCTAATGTACATTTTAGATTCAGTCACCTGCAAAAGCAGAAAAAATTTGATCACCTTAATGGCTCTGACAATACACATATGTCTCTTTCTGAACTGTATGTACAGCTTAAAGAATATGCCTTGGAGGCCGCTTCTCAGGGGGTCTTTAGTTCATGGGAAGGGCAACTGGCAACCCCAGAATTATGCTCCAAGCTCTTGAAAGGACTCTGTTTGGTCAGAAAAACTGTGGTCTGTGAGACTTGATGTGAAATGCATCTGTAAACACTTTTAAGACAATTTAAGACACTGCCCCAAATGCCTCTTACCTAAGGCTTATCTTTTTCATAGTATATGGGACTGCGCACAAAGCAAGCCTTTATGGAGTGAAGCTGGATTGTTTTTTACACAAATAGGCCTGCGCTGGTGCATGGATGCCGATGCCTTGGTCCTTCTTTAGAACCACAACCCGTTTCCCGCGCTTGGTCTGGCCTGAAGCACTGGAGGTGGGCCTGCCCTCCCCGGGTGTGACGAAACCCTTTCCCTCTGTGATGCAGCTCCATTGATTTTATCAGACCAGCGCCATGTGCGGGAATCAGGCTATGGTTCACAAAAAGGACCCCGGAACTGTTCTGTTCATGTAAAAGCTTAAAACGATCTACCTGATGGTACATTTGCTTTAAATGCGTCCTACAGCATTGGTTGGATCAGACACCCCCTACAATGTCTCAAGTCGGAGTCACAACTGCTTCATACTGAAGACTGAAATGCTTAAAGCGACTCTGTACCCACAATCTGACCCCCCCAAACTGCTTGTACCTGCGGATAGCTGCTTTTAATCCAAGATCTGTCCTGGGGTCCGTTCGGCAGGGGATGCAGTTATAGTGATAAAAACAACTTTAAATCCGGCAGCACTGTGTCTAACGGCCGGGGCTTACATTTGTAAATGCATTAGGCTGGCACACCCTCTCTGTCCTTCCTCCCCACCCTCCTCATCTTTAGGAATACTCCAGGCAGATTGCTTCCTATTCCCCACCTGTGGCAGCCTGACACATGGGCTGGATTGTTAATACACCTGTGCAAAGCTCAAACAGCAGTAAATGTTCCTGGATATTCCTGGCATTTTCAATTTCAATTCACCACACATATAATTTTTTTCTGGTTTCACAGCGTATTTTCAGCCTGTCATTGCAAAGTCCGATTAGTGGCGCAAAAGATAAGGGCTCATGTGGGTCTCTAGGTGAAAAATGCAAGTGCTATGGTCTTATATACACAAGGAGGAAAAAACTAAAGTGCAAAAATGGAAATTGGCTCAGTCCAAAAGGTTTGCTCATCTCTACAGGGGGGCTATACCAAGATGGTTACCCCTCCACACCAGGGAGCCATACCAAGATGGTAACCCCTTTTACACCAGCAGGACTATACCAAGATGGTTACCCCTCCACATCAGGGAGCCATACCTAGATCGTAACCCCTTTACACCAGCAGGACTATACCATGCTGGCGACTAATCTCCCTCCTCCCCCCTCCCCTCTCCATACGTTACACAGGGCTAGACTGATGTAAAAAAGTCGATTTCCTGATTATGAGCAGTGGATGAGAGAGGGGGGGGGGGCTGGGGAAAGTCTTTTTAAATGCAGATAATGGCATATTTGCCTAATAAACCCATTTACAAAGTTTCTTAAAATCGCCTGGACTATTGATTTCTGGGGGGGGGGGGCAAACGACAGTGACACTATAAGGGCTAAAGTTCTTAAACCAAACTCATCCATTTCCAGGCCCTGAAGGCCTAGCTACCTCTTTCTAAGTTGAGCCTCTTTGGATACCTTCAGCTGCAGCATATGGTTCGGGCTGAGTTTTATTCAGTGCTGGTCTCAGTTTCTGTCACTAGCCTGGAGCCCCTGTTGTGTACAGAGAACATGGACAAGGCGTTAACAAATATATACACTCTCCTTCAAGCAGCTGATCTTCCAAAGCTGACGATTAGAAAGACATTACTGACTACTTCTTCTCAGTGGTCAGTGGTCACCCAATGAAGGTTCCTATATAGGGGTTACTTCACGCATGAACAAGAATAATTCCACACTCTCTGTAAAATCTTCATATTTATTAAAAGTATATAATAAACGGTGCACACCATAGAACATCAAAGTAGAGAATTCTCTCCACGAAATTAGAACGATTGACGCGTTTCGGATATATATGAATCCTTAGTCATAATCTGGCTTCTTAGATGAGACCTCACAGGGGAGGGGATTGGAGACGTGTCCTCTTGAACAGTCGATGTCCTCTTGAACAGTCAAACACACTGGATCCTTATGATGAATACTATAAAGCCATTTGGATTGAACTACCGATCAGATTTGATTTTGTACTATTAATTTTTACACCTGTTATTCTGGTGTTATAGTGAATTTATGTAATTATGTACTTTTGTATTACTATTGTTTTTATACTTCTGATAAGGAGTATGAAGTCAATTAGAGGTGGGGCTTATGAGGTTTATATACGAGTTCCACATGTAAGAAGCCACATTATGACTTGATAGGATTAATATATCCAATATGTGTCAATTTTATTTGCTTCCCAAAAATATGAAGATTTTATGACCTACATAGAATGCTGGGTTATGTTTCTTCTAGACTATTGGAATTATCTACATACACCTCTGGTTACAGGTATTTTGTATGTTTAAAATTTATTTTGTATGTTTTTTTTAGATTTTGGACGGTTCTCGATTTAAATCTCATTGTAGTAGTAGTAGTAGTAGTAGTACAGGTACAGTATAGATGAAGAGTTTAGTAGTACAGGTATAGATGAGGGGTGTAGTAGTGGATAAGGGGTGTAGTAATACAGGTATAGATGAGGGGTGTAGTAGTGGATAAGGGGTGTAGTAGTACAGGTAAAGATGAGGGTGTAGTAGTGGGGTGTAGTAGTACAGGTATAGGATGAGGGGTGTGGTGGTAGTAGTACAGGAATAGATGAGGGGTGTAGTAGTAGTACAGGTATAGATGAGGGGTGTAGTAGTACAGGAATAGATGAGGGGTGTAGTAGTAGTACAGGTATAGATCAGTGGTGTAGTAGTAGTAGAGGAATAGATGAGTGGTGTAGTAGTAGTACAGGAATAGATGAGGGGTGTAGTAGTAGTACAGGTATAGATCAGTGGTGTAGTAGTAGAAGAGGAATAGATGAGTGGTGTAGTAGTAGTAGTACAGGTATAGATGAGGGGTGTAGTAGTACAGGAATAGATGAGGGGTGTAGTAGTACAGGAATAGATGAGGGGTGTAGTAGTAGTACAGGTATAGATGAGGGGTGTAGTAGTAGTACAGGTATAGATGAGGGGTGTAGTAGTAGTACAGGAATAGATGAGGGATGTAGTAGTAGAACAGGAATAGATGAGTGGTGTAGTAGTAGTACAGGTATAGATGAGGGGTGTAGTAGTAGTACAGGAATAAATGAGGGGTGTAGAAGTAGTACAGGTATAGATGAGGGGTGTAGTAGTAGAACAGGAATAGATGAGTGGTGTAGTAGTAGTACAGGTATACATGAGGGGTGTAGTAGTAGTAGTACAGGTATAGATGAGGGGTGTAGTAGTAGTACAGGTATAGATGAGGGGTGTAGTAGTAGTACAGGTATAGATGAGGGGTGTAGTAGTAGTAGTACAGGAATAGATGAGTGGTGTAGTAGTAGTACAGGTATAGATTGTAGTAGTACAGGATTAGATGAGTGGTGTAGTACTAGTACAGGAATAGATGAGGGGTGTAGTACTAGTACAGGAATAGATGAGGGGTGTAGTACTAGTACAGGAATAGATGAGGGGTGTAGTAGTAGTACAGGTACAGATGAGTGGGGTAGTAGTAGTACAGGTATAGATGAGGGGTGTAGTACTAGTACAGGAATAGATGAGTGGTGTAGTAGTAGTACAGGTACAGATGAGTGGGGTAGTAGTAGTACAGGTATAGATGAGGGTTGTAGTAGTAATACAGGTAAAGATGAGGGGTGACTGAGGCAGCTAGGGATCACTGGGACAGATGGGGGATCACTGGGACAGATGGGGGGTGACTGGGACAGATGGGGGTGATAGTAGTTGGTGCATAGTAATGGTGACATATACCAGAACTGGTTACAATCAGAGCAAAAGAACAAGGGCTCCTGGGCTTGGGGTCTATGTGGTGATCTGCTTGAGTATATATATTTATTGTACATTTTAGGCTTCACATCCAAATGTACCTGTTTTACCTGTTACACACAGTATATAGACTTAAACATGGGGAAATATACCTGAAAGCTGCTGGAATGACTCATTTTTCCTGTTACTGGAATTCCCTGCTGACATGAGGTCAACTGTAACCACAGCAAGAACAATAACCTGCACAGCAACACAATCTACACAGCAAATATGGCACAGTATACTAGTATATACCATGAGTAGGTATTGTAGTAGAGTAAGGTCCATAAACCCAAACCTACATGTGTGGAATACGCTCGACTGGTCACTTGCTAGATGGTAACGGGTGAAGCCACTCATGTGGTGGTTGGTCAGAATATAGCTCAGCCAGATGTTAGGTTGTTGTGACGCCAGTGCCGGTTGGACACACAGGTATGGTGGTCGGTGACCTGCCGGGATGTGAGGGGGTCCCTTGGGCACTTATCACGGTGGTCCGGAGTGGAGTTGTGATCCACCTGGACTATCGGTACCGCCACCCACAGAAAGGGGAGATGACCCAAGGAGGATGCAATGGCTGTGTAGGTGCTTAGCGAATAACCACTGAGTCCAGTTAGAATAAATAAACTCGTCTTTACTGCAGAAAGGCTTAGTACAGTGATGTACAGTAGGATCTTGACTTGACAAAATACTCTTTAGTGACCCGATCTGTGCTGTGAGCTCAAGGAGAGGTTCAGTCGTGCTGACTGAGTTGAGTGCTGAGAGGTAGAAGAGGCACAGAGGAGTAGAGAGGAGGATGTCGAGAGAGTCCCAACCCAGGGTAGAAGTGTGTTCTGCCGGAACTTTAGAAGGAGAATAAGTAGAATACTTGAGAGCAGAGAGAATCCTTGTACCCGTGTTTTGACTCTTTGCACCACCTATTGCCCACCAGTGTCGGGCGACCCATCCTAGAGGGTGACACAAGCTCCAGACCTTGTTACCTGGGATGAGCAGAGTGGTCAGAGTTCTCTGATGAAACCCGCTCTGCGAGCTAGAGTACGTAGGCTTCTAGCAACTTTGCTCTATCCGGATCAGTTCCTCTTTCTTCAGGATACTGTCCTGCACGTTTAGACTGGTTCTAGGCGTGGGTTGGGAAGATCCCTGACTTGTCCTCTTTAAGTGTGCGTTCAGCACTGCATTGTATATAGAAGTTCTGCTTTCAAGGAAAGAGTGCTAAGGTGTCTCATGTACGTCTGTTCACTACAGAGACCAAACCAGAACTAGTCCACAGGGGACCTAGCATAAGCCAGGGCCCTTCTTGGCTACTGCAGAAACCGTTCTGACTTGCGTCCTTACTCTACAAATGCCAGAGTCTCACTAAGGTGTGGCTACACTTACTATCCCCATGTGACTTCTTTCTACAGCATCTTTAAAGTGTGCTGTGAGTGGGTGAGAAATATTTGTAAACTATTAGAGAACACATGGATGAGACAGCCCGATTGTAGCGATAGCTCTGTGTACAGGAGAGCACAGAGCTGTCACATTCAGTTTTCTCCTTATGCTAAATAGATATAAATTGTTGTATATGTCATAAGTATCTACTAATCCTCTATGTGCCTGCTGCAGTGTTTTGATAACCTTTTTTTTTTTTTTTTTTTTTTTTTTTTTAGTTTGGACAGATTAAACAACTTTTAAACTTGCAGCCCTGTGTCAATTTGGCGTGGCCTAGAGTACCTGTGCCTTAGGATTGCGACACCCCTCCATCCTTCCTCCCCCGACCTCTTCATCATTAGGAATGCCCCTAGAACAATTTCTGTAATTCATCACCTGTTGGAACACTGCACATGAGCCGGATCGTTAATGCACCTGTGCATTGTTCATACAAGTGATGAATAGAAAAAATCCTGCCCAGGTGCGTTCATAATGATGAGGGGGGCGGGGAGGAGGGACAGAGGGGCGGTGCAGGCCTAGGGCATGGGTACTGTAGGCCATGCTGCAAGTTTTAAAGTTGTTTCTTAGGACTATAATTGCATCACCTGACGAACGGATCCCAGGACAGATCTTGGATTACAAGCAGCTATTTGACCGTACAAGCAGTTTGGGGGGGGGGGGGGGGGGAGATTGTGGGTACAGAGTCGCTTTAAAAATGGCACATTTCTACTCCTTTACATATACCTGTGTAATACACATCTGACGTTATTAGCTTTGCTATGTGAAAATCTAGATTTTCATTGAAATCTTTCCTTTCTCTGTAATACTGTCCAGCAGCCTCCTCCTTATCATCACAGAGAGAACAGAAAGTCTCAGTTTAGTTTTTGGCCTAATGGTGAGAATGAAAACTGCAAAATTTCAGGAATATTTTATAAATGCAAATAGTAAAATGGAAAATGAGAAAAAAGCATAACAATGAATTCTATAAAATATGTTAAATGTAAAATTTGATTAACAGAATAGGTCACTTTCTGATGACACATTCCCTTTAATGGAGTGCAGGCACGGGGACCTGCTCTGTAACCCCAGAGAGATGCCTTCCGCAGTCGGCAGTACACCTGCAGAAGTGTATGACGTCCAAAAAAGTTCCAGGTATAAGACCTTTCCTAATGAATACGCTGCATCTCTCTGCACCCGACCTGTGGAAATGAGTAGGAGATAAAGTTTGCAGATACCCTATATGTAGTGGAGATCCATCTGAACTGTGCATATTACAATGAAGAAATACAATTGAGCAATAATTTATAGATTATACACTGATTATTCTTCCAAAACTGTGTGTGTGTGTGTGTGGGGGGGGATTTATTATCAGATGCAACACAAAAGTCAGATTTAACCTGACCTTATCTATTATCTCATCTATCTTCGATTTGTTTATGCTATAATGGTTTCCTCCAGTTGCTGCCTCCCCCTAATATCCTTATAGAACCTTTCGATACTCGTAATGCAACATGAAGGGGCTCGGTGAAGGTGGAAGTGAAGGTGTGTAAGTGTCTGATGGGGTCACACAGCTCATAAAAGGACAGCTGCCCGGCCTCATAATCCAGACAGATCCTGACTCTATTACTGGAGATATTGTCAGGTAACAAGATCCGTTTACTGCCATGTATCACTGAGTACTGATTATCACACCTCCCCATACACCAGGACTTATCATTTCCAATGTGTGACTGATCTCCCCTCCTGTCTATACTGGGATAACACATCCCCACCCTCCAATATACTGATCTACTGATCTCCACATCCCAGTAATGTCGCCCTGAGGAGAATCTCCTGCTGCCCATCACCTGAGGACACTGGAATCTCTCTGCTGTTTCTGGACGATTCTGCTTCTCTCGTGTCCTGGTTGCAGTTTTCAGGTCGTCTGATATAAGGAGATTATTATCAGCTGTGTTGACATCCAGTAATATGTCTGCAGGAACCTCCCCATAGATCCTTATACCTGATATTATGTCACATAATGTGCGTAATGTGTCTGAGATCACAGCCACATCCAGATCATCTACATCATGGGGCTGTCTATCATGTCCCCCTGTGTCCTCATCACCTCCCCCCTCCTCAGGATCACACAAGTCACCTGTGTCTGGTTCCTGTAAGACAGTCAGTGGATCCGCCATGTTACACAGCTCCTCAATGTGTCTCATCTTCCTGGACAGCTCGTCCTTCTTTATTTCCAGCTGCTGGATCAGAGCAGACAGTGGCAGTGACTCTTCCTTTTCCTGCCTGGAGATCTCGCTCAGGACCCTCTTCTCCAGGTCGTCCAGCCGTCTCCTGATGTCTGTAAACAGGGCAGTGACTCTCTCTGCTTCTCCAGCTGCTTTTTCTTGAGCTTTTCTCCTGCGCTCCTCCACACTCCGGACTCTTTCCTCAGTCTCCTCTCTCTTTGTCATCAGTTTCTGGAGAACATTTCTCAATTGTTCTTTCTTGTTCTCAGAGGCCTCATCCAGTGACTCCATTGTATGTCCTTTGTGTTCTCCAATCATATAACAGGACACACAGATACAAGCAGCGTCCTCAGTGCAGTAATATTCCAGCATCTTCTTATGGACAGAACATTTCCTCTTCTCCAGGGAAGTGCTGGGCTCAGATAAGACGTGTTCTGGTGACTTGCTGTGATATCTCAGGTGTTTATCACACAGAGAAGCCTCACAGTGCAGACAGGATATCACAGCAGGTACAGCAGAGTCCACACAGTAAGTGCAGCAGATCCCGCTTTCTGTCGGTGTTGGAGGAGTCAGCAGTATATTCTCCATTAGATTACACAGAGCGATGTTCCTCATCAGTGCAGGCCGCTCCTGATACTCTTCTCTGCATTCAGGACAGGAATAAACTCCAGCCCCGTCCTGTGTATCCAGCACACGACCAATACAGAGCCGGCAGAAGTTGTGGCCACATCTCAGCATTACAGGATCTGTATAAGTGATCAGACAGATGGAACAGTCCAGCTCGTCTCTCAGAGCAGCAGACGCCATGGCTGACGGAGGAGGAAGAGGGAAACGAAACTACAGAAACCAGAGGGCGGGTTTAACTATTTATACTCAGGGTGCGGCTGACCTGTCACAAGTCTTCAGTCCTCTCTGTAACATATAGTATGTTGTATAACTAAATGTGGTTGTAATAAATATATGTGACTGTAGATATCCTGTAGATGCATACATACACACAGCACTGTTTAAAGGGAACCTATCAGTTCATTTATGCTGATTGGGCTAATAAATCACTGCCTACTCGGGTAAATTTGTTCCCCAATTATTTATCAAAAATTCACTGCCTAGGGAAGCATAAAATCACCAAAATTGTGATTTTATGGATTTTATAGGACTGCAGGTGACATCTACTACATTATCTGTACTCAGAGATATCACTGTGTTATCTGTGGTGTTACATAGGACTGCAGGTGACATCTACTGCATTATCTGTACTCAGAGATATCACTGTTATCTGTGGTGTTACATAGGACTGCAGGTGACATCTACTACATTATCTGTACTCAGAGATATCACTGTTATCTGTGGTGTTACATAGGACTGCAGGTGACATCTACTGCATTATCTGTACTCAGAGATATCACTGTGTTATCTGTGGTGTTACATAGGACCGCAGGTGACTACTACATTATCTGTACTCAGAGATATCACTGTGTTATCTGTGGTGTTACATAGGACTGCAGGTGACTACTACATTATCTGTACTCAGAGATATCACTGTGTTATCTGTGGTGTTACATAGGACTGCAGGTGACATCTACTACATTATCTGTACTCAGAGGGATATCACTGTTATCTGTGGTGTTACATAGGACTGTAGGTGACTACTACATTATCTGTACCCTGTGTTGAGTACAGATAATGTAGTAGTCACCTGCAGCCCTATGTAACACCACAGATAACACAGTGATATCTCTGAGTACAGATAATGCAGTAGATGTCACCTGCAGTCCTATGTAACACCACAGATAACACAGTGATATCTCTGAGTACAGATAATGTAGTAGTCACCTGCAGTCCTATGTAACGACACAGACAACACAGTTATATTTCTGAATACAGATAATGTAGATATAGACCCCTGTGTAGCCCCCCCATAGTATAGACCCCCTGTGTAGCCCCCCACAGTATAGACCCCCTGTGTAGCCCCCCACAGTATAGACCCCCTGTGTAGCCCCCCACAGTATAGACCCCCTGTGTAGCCCCCCACAGTATAGACCCCCTGTGTAGCCCCCCCCACAGTATAGACCCCCTGTGTAGCCCCCCACAGTATAGACCCCCTGTGTAGCCCCCCACAGTGTAGCCCCCCACAGTATAGACGCCCTGTGTAGCCCCCCACAGTATAGACCCCCTGTGTAGCCCCCCACAGTATAGACCCCCTGTGTAACCCTCTCATAGTGTAGACCCCCTGTGTAGCCCCCCTCCCATAGTATAGACCCCTTGTGCAGCCCCCCTCATAGTATAGACACCCTGTGCAGCCACCTCATAGTAAAGACAACCTGTGCAGCCCCCCTCATAGTATAGACACCCTGTGCAGCCCCCCCACAGTATAGACCCCCTGTGTAGCCCCTCACAGTATAGACCCCCTGTGTAGATCCCCCACAGTACAGACCCCCTGTGTAACCCTCTCATAGTATAGACCCCCTGTGTAGCCCCCCTCCCATAGTATAGACCCCTTGTGCAGCCCCCCTCATAGTATAGACCCCCTGTGCAGCTCCCCTCATAGTATAGACACCCTGTGCAGCCCCCCTCATAGTATAGACACCCTGTGCAGCCTCCCCCCACAGTATAGACCCCCTGTGTAGCCCCCCACAGTATAGACCCCCTGTGTTGCCCCCCACAGTATAGACCCCCTGTGTAGATCCCCCACAGTACAGACCCCCTGTGTAACCCTCCCATAGTATAGACCCCTTGTGCAGCCCCCTCATAGAATAGACCCCCTGTGCAGCTCCCCTCATAGTAAAGACACCCTGTGCAGCCCCCCTCATAGTATAGACACCCTGTGCAGCCCCCCTCATAGTATAGACCCCCTGCGCAGCCCCCTCATAGTATAGACCTCCTGTGCAGATCCCCCACAGTACAGACCCCCTGTGTATTCCTCTCATAGTATAGAACCCCTGTGTAGCCCCCCTCCCATAGTATAGACCCCCTGCGCAGCCCCCCTCATAGTATAGACCCCCTGTGCAGCCGCCTCCAATAGTATAGACCCCCTGTGCAGCCCCCCCTCATAGTATAGACACCCTGTGCAGCCCCCCTCATAGTATAGACACACTGTGCAGCCCCCCCCCCACAGTATAGACCCCCTGTGTAGCCCCCCACAGTATAGACCCCCTGTGTAGCCCCCCACAGTATAGACCCCCTGTGTAGATCCCCCACAGTACAGACCCCCTGTGTAACCCTCTCATAGTATAGACCCCCTGTGTAACCTTCTCATAGAATAGACCCCCTGTGTAGCCCCCCTCCCATAGTATAGACCCCTTGTGCAGCCCCCCTCATAGAATAGAACCCCTGTGCAGCTCCCCTCATAGTAAAGACACCCTGTGCAGCCCCCCTCATAGTATAGACACCCTGTGCAGCCCCCCCTCATAGTATAGACCCCCTGCACAGCCCCCCTCATAGTATAGACCTCCTGTGCAGCCGCCTCCAATAGTATAGACCCCCTGTGCAGCCCCCCCTCATAGTATAGACCCCCTGTGCAGCCCCCCCTCATAGTATAGACCCCCTGTGCAGACACCCCCCCATTGTATAGACCCCCTGTGCAGCCCCCCCTCATAGTAAAAACCCCTTGTGCAGCCCCCCACATCGCAACATTTATGTAAAAAATGAAAAAAAAAAAATAAACTCACCTCACCTGGATCCTTGATCTCCCTCAGGCCTGGCAGCTTCTCTTCAGTTCAGTGAGCTTCCGGGATGCCGGCCCTGGGCGGAAGCTCACTGATGCAGGACCGCGGCGCCCGGATTTCTCCTCTCTACTGCACGGCGGCTGACATGTGACGTGATGACGTCACATGTCAGCTGCCGAGGAGGAGAAGTCCGGGCGCCGCGGTCCTGCATCAGTGAGCTTCCGCCCAGGGCCGGCATCCCGGAAGCTCACTGAACTTAAAGAGGTCCGGCGGCCGCGGCCATTTAACTGCACAGGGGGGACCGAGCCGGGGGCATATGCCCCCCGGCCCAGCCCACCCCTGCCGCGGCCCCCCCGGATTGGGGGAGCACAGGAGGAAGTGGCAAGGGGGGCCGTGCGGGCCCCCCTAGCGTAGGGGTCCGGTCGCCATGGCGACCAGGGCCGCCGATAGGGCAGTACAACCGGTACTGCCGTATGGGGCCCGGACGCTAAGAGACATGGGGGGGGGGCCCGGCGGGCCCGCCCCCCCGACCGCTACGATAGGGGGGCCCGCACGGCCCCCCTTGCCACCTGGGGGGGGGGGTTGTGCCGCTTCGGTCCGGTGAGCTTCCGGCACACGCTGCTTCTATCACTGGCCGGAAGCTCACAGCTGCAGCCTGCGGTCCTTCTCTCCTGCTCGGCAGCGGCGCACGTGACGTCATCGCGCCGAGCAGGAGAGAAGCTCCTGGACCGGGGGGCTGCAGCTATGAGCTTCCGGCAAGTGATAGAGGCAACGTGTTCCGGAAGCTCACTGGACCAAAGCTGCATGGGAAGGGGGGACCTGCCTCACCTGCCTCTGCTCCCCCGGCCGCTCCCTCTTCCCCCAGCCTCTCCTCCTGTACCCTTCCCCCTCCAGCCTCTCCTCCTGCACCCCCCTTCCAGCCTCTCCTCCTGCACCCCCCTTCCAGCCTCTCCTCCTGTACCCCCCCTCCAGCCTCTCCTCCTGTACCCCCCCTCCAGCCTCTCCTCCTGTACCCCCCCTCCAGCCTCTCCTCCTGTACCCCCTCCAGCCTCTCCTCCTGTACCCCCTCCAGCCTCTCCTCTTGTACCCCCCCCGCCTCTCCTCCTGCACCCCACAGCCTCTCCTCCTGCACCCCCCAGCCTCTCCTCCTGCACCCCCCAGCCTCTCCTCCTGCACCCCCCAGCCTCTCCTCCTGCAACCCCCAGCCTCTCCTCCTGCACCCCCCAGCCTCTCCCCCAGCCTCTCCTCCTGCACCCCCCAGCCTCTCCTCCTGCACCCCCAGCCTCTCCCACAGCCTCTCCTCCTGCACCCCCCAGCCTCTCCTCCTGCACCCCCAGCCTCTCCTCCTGCACCCCACAGCCTCTCCCCCAGCCTCTTCTCCTGCACCCCCCAGCCTCTCCTCCTGCACCCCACAGCCTCACCCAGCCTCTTCTCCTGCACCCCTCAGCCTCTCCTCCTGCACCCCACAGCCTCTCCCACAGCCTCTTCTCCTGCACCCCCCAGCCTCTTCTCCTGCACCCCCAGCCTCTCCTCCAGCCTCTCCTCCTGCACCCCACAGCCTCTCCTCCTGCACCCCACAGCCTCTCCTCCTGCACCCCAAAGCCTCTCCTCCTGCACCCCACAACCTCTCCCCCTAGCCTACCCTCCTGCACCCCCAGCCTCTCCCCCAGCCTTTCCGTCAGCACCCCCCCAGCCTCTCTGTCAGCACCCCCCAGCCTCTCTGTCAGCACCCCCCAGCCTCTCCTCCTGCACCCCCTAGCCTCTCCACCAGCACCCCCAGCTGCTCTCCCTGCCCCCCAGCTGCTCCTCCTGCCCCCCATCTTCTCCCCCTGCCCCATCTGCTCCTCCGCCTGTCCCCCATCTTCTCCCCCTGCCACCCCAGCTGCCCAATCTTCTCCCTGCCACCCTAGCTGCCCCCTATCTGCTCCCCCTGCCTGCCACCCCAGCTGCTCCTCCTGCCCCCCATCTACTCCCCCTGCCACCCCAGCTGCTGCCCCCGAGCTGATCCCTCTGCCCTACATTGCTCCCTCTGCCCCCCCAGCTGCTCCCCCTGCCCCTCTCACCCCAGCTGCTCCCCCTGCCCCCATCTACTACCCCTGCCCCTCTCACCCCAGCTGCTCCCCCTGCCCCCCATCTGCTCCTCCTCCTGCCCCCATCTACTCCCCCTGCCCCCAGCTGCTCCCTCTGCCTCCCCAGATTCTCCCCCTGCCACCCCTAGCTGCTCCCCCTCCCCGTCACCCCAGCTGCTCTCCTTCCCCCTGTCACCCCAGCTTCTCCCCTTCACCCCAGCGGCTTCCCCTGCCACCCCCAGCTGCCTCCCTTCCCCAGTCACCCCCAGCTGCCTTCTTGCAGACTAGTTGTGGTCGGAGAAGTCTTCTTGATTGCTGCGCCAGATGGAGAAGAAAGCAAGAAGCGACGGCAATCGGAGAAGACGTCACCTGTGAGTCATTAGTAACTGCACTGTAATCACTTCTATAGTGTGCAGAGCCTGTGTACCATTGGGGTCTAAATGGGTCAGTGTATTGTTTGCGGTAGTGTACTGACACAGCCCCGCGGTCACTACAGTACACTAGCGCAAACTTTTAAACTAGGACCCAACTACAACAGCCGCAGGCACTACAACTCCCAGCATATGCTGAGGGCTGCAGACTGTCAGTAAATGCTGGGAGTTGTAGTGCCTGCAGCTGTTGTAGTTGGGTCCTAGGTGCATTATACACTGGATGCTTTGTGGCATATAAGAATACATAGATCTGTGGGGGCTCAGTGCAGGGAAGTGACCCCAGAACATCACTAATAGGGGATAGGGGGAGATGTTTTGTTCTATCCCCTATTAGTGCTGTTCTGGGGTCACTTCCCTGTACTGAGCCCCCACAGATCTTTGTATTCTTATATGCCACAAAGCATCCAGTGTATAGGACCCAACTACAACAGCTGCAGGCACTACAACTCCCAGCATGTACTGACAGTCTGCAGCCCTCAGAGTATGCTGGGAGTTGTAGTACAGTGTAGACAGATGTATTGCTGGACCTTCAGGGCTGATGGTTGTCACCCACAGATTGCAGCCACCAGGAGACTCTGCACACAGTGATTTATTACAGGGTTGTCCTCTCAGAGACTACAACTCCCAGCATACCCTGAGAGCTGTATAAATGTAGGGATTTGTCACAAATACAGATGAATTCAGGAAAGGAGCGGGTCAGCATGTCGTGTCTCACTGGTTCTATATTGGTGGCTCCAGGTCCCCCAGTCCGACACTGGACAGAAGCGGCCCACAAACTAAGACGTCCCCGGCCTCCTTCCTTCCTCCATCACATTTGTTTGATGAGAACAGCGGGCATTAAGCACAGCGACACCCAAGTGCCAGGGTATATAGCATGCATGTACAGTAATGGGGGGGGGGGGGGGGCGCCTCAGCGTGCAAAGTGCCTAGGGCAGCATAAACTCTAAATACAGGCCTGGCTGCCGGCACTTCATACCAGCAGCCTATGGGAGGCCGGGCTGTGACCTCTCTGGCAGGCGTGATCATGTGACGTCATCACGCCTGCCGGAAGTCCCGTCCCTGCGGCTCGCAAGATGGAGCCCGAAGAGGAGGAAGAGCTGCTGCCTGCACAGCGCGGATTAGGTGAGTAGGATGTTTGTTTTTTTAGGGGCACCTCTGGGGGCATTATTAGTTCATGGGGGGCACCTCTGGGGGCATTATTAGTGTATGGGGGCACCTCTGGGGGCATTATTAGTGTATGGGGGCACCTCTGGGGGCATTATTAGTATATGGGGGCACCTCTGGGGGCATTATTAGCATATGGGGGCACCTCTGGGGGCATTATTAGCATATGGGGGCACCTCTGGGGGCATTATTAGCATATGGGGGCACCTCTGGGGGCATTATTAGTGTATGGGGGCACCTCTGGGGGCATTATTAGCATATGGGGGCACCTCTGGGGGCATTATTAGTATATGGGGGCACCTCTGGGGGCATTATTAGCATATGGGGGCACCTCTGGGGGCATTATTAGTTCATGGGGGGCACCTCTGGGGGCATTATTAGTATATGGGGGCACCTCTGGGGGCATTATTAGTATATGGGGGCACCTCTGGGGGCATTATTAGTATATGGGGGCACCTCTGGGGGCATTATTAGTATATGGGGGCACCTCTGGGGGCATTATTAGTATATGGGGGCACCTCTGGGGGCATTATTAGCATATGGGGGCACCTCTGGGGGCATTATTAGTTCATGGGGGGCACCTCTGGGGGCATTATTAGTATATGGGGGCACCTCTGGGGGCATTATTAGTATATGGGGGCACCTCTGGGGACATTATTAGTATATGGGGGCACCTCTGGGGGCATTATTAGTATATGGGGGCACCTCTGGGGGCATTATTAGTATATGGGGGCACCTCTGGGGGCATTATTAGCTCATGGGGGCACCTCTGGGGGCATTATTAGTGTATGGGGGCACCTCTGGGGGCATTATTAGTTAATGGGGGCACCTCTGGGGGCATTATTAGTATATGGGGGCACCTCTGGGGGCATTATTAGTGTATGGGGGCACCTCTGGGGGCATTATTAGTATATGGGGGCACCTCTGGGGGCATTATTAGTATATGGGGGCACCTCTGGGGGCATTATTAGCTCATGGGGGCACCTCTGGGGGCATTATTAGTGTATGGGGGCACCTCTGGGGGCATTATTAGCATATGGGGGCACCTCTGGGGGCATTATTAGCATATGGGGGCACCTCTGGGGGCATTATTAGTATATGGGGGCACCTCTGGGGGCATTATTAGCATATGGGGGCACCTCTGGGGGCATTATTAGTTCATGGGGGGCACCTCTGGGGGCATTATTAGTATATGGGGGCACCTCTGGGGGCATTATTAGTATATGGGGGCACCTCTGGGGACATTATTAGTATATGGGGGCACCTCTGGGGACATTATTAGTATATGGGGGCACCTCTGGGGGCATTATTAGTATATGGGGGCACCTCTGGGGGCATTATTAGCTCATGGGGGCACCTCTGGGGGCATTATTAGTGTATGGGGGCACCTCTGGGGGCATTATTAGTTCATGGGGGCACCTCCGGGGGCATTATTAGTATATGGGGGCACCTCTGGGGGCATTATTAGTGTATGGGGGCACCTCTGGGGGCATTATTAGTATATGGGGGCACCTCTGGGGGCATTATTAGTATATGGGGGCACCTCTGGGGGCATTATTAGCTCATGGGGGCACCTCTGGGGGCATTATTAGTGTATGGGGGCACCTCTGGGGGCATTATTAGTATATGGGGGCACCTCTGGGGGCATTATTAGTTCATGGGGGCACCTCTGGGGGCATTATTAGTGTATGGGGGCACCTCTGGGGGCATTATTAGTGTATGGGGGCACCTCTGGGGGCATTATTAGTATATGGGGGCACCTCTCGGGGCATTATTAGTATATGGGGGCACCTCTGGGGGCATTATTAGTTCATGGGGGCACCTCCGGGGGCATTATTAGTATATGGGGGCACCTCCGGGGGCATTTTTAGTATATGGGGGCACCTCTGGGGGCATTATTAGTATATGGGGGCACCTCTGGGGGCATTATTAGTTCTTGGGGGCACCTCTGGGGGCATTATTAGTATATGGGGGCACCTCTGGGGGCATTATTAGTATATGGGGGCACCTCTGGGGGCATTATTAGTTCATGGGGGGCACCTCTGGGGGCATTATTAGTATATGGGGGCACCTCTGGGGGCATTATTAGTATATGGGGGCACCTCTGGGGGCATTATTAGCTCATGGGGGCACCTCTGGGGGCATTATTATCTCATTGGGGGCACCTCTGGGGGCATTATTAGTGTATGGGGGCACCTCTGGGGGCATTATTAGTGTATGGGGGCACCTCTGGGGGCATTATTATTGGTGAACATATACAAATCAAACAGCCCCCCAGACCCTCGAAATTCAATAACCCCAAACGGGGCATTGCCTAGTACTCAACAGCATTCTGAATACAGGGGAACCCCTACCCCACTCTTGTATAAGTTTTAGTCTCCATCATAATGAGCCCCGCTGGGCTTGTAGACACGCTATAAATTGTACGTTGCAAGGGTGAATATAATGCACTGCATACAGAGCACAAGAGGCAGCTATACAAGTAAGTGTCTGTATGGTGACATTTAAATTGCACCTTGTTCACATTTAGTTTCTACAATTTTATAACTGTATAACAGAGGTTACATTTTAAGCCACTGGGGAAAATGGGGTATATGAGCCAGTTCTCTAGAATTGATCGGAACCAAATTATACCTCCCAGCAAGGCGTGGGGCGAACACACAATTTTTTTTTTATTAATGTGGGGGGCCCAGACACTTTGGTTGTATGGGGCCCCGAAATTCCTGATGGCGGCCCTGATGGCGACCCCTGCGACCCCTATAGCTACGCCACTAAATTCAACAACTGACTTGACACTCTCTGGCCCATCCCGTATAATGAGTGATGAGGTAATGCACAGCTCATGGCGACTTACTGTAGAGGAGCCGGACTCTTACATAGGAGTCCCTGCAGCTCTAGGTGATTTCATTAATGCCTTACACTAGGGCGCTGTGGAAACTACTTACTGAGCAGCAGGGTTATTCTGTATGCCTCCTGCTCAGTGAACACTGTCTGGACCAAACACAAAGGGGGAGATTTATCAAAGGGTGTAAAATTTAGACTGGTGCAAACTACCCACAGCAACCAATCACAGCTCAGCTGTAGGCAGTGCTGAAAGGAAAACTGAGCTGTGATTGGTTGCTGTGGGCAGTTTGCACCAGTCTAAATTTTACACCCTTTGATAAATCTCCCCCAAAGTGACCGAACTAAAGAGAGTCAGAGTGTAAGATGCGTAGAACCTCGCTGCTTCTAGGCCGCACATTCACTCTCATATCACCTAAAGATAACGGGACATGTTGTGCCATATAGTGTGTATTTTTTCTATTTGGCTACCCTACACCATACTATAGTATAATGTACCATGTAAACTACTATAAAACAAGACACGGCGCCATCCAAAGGTTACATGGATCACAATGATAAGACAGGACAGGTTCTGCTATGATAGTTTTGCTTTATTAATTCTTCTCACATGAGTAGTACTTCCAGCGTCTGTCCCTGCAAAACAAAACAGATTTATATTGAAGCAAAAGAAACAAAAAAGACAATGCTAATAGTAATATAGTAATGGACAAGTCAGTAGAAGGCAGCGCCCGCACTAGAGGTGTCAAAGGCTATGCGGTATATGGGATAGGTATGTAGACAGATGAATATCCAGTGGACCAGAGGCCGGGGTGCAACGGAGGAAAAGGAGACTGTATATGGCAAAAGCGTGTAGAGGCAAAAATCCAATGCACTCACCGGTAGTAGCGGTCTTCAATGGTTTATTGGATACAGTTCATCATCGGGAGGGGAAGGGTGGAACAGGTGCGGGAGCGACTCGCTCCCGCACCTGTTCCACCCTTCCCCTCCCGATGATGATCTGTATCCAATAAACCATTAAAGACCGCTACTACCGGTGAGTGCATTAGATTTTTGCCTCTACACGCTTTAGTAATATAGTAATATCTTAGTGTCCGAACACTTTGGTAACCGAACAAAATCAGGGGAGGTAACGGTCAGCTAAACTATTGTTTGGTTAAGAGTTATTGAGGTGTTTGGAAACCAAGGTTACAGGAGCGGGGATTCCCGTCATAATGGCGGGAATCCTTACTCTAAACGGTGTTCTCTGCAGCGGTGGTGGGGAGAGAGAGGCAGGAGACAGATGGTTGTTTGAACTTGCCACACACCGACCGCTGTTAGAACTCAGTGCCAAATTTAAAGCGACTCCGTACCCACAATCTGACCCCCCCAAACCACTTGTACCTTCAGATAGCTGCTTTTAATCCAAGATCTGTCCTGGGGTCCGTTCGGCAGGTGATGCAGTTATAGTGATAAAAACAACTTTTAATCCGGCAACGCTGGGTCTAACGGCCGGGGCTTACATTTGTATATGCATTAGGCTGGCACCACCTCTCCGTCCTTCCTCCCCACCCTCCTCATCATTAGGAAAGCTCCAGGTAGATTGCGTCCTATTCTCCACCCGTGGCAGCCCGTTAAGACACCTGTGCAAAGCTCAAACAGCAGTAAATGTTCCTGGAGCATTCCTAATGATGAGGAGGGTGGGGAGGAAGGACAGAGAGGCTGTGCCAGCCTAATGCATATACAAATGTAAGCCCCGGTCGTTAGACACAGCGCTGCCGGATTAAAAGTTGTTTTTATGACAATAACTGCATCCCCTGCCGAACGGACCCCAGAACAGATCTTGGATTAAAAGCAGCTATCCGAAGGTACAAGTGGTTTGGGGGGTCAGATTGTGGGTACGGAGTCGCTTTAAACTTACCCCATACCGAGTTCTAACACTGGCCGGTGTGAGATGCACAATGCAGACAATGTGGCCAGTGGCTGCTGGGGGAGCTGCACCAGCTGCAGGCACCAATCTTCTTGCTGCCAGCAACACCTCCACTAGCCTGAAAGACCTCCAGGGACTCTTCTACAGGCGGCCGGTGCCCATGCTCCAGTGCCAGACTTCTTCCGCACCGCTCACCCAGCAGCAGCAGGCTCACACTTTTCCCGGCCTCTGCTGCTGCCTCTCCCCGTCGCCAGCAACACCTCCTATGGCCTCCCCCAGCTGGGTGCCTTCAGCTAGTGCAGCTCACCAGGCAGCCATAAGCCGCATTGTCCACATTGTGCGCCAGGAGCTGTTAGAACTCAGTGCCATACAGTTTAAATTTGGTGCCAAGTTCAAACAGCCGCCAAGCTCCTGCCTCTCTGCCGCGGGGAGCACCCATTTAGAGCGGGGATTCTCGTCATAATGAAAGTAACAGTAAGTAGTGGTGCAAGATGCATCAGTACTTACGGCTAGTCTTTAGACTCTGTGGGCATGGCGCTCTAACCCATCTGACCCATGGAGTGTAAAAAACAATTAAACACATCTACATTGTTCCCTATGGGAACACACAACTCAGTTCTCGAACTGCTCGGTTCTGTAACAGCCGCCCAAAACCGATTGTGTTCCAGAACAGCGGTATCACTGTAATAATAACAACAACTGTTTAGAAATAACGACACTAGTGTTAAAGCTAGACTGGGAACCTCTCATACTCAGAGCCCATACAGTGTGTACAGTCTGTATTCTGCTTATAAGCCTTTTTGGAAAATTATATTAAGTGTGAATTCACACGTACAAGATCTGCAGCAGATTTGATGCTGCGTTCAGTTATTTAGATCAGATCCGCTGCAATGTGGTGTGTGTGAAGCTACCCTAAGGTCCTGTTTTGTACAAACATTTACAACGTTTAAAGGGAACCAATCAGCACATTTGGGTTCCCTTTAACCTTATTACGCAGCCAAATTTTATGTTCAAGTGGGCCGGGCCAGTGGGGACTGTTCAAAGATAACTTACGAGTAATGCTGAGCGGAGATGCCAAACTGTTCAGGTTCGGCAATGTTCTCCGAACCCAAACTCTCGGCATTTGACTCCCAGCGGCTGCAGAGGTTGGATGGGAGTTCTGTAAAACATGGATACAAGCATAGAGGACGTCTCCCGTCAACTCTACTTACCAGAGAAATCTCCAGTTATGTAGATAAGTGGATTTTAGAGTCTTGCATGTAGACAGCAAGAGTCTTACTTAGACTTCAGAGCATCGTGTGGAAACACAAGTCTCTATAAGTCCAAATGGCTACATAATAACAGGTAGTCCATATGCTGCATAATGGTGCCCATGTAGGGCCATTAGAGTAACACCTACTATGTCGCTGAGATGAACCTATTGACTCCTATCTCAGTCAAAATACTTACTCTTTGCTGTTATCATGGTAGCTATGAGCCCCAGTAAGGTAATGGTTTGCAGGGGCATCCCATCTCAGGTAATTATCAAAGTCATTAACGTAGTCGCTCCATTTGCAGCCACGCTGAACGGTTCTATCTCCTTGACAACACATGAATTTCCACCTAGAAAAAAAAAATTGTCAGGATTTCTTTCAAATCTTTTGCACATTAGATTCAGGATTGCCCTATCACATAGACATGACTTTGGTGGAGATCACTGACCTAAGACATGCACCAATTTTTTTTTTTTAAATAAGAAGTGTCACTAGCACCAGGCATCTAGGGCACATGTACTGGAATATTGGCCCAGAGCCACTGTGTCCTCATCCTCAGAACATGATTACAGTTGAAACCTGTCAAATGAGAAACACCAACAGCGACCTACACGTTAGGCTTCTATCATGGTATCTATAATTTTATAGGGAGAAATTGCACTACCTCTGACATACTGTAGATAAAAACCTGGCCCTGTGTTCAAGCAGGAAGACTGGTCTCCATTGGATTTGATTAATTTCAATAAATATAAATTAGTGTAAGTACTGAAAATCCCATTTAACTGAATAATATTTTTACCTCCTGTCTTCTTTTCCATTATCATGGTAACTATCCATTCCACTCAGGACGGAGCCGAATGGACAGATATAAGAGAACTCTTGGTCGAAGTCATTGACGTAACTTGTCCAGGTACAGCTACCTGCTGCATTGAAGGTATTTTGGCAGCCGAAATCCCAGACACGATCCTCGCGCTTATTGTCATGGACGCTGGAGGAAGGCAAAAGAGGGTGTTAACACTTTTTGGGCAGCATTCAAATAAAATAGTCATATTTTGGAGTTTTTACAGTGGTTTGTAATACCCTATGAGTATTAGGAGACACCAAGTGACTCTTGAGTGTAACCATAGCCATAGTACTTGCTATGGGGCCCGGATACTATTGGGACTTCTCGGCTACTGTTGGAAGAACTCCAAATTGGTTATTTAGTTTCAAACATTGATGGCGTATCCTCAGGATAGGCCATCAATATTACATAAGAGGTCATCCGAATCCTCACACCCTTACCAACAGTGTTTTAAAAGAGATAAGTAAACCTTTGGATATTTGTTTCAGGAGGTTTTAACCGGATGGGGACTGTAACGACTGGAGTCGTGGATCCGATGTACCACCGCTAGCGATGGCGTAAGCCACACCAGGGAGTGGAGTCTAAGGGGCCCCTGGCCTTTACAAAGTGTGCCCGGCGGGACTTTCCTGCTGTGGCAGGCGACCCCCAGGTCGCTACCCTTGACTAGGCTTGCTAATGGTGGTGGGTGTGGTGTAGCTGGAGACACATGGGCAAGTAGGAACACAGCAGGACTCACGGCTGGAACACAGTAGGACACATGGCTAGAACCGCAGGCAGAAACCACAGGCAGGAACAACAGAGAGCTGGGACCACACAAAGAAAGAGAAGCATGCAGAGGCTCCAACAAAGGAAGGGCAGGACAGGTGCAGGTATGTTTAGGTTTGGTGGAAACCAATCAGGGACGCAGTGTCCCTTTAAATCTAAGCAGAGCCGGCGTATGCACCCTAGGAGGCGGGGACGACGGACTGAAGAGAGCCGAGGGAGGAGGAGGAAGCAGGGAACCGCTGGGGGTAATGTGTGTGGGATGAGAGAGGAGTCGCGGCTGAGGATGGCAATGCAGCTGTGACAGGGACATCAAATTTGTTTTGAACTTGGTGCTAACTTGGATTCAGCCTCCCAGAATGCCCAGCCCATGGCGTTTAAAGAGTTATGTGTTGATATCACTACTTACCTTCATGAGACATAAAGAATAAACAGCAATGCATAGAGAACGCTGAATCTTGTCACAACTACGTAAGTCCTTACTGCAGAGTCTTGTAAAAATACTCACCTGCTCCTCTGTGGGGCAAAACCCGGACGGGCATTTTCATCTTTGGTCTCTAGTGACTACTTAGCGCTGCAAAAGAAAAAACCCTACAGAGCTCTATTGATGGCTAAATGGTCACTAAAAGCCAAGGAGGAGAACACCAGTCCAGACGTGGCCACAGATGGGAATGAGGGAGCAGGTGAGTACTTTTACGACACATCTCGAGGATACAGTATAGTGAGGCCCAAAGAAAATAACAAAAAAAAAATTGTGAAATTTGAAACAAACCCAATTTGTTCCAAATTAGTTCACGCATCACTACTTGACCTGACTGGTGAATGAAATTGCCATTCCCTTTATAACGTTTATGCAAGTCATCCCTCCCCCCCCCCCCAAAATAATGGCAGGACTAACTGCACATGCCCTGCCGTTACTCTTCCTTCCCCGTAGCTATACCCCACTTTACCTGTAAACTAAGTTAATGCTCTGATGACGCTGACACTCAAAGTGGAGACCTTGATCGTAGTTATTGACCCATCGACCTGAAGAATATAAAGCGAGTATTGTACATCAAAATGATTGTAACAAACTAGAACAATGTGGAGGCACCTGCTATCTGTGGTATGGTCACAGCAATGGTAGTACAATAGAAGACAACGGGGCACTCACCGAATCTATAGGTTTGAAACTCTTTATTCAGCAAACCACATCAGGAGGGGAAAGGGAGGATAGGTGGACTTGCGGGTGCTTACACCCTCGGGACAGCCGTTGGACTCCTTGGCAGGAAGAAGCGCCAGTCGGCGTGAAACAGCTGTCCCGAGGCCGTACGCCCCTGTGAGTCCACCTGTGTGTGGTGTGGTCCGCTAAATAAAGATTTTCAAGCCTTAAGATTCGGTGAGTGCCCCGTTGTCTTTCTCCTATTGTACTACCATCGCCTCTTTGCTTTTACCGGGAGCACCTCCAGGAGGGGTGGAGATTGTGTGTCCACACGTGAGGACAATAGCAAGAGACAGAGGCCGGAAGGTATGAGGTGTGTAGTATTGGAGTATCATCATAAATTATGTGTCATCGACCTACTGTATGGTAGTTTGGTAGAAACAGTTTTCACAACCTTTGGTTAACCCACCATACGTTAATATACCAGTATGGCTCACGTATATTAAGAGTAGTATATAGCCCTTTTACCATCATTTGGGGTTTAATCATAAAATTTCATAGTTGTGTCGTGCAATGTCACATGTAAAACTCTTCCCTGTCCTATTTCTCACCCCATCACTGGTTAAAGAGGTTGTCTGGGCAGAGTTCTTTCAAGTTCAGGGGTTCAGGGACTCAGCCAATCAGAAGGACCGCTGAACCACGTCCCAAACCTGTAAGCAGCTGCACAACGGTAAGTTTTGCTGGAGACACTGTGCCATAGTGAGACAAGAGCTAAAAGAACTACAAGTTTATGAAGGTTGGCACCAAGGAGTGTTATAGCAGAACACAGGCTATCGTAAACATCACAGGACAAAACCTTAAAGTGTTACTGTTATTCGCGGTAACTAGGGATGAGCAAAGCTGGATGAGCAACGAAGCTTACAAAAAATTATTTCCTTATCTAACCAAATTTTTGCAAGCTTGGTGTTTAAATTTGGTAGCTTAAAATGGCCGCTGCAACAGAAAAAAAAATATGCTCACCTGTCTGTGCTCCCCCAATGTCGTCCTCTAATTCTCTGGTGTCTCCAGCCCGCTCAGCCAGTTACTGACTGAGAAAGGACAGTACTGTGGGCAGTGATTGGCTGAGCGGGCTGTCTTTCTCCAGAGAACAATGATCGATTGCTCCCCCATTCACTGGCCATGGAGATCTCCCGTCTCAATCAGTCACTGATTGGCTGAGCGAGCTGTCACTCTCACCTCTGGAGTGACACCCATTCAACCTATCATTGACTGATGGAGACAGGACAGCGTGGTGGCCAGTTATTGGCTGAGCGGGCTGTCACTCTTGTGTCTCAAGAGTGATGGCCCGCTCAGCCAATCACTGGCCTCAGTACTGTCCTGTCTCAGTCAGTAATTGGCTGAGCAGGATTTTGGCTGCAGAGGACACCAGAGATCGAGGACACCTGGTGACAGACAGGTAAGTATTGACAGGTAAGTATTGGTAAGTGTGGTTTGTTAAGGTTAGGTTTGGGAATTAAAAAATTTTACACCAAAAATATGTACTAGTATGTAGTTAGTATAGAAGAGACGTCAACTTTACCTTCAGGAACTGCAGAAACCACAGTGATCCCCAATAGTAGAGTCAGAATAAGCTGCATGATGACAAGGCTGGAGGGGGGCGCTCTTTGCCCTCAGGAGTCTTGAGATGCCACGAGGTAGAGGAGCTGTCCGAAGAGCTGCGTTTTGAGCTGGTTTATATACAGCAGACTGAAGGAACGTTATTACACATTAACCAGACGTCCTTCAGTCATCTGCAGCCATACTGATATCCAAAAGTGTGAAGGTTACACCCAGATGTGCATTACTATTATATAAGCTGTGAAAACAAACATAGACAATGTTTATTTATCTAACAATATACACTGAATAAGCACTTTCCCTGGTTGTGACCATGACCCCGGAGAGTCAGTGTGAAAATCTTAGCTATTGAAGTTTGGTCTGGTCACCGTCTGGTCCAGATCTCACAACCACCGGCGTGGGGCAGGGCCGTCTTAACAGCATTATGGGCCCCCTGGCAGAGGTGCGAATTGCCCCCCCTACGGCAGCACAGGCACAATACCTACAAGGGAGCTTGCTTGGGGACAGGGGACAGGGAATATGTCACAGCGGCAGTGTCGGACTGGGGTACCTGGGGCCCACCAGAGGAAATGATCCTTGGGGCCCACCAACATAGAACCAGTGAGACGACATGCTGACCCCGCTCTTTTCCTGGATTCATCTGTATCTGTGACAAATCCCTTGTGAACAACATTTTCATTTTCGAACTAAAACTCTCAGAACCCCCTACATTTATAAAGCTCTCAGGGTATGCTGGGAGTTGTAGTTTCTGAGGGCAAAACCTTTTAAGAAATCAGCGTGTGCAGAAACTCCTGGTGGCTGCAATCTGTGGGTGACAACCATCAGCCCTGAAGGTCCAGCAATACATCTGTCTACGGTGTACTACAACTCCCAGCATATCCTGAGGGCTGCAGACTGTCAACATGGCCCTCCCCTTCCTCGACCAAGAGCATGCTATTGGTATATATATGGTATTACCAATATACCAATTTATGGTAATACCAGTACACAAGGGGGAAATATTACCGCCACACCACAACCATCACCACCATATTGTTACTGACTAAATCCAGTATACTAAATCCAATAAAACACAATGCCAGATAACAAGCAACAAATATTACCACCACATACTGACTAACACCGCCACTGCTACTGACTAATCCACTGTACACAGATCACTATCACCTCATCCAGTCATATAGAGGTGGATGCAGCTCCACACAGGTTGTATACACCATATAAATTACAGTGCAGATACATCAAGTGACTCACAGGGGACGTCTTCTCTGATCGGAGTTCTTCCCTTTTCATCTTCTTCCCTGGGTCGTTATGAGAACTTCTCCGAGCCACAAATCCACAGAATCTGCCAGACAGACATATTAGGCTCCTCACTCTGGCACCATCCTCATCTCTCTACACACTGCACATCTGTATTGGCCCCTTATAGATTGCTCCCCCCTGTATTATCCCCCTTATAGATTGCTCCCCCCTATATTACCCCCTTATAGATGTCTCCCCCCTATATTACCCCCTTATAGATGGCTCCCCCCTATATTACCCCCTTATAGATGGCTCCCCCCTATATTACCCCCTTATAGATGGCTCCCCCATGTATTATCCCCCTTATAGATGGCTCCCCCCTATATTACCCCCTTATAGATGGCTCCCCCTGTATTCTCCCCTTATAGATGGCTCCCCCTTGTATTCTCCCCTTATAGATGGCTCCCCCCTATATTACCCCCTTATAGATGGATCCCCCCTGTATTATCCCCCTTATAGATGGCTCCCCCTGTATTCTCCCCCTTATAGATGGCTCCCCCTTGTATTCTCCCCTTATAGATGGCTCCCCCTGTATTCTTCCCTTATAGATGGCTTCCCCCTGTATTCCCCCTTATAGATGGCTCCCCCTGTATTCTTCCCTTATAGATGGCTTCCCCTGTATTCCCCCCATACAGATGGCTCCCCCTGTATTCCCCCCTTATAGATGGCTCCCCCTGTATTATCCCCCTTATAGATGGCTCCCCCTGAATCCCGCCCTTATAGATGGCTCCCCCCCTGTATTCCCCCCTTATAGATGGCTCCCCCTATATTACCCCCTTATAGATGGCTCCCCCCGTATCCCCCCCCTATAGATGGCTCCCCCTGTATTATCCCCCTTATAGATGGCTCCTCCCTTTATTTCCCCCTTATAGATGGCTCCCCCTGTATTACCCCCTTATAGATGGCTCCCCCTGTATTCCCCCCCTTATAGATGGCTCCCCCCTGCATTCCCGTTATAGATGGCTCCCCCTGTATCCCCCCCCCCCGTATAGATGGCTCCCCCCTGTATCCCCTCCTTATAGATGGCTCCCCCTGTATTCCCCCCTTATAGATGGCTCCCCCTGTATTCCCCCCTTATATTCTCACCTTATAGATGGCTCCCCCCTGTATTCTTCCCTTATAGATGGTTCCCCCCTGTATTCCCCCCTTATAGATGGCTCCACCCTGTATTCTTCCCTTATAGATGGCTCCCCCTGCATTCCCCCCATACAGATGGCTCCCCCTGTATTCTTCCCTTATAGATGACTCCCCCTGTATTCTTCCCTTATAGATGGCTCCCCCTGCATTCCCCCCATACAGATGGCTCCCCCTGTATTCCTCCCTTATAGATGGCTCCCCCCTGTATTCCCCCCTTATAGATGGCTCCCCCCTGAATCCCCCCCTTATAGATGGCTTCCCCTGTATTTTCCCCTTATAGATGGCTCCCCCTTGAATCCCCCCTTATAGATGGCTCCCCCTGTATTATCCCCCTTATAGATGGCTCCCCCTGTATTCCTCCCTTATAGATGGCTCCCCCTGTATTACCCCCTTATAGATGGCTCCCCCCTGTATCCCCTCCTTATAGATGGCTCCCCCTGTATTCCCCCCTTATAGATGGCTCCCCCTGTATTCCTCCCTTATAGATGGCTCCCCCTGTATTCCCCCCTTATAGATGGCTCCCCCTGTATTCTTCCCTTATAGATGGCTCCCCCTGCATTCCCCCCATACAGATGGCTCCCCCTGTATTCTTCCCTTATAGATGGCTCCCCCCTGTATTCCCCCCTTATAGATGGCTTCCCCTGTATTACCCCCTTATAGATGTCTCCCCCTGTATCCCCCCTTATAGATGTCTCCCCCTGTATTCCTCCCTTATAGATGGCTCCCCCCTGAATCCCCCCCTTATAGATGGCTCCCCCTTGAATCCTACCTTATAGATGGCTCCCCCCTGAATCCCCCCCTTATAGATGGCTCCCCCCTGTATTCCTCCCTTATAGATGGCTCCCCCTGTATTACCCCCTTATAGATGGCTCCCCCTGTATCCCCCCTTATAGATGGCTCCCCCTGTATTCCTCCCTTATAGATGGCCCCCCCTGTATTCCTCCCTTATAGATGGCTCCCCCTGTATTCCTCCCTTATAGATGGCTCCCCCTGAATCCCCCCCTTATAGATGGCTCCCCCTGTATTCCTCCCTTATAGATGGCTCCCCCTGAATCCCCCCCTTATAGATGGCTCCCCATGTATTCCCCCCCTTATAGATGGCTCCCCCCTGTATCCCCCCCTATAGAAGCTCAGTGTGCCCCCGGGACGGGTATTCCGGTACAGGAAGTCCCAGCGATGCACATTGAGGTTCCTGATGCGTGCGCTCCCCCAGGGAGCGACGCATCAGTCGGGGGCCTGATTTCTTCTTGCGACCGCAAGCAAGAAAGTGCTTGCGGTCGCAAGAGAGAGAGAAGGGGGGGCGCTCAGGGCTGTCTTACCCATTGGGCATGGTAGGCGGCTACCCGGGGGCCCTTGCGTCCTAGGGGGCCCCTGCCCGCTGTGACAGTTTATTGTGTTTTTTTTTTTTTTTACTTGTCCTTGTCTCCGTGTTCCACTTATTCTAAAAGAGCGACCAATATTCAGGTTAGGGTTGGCCTGCTAAGGAGCCGATCACTCCAAAAGGAAGGGGCAGCGGGTCGGGTGCCAGGGTTAGGGATTCACCTGTTCTGTGTTCCTAGGTCCCAGCCTTACATCGGGCCTTTTCATAGAGTGTCATAGAGCAATGGCTAACCTAGACCAGGTGAAGATAAGAATTGCAAACAAAAGCAACATGTTCCAAAATAGTCCGGAACGGTAAAAACGTATTATCCATGTATTATCTAGGGCTAGTGGTGTTGTGTAAATAATACTTATACAATCATACACTTTATATAAGTAACTCATGTTCTTTATATAAGTTATATAAGTATAACCTAAAAAGGTCACTGGAAAATTCTAAAAAGACTAAAAATAAAAGATGTCCATACATGATGGTGTTTGTCTCATGAGGCTAAAGCCCTGGACCTTATCACTTGCTTCTTCTTTCTGGCCACATATGACACTTGGCTGCAAAAGGCCAACAGTGATAAAAAAGAGAAAAGTGAATCCAATGTAAATCTTTGGTATAAAAAAATAAATAAAAATTGGGATTCGAATGTAATGCAGTTCAAAAGCAAGTGTTCCTTCCCTGCACATATGTCCACTGACAGTATGGTTTCAAGGTCACAGCTTAAGGCCGGTTTCACACGTAGTAACAGTGCGGGCGTTAAAATTTCTGTCCCGTACATCTCCGGGTGGTCTGGCGGCTGTATTTGAAAACCACTTACGGTCTTATCGTAAGAGTCCGGCCGTAGTGTCATGATGTGTCTTGGCTTGTTTGGCCCCGCTCAAAAGCATGTATTTGATTCATGAATCTGCCCCCGGGCCAAATAAGCACACCCACATCCCTATAAAATCTCCGCCCACTCGCGAAGTACGCCCATATGCTTGTAGTGTTTTGAATGGCAAAAAAATAAAAAAAAAGATGTCTGATGGCGCTAATAATGCGCCCTATGGGCCAGCCCGGCGTATGAGGCTGCGCCGCAAGCACCAGCTCGTGGTGCTTTCGATCCTGTGGAAGATGCGTAATTATTACCAGCGTTTGTGTGTAAGTCTCTATATATTTTTTTTTTTTTTTTTTTTTTTTTTTTTTTTTTTTAAAGCTTTATGTAACTTATTTCAAACTAGCCTTACAAACTGTTTAGGCTTATAATCCGTAAAACATTGATTTAAATGTATTGTTTATGCAAGCTCCCTTAAGTACTGTTGACCAAAGGTCCTTAAATGCAACTGTGTAATAATTTTGTGACTAATTGAGATGTCTTAAAAATAATAAATGTAATTTTTTACAAATTCTTCTCAGAGGCAAAAAGACGCAGAGCAGCGCCGTCTGCAGGAGGTGGGACGGCGATATTGGGTCCACCCCATCAATGTTCGGAGGGAGACCCGGGGCCACATTGGTTGCCTGTATGATGATTTGCGACGGTATGTCGATTTGAATACATCAAAGTCGTCAAATCTTTGAATGTAATATTGCAAATGTAAAGGTTACTGTCCACAAATGTTTACCCCAAAGTCCATAATTTTATTATGTTTTTTGTTTATCCTTACAACGTTTGATGTTAATTTCAACATTTGTAAACCGTATGACATCTTCCTATGATGTGTGTTTGTGTGTAATATTAGTGATCAATATTTTTCTTAATTTGTTGCAGACATCCTGACAAGTTCCAGGACTTCGTGCGCCTGCCTATGGAGGCCTTTGATAATTTACTTTCCATTTTGACCCCACATCTCCAGAGACAGGACACCTACATGCGGAAATCCATCCCTCCTGTGGGACGTCTGCTCATAACGTTAAGGTGAAGATGCTTTATTTTAATGCGAACTATTTGTTCATGTAATTGTAGTGAAATCTAATATAGTGTTAAAATATGTAATAATTTAATATGTAGCTGAATGTGAAATAGAATCATAAAATACTATTTTTCATTTTTTCACAGATTCTTGGCGACAGGGGAGAGTTATGTATCGTTGCACCTCCAATTCAGGGTTGGTACGTCCACCATCTCTGGAATTGTGAGTTGCACGTGCGCCGTGATCTGGGAGCATTTGCAGCCCATCGTGATGCCCAGTCCGACCCGGGAGATTTGGTTGCAGTCAGCAGCAGGCTTTCAGTCTGTGGCCAATTTCCCCAACTGTATAGGGGCGGTTGATGGTAAGCACATACGTGTGAAGCAACCACCGCGATCAGGATCACAGTATTTCAATTATAAGAAATTTTTTTCTGTGGTCCTGATCGCGGTTGTTGATTCCACGTATCGTTTCCTTGCCATCGACGTCGGCTCCTATGGCAGTACTGGGGACTCCCGGGCGCTACTGAGATCAGAGTTTGGGCGGCGCATACTCTTAGATCACGTGACTCTACCTCCTCCCACTCCTCTTCCGGGTACCACGCATCCCGCTCCATTCGTCATGGTAGGGGATCAAGCCTTCCCTTTACTCAACAACCTGCTGCGCCCTTACCCACGGAGAGGGCTGGATGAACGGGGGAGACTATTTAACCGGAGGCTGAGCCGGGCACGTAACTTCGTGGAGTGCGCCTTCGGGATCATGACTAGTCAGTGGAGAGTGTTTACCACTGCCCTGCAGTTGAAATTGGCCACAGTTGACATGGTCATTAAAGCTGCCTGTGTTCTCCACAACTACCTTCGGGACTATGCTCCCACCCCGGAGGTGAACGTGGAGACACTGCCAGCTTTTAGTGCCCCTATCAACTATGGCCAAGGGAGACAACTCAACCGCGGGATAGTGGTCAGGAACCTCTTTGCTGACTACTTCATGACTCCTGAAGGCGCCGTGCCCGTGCCCCTTTCACAGCCTCCCTTATGAGCCACGGCCACAGGACTGATGTTTTCCCGCATGTATGTCACCTGTCTCTGGGATGTGTGTTTTTTTATTTTCTTTTGTTGTTTGAACCCGATGTATTGGTTGATATTTAATTTTCATTCTCTTTTTACTAAAACAAAAAATATATTTTCTTATTCGACTAAACAATGTGTCTGCCTTTTCAATGTATGTAAAACATGTTGTGTGTTCCCACATAGTAGTGTTCGAAAATACACATTACCTCACTCGATATACTACTGGCCAGTAATTATCGAGCATGGTCACATCATGCTAATGTTAATTGTATAGTCCTTTGAACCTAGTGTGCTGAAAGATTGATGTGATCAAAACATGTGCATTTCCTATGGAGTGACCAGCAGGGTGCGCACTATATGTCTAACTTTCTAGTGTGGGATATGTAACAGGATCTGATATCTTCTAGTGCCACAGTCCATCTCACTTCTTAACAATCACTATTAACACACCACATATATCCCTCCACACATCACCCAGGTGCGCCAGCTGGATGTGGTCTACTTAGGTTGCGGTTCAAAAATATTATTTTATCATCCATTTTTTTTCTGTAAAACACAGAAGAGTGTATTCAAAGATTAGAAATCTCGCTCTTTACTTGATCACCTGTTCCTTGTCTACAGTCATCTCCTGGATTTCTTATCCAAAATCCATCACATCAATCTGCCAGTGTAAACGCTACATTATGTAGTTTATTGTGTGTACGTTTATATATCCTCCACTTTGTACATAATGACCACATGCTGGATGTCCTGCAGGAGGAGATTTCTACTACCATCGGACATAGAGCTCTATGTGGAAATGATAGTGTCATGATAATAACATTAATGTCCCAAAATATGTTAGTGCTCATCACAAGCCTCTCCTGCTCTGGCCACTTCCTGCCTTGGCTACAGATGTCAGCATAGAGCAGGCTCAGACCTCAAAAAGAAGGAATCGCAGCATTCACTACATCTTCGCTAGTGGCTTCACAATACGTGTATTTCACTCAGTATAGCTAACAAAAACAGCAGTGGATTCTAAACACCCAAAGGATCTCGACACAATGTTGTAATGTTGTGGATGTGCGCCATTAAAACACTAAATAAGGACATTTCCAAATAACATCCATTCTTAGAAAAAAACTTAGCAATATTTCACTTTAAATGGCGCACAGCCACTCTATTTCTACATTGTGTGAACACAGCCTTTGTGTTTTTAAGCCACTACTGGTTTTGTTAACAATACTGACCAAAATATACTGACTCAAATACACGTATTGTGAACCTACTACGAACATGTAGTGAATGTTGCGATTCCTTGTTTGTCATGTATGACAGTGCTCTCTGCTGCCATCTGTGGCCAAGGCAGGAAGTGGCCACAGCAGGAGAGTGTTGGCCTGATAAATGAAATACTTAACTACATTATAATATTTCCTATCATGACACATTCATTTTAACACATACAGCAATGTCTCACATATGATTAGAAATATTCTCCTGAAGGACATCCAGCATGTGTTCATTTTCTACTAACGTAAAGCATACAACAAAATTTTATAAGACACAATAGCAACATTCAATACAGCTTTCTATGCAAACAAAGTCCACTAAGTATTTTGAAGCGTATTTCGTAGTTCCTTAGTGGCAGTCAATAATCATTTGTTTTTTTAACCCTTAAACACTAAAACATAAACAAGTAAAAAATAAGATTTCGGGAAACAACAAGATATGTCGCAATGGATTTATTACATGTCAAAAAATAAAACATTCACATGATAGTGTGTGTGGGTGGATGTGGGCGAGGGTGTGTGGAGACTACTTTGGACCATGTTGACAGAAGTTAGAATAGTGTGCAGAGGCAATAGTGTGGGCAATATGTGAAGGACACAGCCAGCCTGACTGTATTCTGGCACCACAAAAATAAAAGGGACATCCCAATCCCCCCAAGCTGTTATTGTCATCCCTAGCTAATGTGATGCCAGACCTTCTAAACAGTGTGTTATTGATGTGGTCCTGGTGCACACAAATGTTAGGAAATTATTAATGCTAGTAAGGCGCGGTTGGCACTAAGGCCCTACAGTGTAGCAGACAAGGGGTGGTGTTGGTGTAGCTGAGGAGAGGGAGTGCGGAACAAACACAAATGTTGTTGGACGGTCAAGGCACATGTCACTCTCTCTCGCCAGGCTCCACAGGACCCTCTTGACATCTTGGTGGTGGAGTCCTGGCCAACCCCTCTGCCAGATTAGGTTCTTCATTCTCTTCATCCGATGAGGCCTCTGCTGGTTGCTGAACTACTTGTGGTCTGAGGAGAAAACAACACTGGTCACTATCTAAGATGGCACTTTTGTTTAAGGACATATTTAGCCAGATAACTAAAATGGAGGCATCCAATGCAGGATTACACTCTGCCTGCTTTCACACTATTTTCTATGTACGAGGTGCCACACTAGAACTTTTTACAATATATTCACACACTGTTGACCCAAAATGTGGGTCTTCACAAGGCCACCCGAGTGGAACATTAGTTTACTCTATGGACACATTGCGTACATTGTTTAAACATTATGAAGACAGTCCACGCTATTGGCATAACTGCCATTTCATGTTCTGGATTAGATCCTGGAGGGATCAAAAGCTGTTCCCAAAGCGGTTAGGCCAGGCTGCATTTGTTAGTTATCTGGTGTCCAGCAGGGGGCGCCTCATCTTCCCGAAATCGAGATTACTCTAAAGTGTTCACTAAATATACTGCTCCCCCTGCTTGAGCCTCGATGTATACAATCTATATAAATCTAACACATGTCTATGTCTGCACACATAAGACACTGAGCTACTTCCATCATCATCTGCTACTACCATGGACACATGCAATTAACACACACACTTACCTGCGGCGTCTGGGGGAATTCAAAATGAAACCCAGCATTGGGGCAAAACGCAAAGCGGCCAGTTCTTCTTGGGCGGCCCCACGCCTGATCAGCTGCCGTCGCTGCCTGATGAATCGGTCCCTCACACTGGACCACCTGGTCTCCACATAGTTAGCTTCAAGCAAAAGCATCCACACATTAGGAATATATCAGCGTCAGGTGACCATAACACTCGAGTTAATGGTTTGCCACAGTGGCTAAACAACTTACCAATTATCCATTGCTGTAATCTAGTATGCTGGTCCCAATCTGGGTATACAATCCGGGCAACCTCCCTCCATGCGGCACTCCGTGTTAGCCGGCTTCTGTACCCAGGCGCAGGGCCGTCCCATAGCACTGGCCGAGCATGGACCTGAAAATCCAAAATAATTACAGTAACGTCTTAGAAATTATTAGTCAATAAGGTCATAGCTACTACACCCATGTCACATGCTACACGCCATGTTTGATTGTAAATAGTACGTCACTTATGTGGGTGGGGTCTCCAGCTTCACCTGCAGCCAACTCCCTCCCTCCATGATGTTTGCTGGCGCCACATATCATATACACAGTACACTACTACTCACATCATGTCCTCATAGTATTTGCCCTAAATATATGTGCTTACTACTAGGGAATGGAAGGCCACAATCCGGCGCGGGGGTCTGGGATCGGATAGCGACACGGGGGGACACGCCTCCTCTCTGTAGTCTCGCCACCTCAGCACTGGGCGTAGCGGGGGTGGGGGGGGGGTTAACTATTGCGTGTCGTGTGCTCGGCGAATTGCTATGTGACACCATGTAACGATGCTCAGCTTACCCATTTCTGTCCGGCATTGTCACGTCGTAAGCCGCTGCACTACAAGTGCCATAATGGTCGGCCACGCCTCTTTGAACGTGGCTGCTGCGGATTGTGTGTGCTTCCGACGTTACAACGCCTGACAAAGTACAAAGCAGAGCAGCGCTAAAAGCCAAAATACTCATTAGCCGAGCAGTGAACAGAATTAGCACAGCACACCAAACACTCCGGCTAAACAACAACCCCGCTACGCACACTGATGACGTGCATGTACTACAGAGAGGGGGCGTGTCCACGCTGTGTCGCTAGCCTATAGCATCATCAGCCTGCGCCGGATCTTGTGCGTGATTTGCGTACTATTTAAGCGACCTCCTTATGATGACACTATCAGCACATTATATGGTAGGATTTCTACTATGTATGTGCCGCCAACAACCATCATGGAGGGAGGAGGGAGGAGGGAGGAGGGAGGAGGGAGGAGGGAGGAGGGAGGAGGGAGGAGGGAGAGAGTTCGCTGCACGGCCATCTCGCTAAGAGCAATCCTAAGTCACGCCCTGTTTGCCCAACAACATGTGCTATTACAAGGACAATTCCTCGACCAGCCATTACTTACAAATCTCGCCTAAAATACGATGTGCGTTACATGGTCCGAAAGAGCTAACACATTCACAGATTTGGAGGAGACACACACATCTGAAAAGACTCATGCAGTCATTGCTGGATTTCAAGCGCCCCCTGATGGCAAACACATAGGAATTACACACAATCGTACTTACATAAACTACTCGGAGCGATGTATCGTGCCACTAAATGACTATAGACAATCGTACACATAAAATAAATATTATCTAGCATCTATTGATCATTACATAATCGATTTGTTTTCACTAAATTATTTACCACTTAAACAGGATGCAATTACAGATGTGACTTTTGGACATCACAAAAAGCGATATAAAAGACAAGACTTGTAAATTACATGTATGTAAATGTGACTCACACAACAAATGACAGTCATACATTAAGTCACGGCCACACAACTATCTTCTCCGAGTCCAAAGGACGATCGAAATCTTTCTATCGATGATCTTATCTATGTATAAAGCACTCCCAACAGCTCCAGAAAATACTTACTTCACTGATCAGCTGGCCGACGGCTATAACAGACCGATCAGGATACATCTCGGGCTCCATGAATCACTCCGGCTTTGTTGTCCAAATCACTTCTTCTTCCAGCGACGGTTTTCAAAGTGCAGATTCTTACAATGCAGACACATCCTAAATAACCTTGGCTTCTACCCATAGGAACTCAAAATGATACATTTGTTATCTCCATCCAGTCACGGACACGGCCTAGGTGAAGCCTGGACACAAACAGTTGTTACATTCATCCCTGTATTTTGAGTTATATTTAAAAATATACAAGGACAATTACAAAATAAGACCGTGAGAAATGTGTGGCAAACAATATTTCTCTCATGGCTAAGCTTCAAATAAATAATTCCTTTCTTCTATCATCCTATGTCAAGGCCAAATGGCAATCCTGCTCTCATCACACAGGTGCAACTAGCCACAGTGCAGGGTGGCACTCAGATACATGCACTAACAATGCTATATAACATTTGGCCACTTCTCCAAGAAATGGACCACAAACACAACATTCCTTTCCCTTCCGGCCCAAAAGGCACCTGCAAAGGTCCAGGACACATGTCCACTCTCTGACAAGGCCGAGAGCACACCTGTACCAACGATACCTCATACCCAGCCCTCAGGCCAGGCACTCACTGGTCGTCAGTTAACTGCAAACTAAGGTGTAATCTCCAGAAGGAGAAAACTGGTGCTCAGCCATGAAATGACCACAGAACAACACGTTTGTTATTCCTAGATTCATTCCTTACACCCCTTTGTTTGCACCATGTCGTACCTGCTTGCCGCTTGGGCCCCACGATTTCTGTGATCCATTCTATATTGGAGCTACCGAACCGGTGGATCAGCCCAGCCACTATCTCCATATGTGAGCGAACACACTCATTTACATATGCAAATAACCAGCCCTTGGCGGAAAAGGCCACTGTTGACTAGAAATCAACGTTAGTTTTCACTTTGGTTACTGACAGGGTTACGAAATTTTGAATTACCATATGAAATAGAGGCTTTGTATTCAGACTGATAAAGTGTTGCCATCTGTATACATGGCTAAAATAGGCATGTCGCATTAATGCAAATCATTACGCGAAACAAAGTGCACAACCAGCTAAGCTTTTTCTGGGAGAGGTGAAAAAATGAGAGATTATATAAATACACAAGGAATTTTATTCAAAAACATTCTCAGACTTGCCAAGCAATATGATGTCACAATAGTAAAGTCAAAGTTAGATTAGGACAGAGGGGGAAGGGCGCATGAAGCTGCAGCTTACTGCAGACAGATCATTGCATTCTGCTGCAGGCTCCCAAAGGCCGATCTCGTGGGCCAGTCTAGGAGCAGACTATCAGATATTCATCCAGCACACACTGAGTCAATGATTAGCGTAGTGACACAACATGTTAATAAAAGCCTGAGACTTGTGGGAAATGTTACATATATATCGTCAACACATCCATTAACTGCACTATGTGCAAAGGCCAAACCAATACAAACATAATAATGGTTAATTTTTAGCTTTTTCAACTGAAAACATGTGAATAGATCCTTGATGTATCCTTGGCAAGGCTTTAGGCCTCTCCATGTGTGAAAATGTGGATTTTATTCTAGGATACAGTACATTGTGTAAGCGCGCGGTACTTTAGTAACCTTGAGCCAAATCAGTACATTACACCTCCCAATCGAGAGAGAACAACGCAGATGTGTGTGGAAGAATGTCAACTATTCGACTTACACACACACACAATGTAGCATTGTTTTCTCCAGGCCAAATGTAGTTTGGATTTTATTGTTGATCATTAAAATACTTATAATGTTGAATTAAATATTATATCTAAAATAATTTTACACCAAACTCTGCATGTTCTGTATGAAATATCACATTAAACCCATTATTGTGTATAAAGGTTAACAAAAAGGATACATTTCACAAATCAACCTTCTGTGCAAGATGCTGAGTCAAACATAGGCAACAAAAGTCAGTAATGGATGTAAAAACCGGACACATCAGACACTTGCATTTAGGAACTCATCTATTTGTATGACAGTCCTTTTTTTTCCTTATTGACGTTTAAATGTAGTGACATATTGGTTCTGCTAACAAGGGCCCCTACACACAAGAACCATTCGCCCTGGAGATAGCTAAAGGAAAGACATTATGATTTTACTTTTTTCTATAGATTCTTTTAAATGAGGATCTTAGCAAACTGTTTTTTCAAACAGAGTGTACCATGTCACCCCGGTAAGGTGTCCTCAGGGACATGGACCCTACTCTACCCTAACACAAAATGACCTCTCTGGGCCTGAAAAAGGAGACCACTTGCCATAAACCAAAAAAAAAAAAAAAAAAAAAAAAAAAAAAAAAAAAAAAAAGAAAAATTAAACCAAAAAAATATAATAATATTATGATGTATTGCCTCATACATCACATAGTAGAAATCATAAACGTCGTGGGTAACGAGATGTCCGAGAGCGCCGTCCACGCCGTGGCTGGCGCCTAGGAACGGCCCTAGTACCCTCAGATGGAGGGGGCATGGCACCAGGTGGCTCTGGGGACAATGCTGGGGGGACAAGGGGGGAGAGAGGTGGGGGCACAGGTGGGGGCGCAGTGGTCTCGGGGAAAAGAAAGCCCTCCGGCGGGATATGTGGCCTCCGTGAGTGTAACCCATACACAGATTGTAGGAGGACGCCCACATAGCAAGGGTCGGGGAAAGTATCGGGGTCAATCTGCTCGTGACACGACAGCAGCACTTCTGTAACCATCCGCGCACTACGTGCCAGATTAGTAGGGAGATTCCGTAAACGGACTCCCAGATAGTAGCAGAAGAAATCATTCTGATCATCTCCTCCATCAAACCGCCTGACAAAGTTGACGACAGATTGATCCAACTCACTCAGTGCTGAATGAGCTTCTTCTTGCTCCCGACGCCTCCTGGTGGTGGTAGTAGTGGGCCTCGTGAGTGGCTGACGTGGCCGAGCTGCCAGGGGCACACCACTAGGACCTGCACCAGATGTTGATGGTGCTGCAGCCTCCTCCTCTTCGTGCATGGAAGTCGAGCCAGAAGGTCCTGGCATCGGCTCCGTGCCCTCAGAAAGAGTAGGACTGCCAGGCTCCTGTGATGGCGGTGGCGTGGCACTATCCCCCTCCTGCTGTGATGCTGCAACATCAGAACCAGCAGCATCCTGTCCTCCCGGTGGGTCTGCGAAATTGCCACTGGTTCTGTGGAGAGACAGAAAGGTTAGCTAATATGGACACATTCATAAAGGTACTTCATATATCGAATGTTTAAGTTTTGATAACATACAGTATGTCGAAATGTGTGTTTTGGTAACACGAAGACATTATGTAGTACTATGCGCATCCTATGTTAGGACATACAACTATTTATATTAACTCATTCACATTAGTGTTTTCTAATAAACTTAAACAAAAAAACATTAGCCAAAAATGTTCCCCGTTCTGAGTGTGGAAACAATGCTCTCATCTTCAGGGCATGTTGTGGGCATGGAACCATTCTGGTGACAACACAACAACAAGTGTTTTTTAATGTGGCCCAGCAGGGAGAGGAGCCTGAGTTAGTCATGTGACCAGATACACAAGCGGCCAGTAAGAGGCCTGTGTACCTGTCATAGATCCCCGCAGGCCACACTGAGACAGTGACAGAGCAGCAGGCCGCCCAGCATTGAGTATAAAGGAAGTGAATAGTGTGGGCCGGAGAACAGCTCTCGGACTGCTTAGTACTGTAGGACACTAAATATAAAACATTATCCGCTGCATAGAAACAGCCATTTCATTCACCATGCTTACTGGCTCTGCCACCTACAGCACACGCTAAACAACTGAGGGAGTGACCGTGATCTGCAAAAATCACGAGATGTTGTTCTAGCGCCATGACAGAAACTAACATATTTTAGAGAAATGACAGGATGTTGAAGCACGAGTCAGAGTGGTGTGTAAGCATTTGTTTGAGTGTGAGCAAAGGGGACTATTGTGATTGGTCAGGATACATTAACCCTCTCTGGACAGTCACATACACCAGCATGAAGGCTAACAAACATGACACAACTAGGGCCTTATAAAGAATGGCAATAGTGTATGTAGTCAAATTATCGGGATACATTAAAGATAATTGTCTGCACATTCCTATAAAACATATACATAAAGAGGCAGATTGGTGAAATCGGATGAGATTATCTGCTAGTGAGTATGGACCAGGTTCTGCTGAACAACCAAAGGCAGAATTAAAATTCCTTACTCCCATATAACATTTTATCTCATGTATTACATATTGTACACTATATGATACTATATACATTATGGAATAAGAAAAATATACTTACTGCCGTTGACTGCGGCTCGGGATAAAATCCAACAAAGGCGCATAGCGCATGGAGATCGGCTCCCCACCCCTCTCCTCCGTGCGTATCGCCCGTTGGTACTGGTCCCTGACACTAGACCAGCGTGTCTCCACTGCTCGGACTGACAAAAGCAAAGATTTATTAGAAATAGATAGATTTTAATCATTGATAGATATTTCGAGGTCTTGGTAGAAATATCGGACATTGTTCTCACAATTTTATGTCATACATTATTTGACAACACGACATACCCATCCGCAGCTGCTCGCTGTCCGTCACATCGCCCCACTGTGGGACTACCACAGCCGCTATCGTCTCCCACGTCTCGCGACGCAGGACGCGGTCGTGGTAGCCACGCACAGTCAAGTCCCACAAATGGGGACGGGACCGCACCTGAAAAATTATATAGAAAGACAGAAATCACTAGACATCTCCATCTGACTTCACCTCTCTGTGTGTCTACATCGATTAGAATAAGAACATGTTTTCCATTATGACATTACATAGAGTGGTGTTGGGATTCCAACAGACCACCTGTGTAATCTAAGGAACACAGCCTAATAACCACTGAGCCAAGACTCACTAAACCAAGGAATGCCAGAACTCTTTGAACACACTTCTGAAAACATACCAAGATTGGTGTCTAATGATTGAATTTAGGAAAGGCTTTGTATCTTAACTAGCACTAATTAGTAGGCCACAAGACCAGATCAATGCCAGCTTTGCATTCACACCTGATGAAAGAGAAAATCAACATTGTTTCGAAAATACATGAACACATGTGCAAACGAGTGAAGCTAACTATTTCACTGCTGCGGTGTTTGTTCTGGTGTGTGTGTGGTGTTTTGTTATCTTAGTGTGTGGATAAAACATGTCACAACGACTATGGTTAGAGATCTCGACATTTTGTAATAACTATGGTCAACATTTATGTATTAAACAGTCGCTGATATAGAGTGACAAATATATTTTAATAATTAAATACATGTAAGGTTAGGTATAGCATTAGGTCGAACATTCGAGGAGGAGCACACAATAACATGAAACTACGTGCAAAAACGAGCTACATGAAAAACGCATCAAAAACGCAACCTTGCTCGACTCGATTTCCAAAAGATTCCACAAACATTACTTGACTATACTGTGTACGGTGTAGTGCGCACGCTTACTCAGATTCACATGCACTATATCACACAAAAAACGCATCAAAAACGCAACCTTGCTCGACTCGATTTCCAAAAGATTCCACAAACATTACTTGACTATACTGTGTACGGTGTAGTGCGCACGCTTACTCAGATTCACATGCACTATATCACACAAAAAACGCATCCAAAACGCACTATACTGATTTGTGCAGAAAAATTGTCTACATTTGTACACATGTCACTGTTATTAAATACAATTGATACATGTAAGAAATCAAACAACCCTACACTCAATAGGGATACTAAATTCGACATATGTAAGTAGTGGTTTTATATGGGAACTGCACTCGAAATTAATACTATAGCAGATAAGGAAACACATGACGATACTTTGTGGTTTTTTGCAGGCCACATTCCCACGCCCGTGTCGCATGACTAAAACGATTATATTTAAGACCACTAACAGTGTTGACATTCATATGTGTGTTACATGTGGCTTAGGTGCGTGTTTGTTGGCCGAGACGACCATGTGCATTTCTAAGTCCAAGTAAAACATTTTAACACATCACATAAATATATTAACAGAGATATGTATTTGGGTTCGCATACATTACATATTATTAGACATATATTTACATAGATATATAGATAGAGAGAGGGATAAATAGATACACAGAAAGAGACTACACATCCTATTTTCCAAGTAAAACCATTCTAGAAAGATGAGTGTAATTCTTCGATCAAACTTACCTCTGCGATCAGGCGTGGAACATCAATGTCCCGCTGCCAGGAACCACGTCGCCCACGACCAGCACCACCATGCTCCGCTCGCCGTGCCATCGCTCCAGATCGGGACACCTAAAAGGATGGTCACCTATTGAAGCCCATTCACTTGGGCCTTTTAAACTGAAGGGGCGTTACGCATTGATGAATTATTCTAATGAGAATCCAGATTGATCCGGCAGTAATCAGAGGTTCCGCCAGGCCCGAATGTTACTTCCTACGGTCGACTTGGACCATTTCGGCCCGGAAATAATGGTCTTGCTCATTTTTTACGGACCCGGATACAATCAGGCCAGAAACTCATACGGAGTGTGCACTGTGCAGCCGCATATCCTATACTTCCCAGCATACACACCAAACATCAAATATACGGCCGCACTATTACATCCGTACATACGGACGCACTATTACTACGTGTGAATCGAGCCTAAGGCTGTAATCTATATGATACTTGTGTCAGGGTGGCTTCCTGACCTCCAAAAAAAAAAAAAAAAAACGCTAGAAGAGTTGCCAAAGATTTTCTTGCCGTTTTTAACTTTAGGTATGACTGGCATTTTTGTGACGAACAGACGGATTCCATGAAACTGTATAGGAGTGACAGGTACAGCGATGGGGGCGAAACTACCCCCCCCCCTGCTTTCGCCAACCTATGTATAGTAAAGATGAATCCTGGCACTCACCACTTATGATGAACTTGGACTTTTGGACTTTTGTTTCAGGATCACATATCACAATGTTCACAGGTTCCTTTTTGGCATTTGTCTGTCTCTCTTCGTCATCATACATGTCAAAAGTTATTGATCATTGCAGGTCCCACTGCTGGGACTCGCTGTCACCAGAAGATATAGCTCCACTCCCCAACCAGTTAGTAATTCTGACAATGGAATCTCATAGTGTGGTGTCCTACCACGGGTGTTTCTGATCTATACACCTTTCGTAAAAGTCTGTACTTATTGTACTTGTGTGGTGATGAAAGTAGTACTAAAGTTTCGCCACTAGATGTCACTGTGTTAGTTATGTGTATTTGGAAGCCGCACAGCTGAAAGATGTAAAGGTCTATTGTTTCTTTGTGTGTTACACGAATCTTCAGACCAGTAGGAATCTGTTCTTCTCTCCTATCAGCTCTCTCTTTACTTCTTCTATTGCACTCTTCGCCCACTCACAGCGCACGTTAGTTACGCTAGGGAAGGAAGTCACGTGAGAAACAGGAAGAGTAGTTCAGTCTTAGCTAGAACCCTGCATAAGAAGGAAGCAAGACACCACAGAAGTGGCGTCACGAACAGGATTCAAGTCTTGTTGTGTACCTTTGCTACTGTAAGGAACTGTGCACGGTGTGTACTTTACTATGTAAAGATTGCACAGAACTGTGTACTTTATACTTACTGTCACTGTAGTTCCCCAAGGACTAAACATAACATCACCTATTACCCTGAAGATAAGTGCCCCAGAGCAGGCCATCCTAGCAGTGCTCATAAAAGTTGGGGAGCCGTCTTTTTTATCCCGGGACCAGGGGCGGACCTACCGCCGTAGCAGCCGTAGCGGCCGCTACGGGGCCCCTGGCACCAGGGGGCCCGTGGCCTGGGCCCCCCAGAGCTGACTGTCTGAAGCACCCGGGGGCCGAGCGGGCCTCCCGGGTGTTAAGTGTCGTGATTGACAGCGCGAGAAACCATAGGCTTCCCGCGCTGTCAATCACTCTTGTGACCGCAAGCAGCGTTTTGCTTGCGATCACAAGAGTTTCCGCCCGGCCCCCGCCCGATGTGCAGCTCCCTGCCGAAGTCCCGGGCAGCGCCATCATTGAGCGCCGCGGCGGCTGGGACTTCCGGTTTGTGTTCCCTGTACAGGAAGTCCCAGCCACCGGGGCGCAGCCTGAGCTCAGTGATGGCGCTGCCTGGGACTTCAGCAGGGAGCGGCTTATTGGTCGGAGGAAGAGAGAAGAGGAGACCGGCGACCGACGGGGGAGCGTGTGGTTAGGTGAGTTGTATTTTGTTTATTTTTATCAGAGGGGAACACTGGGGGCTATATGGGGGCTGAGGATGCACAATACTGGGGGCTATGTGGGGGCTGAGGATGCACAATACTGGGGGCTATGTGGGGAAGGGGATGCACAATACTGGGGGCTATGTGGGGAAGGGGATGCACAATACTGGGGGCTATATGGGGGCTGAGGATGCACAATACTGGGGGCTATGTGGGGGCTGGGGATGCACAATACTGGGGGCTATATGGGGGCTGAGGATGCACAATACTGGGGGCTATGTGGGGAAGGAGATGCACAATACTGGGGGCTATGTGGGGAAGGAGATGCACAATACTGGGGGCTATGTGGGGAAGGAGATGCACAATACTGGGGGCTATGTGGGGAAGGGGATGCACAATACTGGGGGCTATGTGGGGAAGGGGATGCACAATACTGGGGGCTATGTGGGGAAGGAGATGCACAATACTGGGGGCTATGTGGGGAAGGAGATGCACAATACTGGGGGCTATGTGGGGGCTGGGGATGCACAATACTGGGGGCTATGTGGGGGCTGGGGATGCACAATACTGGGGGCTATGTGGGGAAGGAGATGCACAATACTGGGGGCTATGTGGGGATGGGGATGCACAATACTGGGGGCTATGTGGGGAAGGAGATGCACAATACTGGGGGCTATGTGGGGAAGGGGATGCACAATACTGGGGGCTATGTGGGGAAGGGGATGCACAATACTGGGGGCTATGTGGGGACTAGGGGTGCACAATACTGGGGGCTATGTGGGGGCTGAGGATGCACAATACTGGGGGCTATATGGGGGCTGGGGATGCACAATACTGGGGGCTATGTGGGGACTAGGGGTGCACAATACTGGGGGCTATGTGGGTAAGGAGATGCACAATACTGGGGGCTATGTGGGGAAGGAGATGCACAGTACTGGGGGCTATGTGGGGAAGGGGATGCACAATACTGGGGGCTATGTGGGGGCTGGGGATGCACAACACTGGGGGCTATATGGGGAAGGGGATGCACAATACTGGGGGCTATGTGGGGGCTGGGGATGCACAATACTGGGGGCTATGTGGGGATGGGGATGCACAATACTGGGGGCTATGTGGGGAAGGAGATGCACAATACTGGGGGCTATGTGGGGAAGGGGATGCACAATACTGGGGGCTATGTGGGGAAGGGGATGCACAATACTGGGGGCTATGTGGGGGCTGGGGATGCACAATACTGGGGGCTATGTGGGGACTAGGGGTGCACAATACCGGGGACTATGTGGGGGCTGGGGATGCACAACACTGGGGGCTATGTGGGGGCTGGGGATGCACAACACTGGGGGCTATATGGGGAAGGGGATGGACAATACTCGGGGCTATGTGGAGGCTGGGGATGCACAATACTGGGGGCTATGTGGGGATGGGGATGCACAATACTGGGGGCTATGTGGGGAAGGAGATGCACAATACTGGGGGCTATGTGGGGAAGGGGATGCACAATACTGGGGGCTATGTGGGGGCTGAGGATGCACAGTACTGGGGGCTATATGGGGGCTGGGGATGCACAATACTGGGGGCTATGTGGGGACTAGGGGTGCACAATACTGGGGGCTATGTGGGGAAGGAGATGCACAATACTGGGGGCTATGTGGGTAAGGAGATGCACAATACTGGGGGCTATGTGGGGAAGGAGATGCACAGTACTGGGGGCTATGTGGGGAAGGGGATGCACAATACTGGGGGCTATGTGGGGGCTGGGGATGCACAACACTGGGGGCTATATGGGGAAGGGGATGCACAATACTGGGGGCTATGTGGGGGCTGGGGATGCACAACACTGGGGGCTATATGGGGAAGGGGATGCACAATACTGGGGGCTATGTGGGGGCTGGGGATGCACAATACTGGGGGCTATGTGGGGATGGGGATGCACAATACTGGGGGCTATGTGGGGAAGGAGATGCACAATACTGGGGGCTATGTGGGGAAGGGGATGCACAATACTGGGGGCTATGTGGGGAAGGGGATGGACAATACTCGGGGCTATGTGGGGGCTGGGGATGCACAATACTGGGGGCTATGTGGGGAAGGGGATGCACAATACTGGGGGCTATGTGGGGACTAGGGGTGCACAATACCGGGGACTATGTGGGGGCTGGGGATGCACAACACTGGGGGCTATATGGGGAAGGGGATGCACAATACTGGGGGCTATGTGGGGGCTGGGGATGCACAACACTGGGGGCTATGTGGGGAAGGGGATGCACAATACTGGGGGCTATGTGGGGACTAGGGGTGCACAATACCGGGGACTATGTGGGGGCTGGGGATGCACAACACTGGGGGCTATATGGGGAAGGGGATGCACAATACTGGGGGCTATGTGGGGGCTGGGGATGCACAACACTGGGGGCTATATGGGGAAGGGGATGGACAATACTCGGGGCTATGTGGGGGCTGGGGATGCACAATACTGGGGGCTATGTGGGGATGGGGATGCACAATACTGGGGGCTATGTGGGGATGGGGATGCACAATACTGGGGGCTATGTGGGGGCTGGGGATGCACAATACTGGGGGCTATGTGGGGGCTGGGGATGCACAATACTGGGGGCTATGTGGGGGCTGGGGATGCACAATACTGGGGGCTATGTGGGGGCTGGGGATGCACAATACTGGGGGCTATGTGGGGGCTGGGGATGCACAATACTGGGGGCTATGTGGGGGCTGGGGATGCAGAATACTGGGGGCTATGTGGGGGCTGGGGATGCACAATACTGGGGGCTGGGGATGCACAATACTGGGGGCTATGTGGGGGCTGGGGATGCACAATACTGGGGGCTATATGGGGGCTGGGGATGGACAATACTGGGGGCTATGTGGGGAAGGGGATGCACAATACTGGGGGCTATGTGGGGGCTGGGGATGCACAATACTGGGGGCTATGTGGGGGCTGGGGATGCACAATACTGGGGGCTATGTGGGGGCTGGGGATGCATAATACTGGGGGCTATGTGGGGAAGGGGATGCACAATACTGGGGGCTATGTGGGGGCTGGGGATGCATAATACTGGGGGCTATGTGGGATGGGGATGGACAACACTGGGAGCTATACGGGGAGGGGGGGCTGGACATCATAAGGGGGCTTTATGGGGGCTGGACAACATAAGGGGGCTATATGGGGGAGTGGACAACATACAGGGTCATCTCTAAGAGGACTACACAGAAGTAATCTCGGCTCTCCATCTGTTGCAAAACTACAGCTTTAGCTATCCAGGCATGATGGGAGTTGTAGTTTTGCAACAGCTGGAGAGTCGAGGTTCCCTACCCCTGATATAGGTGATGCACATGGGGCCATCTATACGGAGCACTGAACAAGGGGCAATCTATAAGCTGTCTACACAGAGGGGGGCATATACTATAAGGGATATATATATATATATATATATATATATATATATATGTTCCTATACAAGGAGTCAGGGCTACTCACTGAAAGAGGGTACAAAGGGGCCATTACAGATGTGCAGTTTGTATACAGATGAGGATGGTGTCAGTGTGAGGAGCCTAATATGTCTGTCTGGCAGATTCTGTGGATTCGTGGCTCCGAGAAGTTCTCATAACGGCCCAGGACAGATGGAGAAGATGATGAAAAGGGAAGAACTCCGATCAGAGAAGACGTCCCCTGTGAGTCACCTGATGTAACTGCACTGTAATTTATATGGAGTACAGAACCTGTGTAGATCTGGGTGTGTTGATGGCGTAGTGGTCGGTCAGGGGTGGGGGTGGATTTGGGGTAGGGGGGGCCCCAATCAAAGGTTTGCTATGGGGCCCAGCCATTTCTAGTTACGCCCCTGCCCGGGACTGTATCCTTTACTTGACAACTATGCCACAACTTTCAAACAGCCCGCCAGGCAAGTTGTTGTGGCTACAACCACTAGATCCAAAGCTCCATCACCAACCAGACAAGATGTCAGGCGGAAACCCGTTGCTGCCCCTCCTGCTGCAGCTGTGACAGACGTCTGCACAGTGTTCCAAGTACAGCCTCAGGTCACTTATAACGTTGCTGAGACCACAACTCCAGCACCTGTTACTACTACTGCTACAGCCACTACCATGAGTGAGGAGTGCGTCTGCTGTAAGAGGATCGGACCGAGAAGATTGCTTTCAACTCAGCCTAGGAAGAAGTCTACAAAACTGGCCCCTCGACACTCTCAAACCTTCTAAAGATGATGACTCCTAATGAAATTAGTACAATCCCATTGATTTCAATGGGACCACGTCCGTAGTGTATACACACTGTAGTTCAACGTGGCCGCCGAAAGTAGTTGACATGTCTATTTTCTACGGCTGCAGTTCAGTGAACAGTGGCCGCAGAAAATAGGTTTTGCTTACAGTGTAAAGTACAAATAAACCCAAGAGCTACCTATTAACGGCAGCCCAAATTACCCTAATTTTCCCTTATTAACTAAGTTTAAAAAAATTTAAACTTAATAGAAACCACACTTTTAAAAACACACCGACACTCCCATCTACTGATAGTCGAAAGAATCACTAGCTGTAGGTTCATTCTTCGGGCGGATGGCGGAATCTGCCAAACCATAGAATGAAGCCTATAGAACCAGCGGAGATGGACGCAACCGTGAGCAGGGGGAGCTGTGGAATCCGTGGTGGGTGATCCGCCGGGATTCCATAGTTCTCGACATGTCCTAATAGTTGATTCTATAATAATATGTATAGTAATATGAATGGTAGTAATGGCTCAGCTGCAGTCAGTATATATGGATGGACAGGTCAGCGCCGTTAAAATATACAGCTTGCCCCCCTCAACATGTCAAGAGGCAGCGGGCAGACTGATTAGAACGCCATATTGAGAGCTTTATAACCTTTGTTTGACAGCTTATCCTCTGCTGCCAGTCAGAGAAGACTATACACCGCTAGGCCAATCACCACAAGCTCTAGGAGCATCAAGGGGAGAATCTACCAATGGTCAAGAAGAACACATTGACCAATAAACAGACACAGAGTATCGGAGCTCTGGACTGGTCAAGGGTAGTCACATGGGGCAAATCATCAGAGAAACGTGTTCTGTGACGTTTACTTGGGCCTCCCCACTTCACCGGCGTCATTGGGATTCCCCAGGGATATGTGCAATGCCGCCAAGGGGGTTCCGATAGTGTAGATGCGCTAGAAGTGAGTGTCCCAAACCAAACCGCCAATTTAAATCAGGTTTAAATCAAAGTCAAGGTAAATTAAATAAATGCTACAAAATTAAACCCCTCATTTAACCCAATGGGGCTCAGAATCTTCAAACGATGGATCCACTTGGCTTCCTCTTGCAGGAGCCTACGATCCAAATTTCCTCTGTGGAGACCCAATTTTAATTGTAAACAAACCCAGAATGTCAGACCAACGGGGGAGCCACCATGATGTTCTTTCACTTGTCAGGTGGTGGAACTCTCTTTCTCTATATTACTTAGATGCTTACATATCCTTCTCCGCAGAGGTTGGATCAATTAGCCTACGTAAAACTTGGAGCTCTTAAAGAAAGAATATAGATGACGCTTAGAGTTATTTGTAATGGTTTTCTTCTTGGGCATGTACTTGCAAAAAGGGGTAAGAGCCCACAAGTCTTGATGTCAGCCACGTAGATGTTAAACTTTCTTAAAAATTACTTTTAACGAGATCCTCATGTAAATTTATACTCCTCCTATAGGTAATTTTTGGGTTAGGAGTGACCACTTTCTTCAGATAAGAGTCGGCTAGTGATATAGGCCAATATCTTGCAAGAATTTTCTTAACCTGAAAATTGTGTTGATCCTAAGTTCCAATGCAACGTATGAACTTGCCTCGACTCGATGGTCTCAATAATTCTTCCCGGGGAGTCACGCTGGCCCTGGCAGATGCCCTTCTTAGTCTGGGTTCACACTGCGTTTTTGCGTTCAACGTATCCCTTTTCAATTGGTTAGTTTTAACGGACAGAAAAAATGTACTCAACACTACTTTTGTGTCCGTTAAAAAAACACATCCGTTTTGATACTTTTTTTTAGTAATGGAAGTAAATGGAAAGACGGATCGAAACAGATGACACAAAATTGCATCCATTTTCCCCATAAAACGTATATGTTAAACGGATTGCAAAAACGCAGTGTGAACCCAGCCTTAGGGTAACCCCTGGCCACAAATCTATTGTGCAGTATGTGGGATTCCTGTAGGAATGCTTCATATGAAGAACAATTCCTCCTCGCCCTCAAATACTGCTCAACCGGTATCCCCTTTTTAAGGAGGGTTGGGTGATGACTTTGCCACTCTAGGAAGCTGTTGGTCGACGTGCGTTTGTGAAAAACTTTAGTATGGGCGCTGCCATCAGGCCCCAGGGAAATGGTAAAATCCAAGAAATGTAACTGTCAATGGTGAATCTCAGAAGTAAACATCATACCGATGCTATTGCTGTTTGAAAATTTGAACAAATTCCTGAAATTGTGTAATTTTTTTATATTATTTACGCTCCAATTTCCAGTCCATTTTTCTTTTTTACAGTGTAAAGTACGGTTTCCGGCCTTACTTTACACTGTGGTCAATGGTTTAATTGGATTGCGGGCACACTTCAATGTGATTGCATTACAGTTAAAATTAAATGATGTTCATCCACCTGATACTGCAGTATCGGCCAGGTGAACATGTAAGACAGCAGCCATTGTTTGACATAGTGTGAACAAAGCCTAAAGCCTCTATTACATAGGACGATTCAGAGGAGCAAAGAAGCCCGACCTGTCATGTAAGCGCTCGCTTGCTCCTCGCTTACTGCCAACACGCGTCGGCAGTGAGTGGGTAAGAGCGGGGAGGCCACAGGGAGCTGCCATCCTCATCTTTGCCATTTCAACATATTAAAAAACAACAATCAGCCGACATTGTGCATGTTGTCTTCTATTACACTACGCGATTATTGGCCACAACGGCCAATATCGGCTTAATACGGCCGATAACCACTTTGTGTAATAGGGCCTTAAGCCATGTTTTCAGTATATGTAATTGTGGCTGGTAGGCTTATATCAATAAGGTATCGTGGGCATATGATTATTTAGAGGTATTGCTGTACAAATATTTGAGAATTGAAGGGTTAAAGGGGTTATCCAGCATTAGAAAAACAAGGGCTCTTTCCTCCAGAGACAGCACCGCTCTTGTCTCCAGTTTGGGTGCAGGTTTTTTGGAGGGGGACATGTTAAAGGGGTTATCCAGTGCTACAAAAACATGGACACTTTCTTTCAGAGACAACGCGACTCTTGTCTCCAGTCCAGGTGCGGTTTACAATTAACCTCCATTCACTTCAATGGAACTCAGCAGCAAAACCCCGCCCAAGCTGGAGACAAGAGTGGGGCTGTCTCTGGAAGAAAGTGGCCATGTTTTTGTAGCGTTGGATAACCCCTTTTAAGCACAAAAATCACACTCAGGCCCAAATTTATCAAAGGATGTAAAATATAGACTGGTGTAAACTGCTCACAGCAACCAATCACGGCTCAGCTTTCATTTTACCAGAGCTAAAAGCTTTGCTGTGATTGGTTATTGTGGGAAGTTTACACCAGTCCATATTTTACATCCTTTGAGAAATCTGGGCCTAAGTGTATTCTCCAACTCAACATTGTTCCTGAAAGCTGACGGACTGAATATATAGAAGAACCTACAATCACATATAGATCAGATATAACTGTGATATATTAACCCATCATTCTCCTACGCAGAACCAGTATGTTATTGTTAACCCCTTCCCTTTTCATGACCAGTGGATGTTAGCATCAAACCACCATGGTATGTGAACCCCAGGTTAGGTCTCTATGGGGGTACTCACACTGTGCTCATGCTATCATTGAGGTCACCCTACCAGTACAGGCCTCCAACCTACAATGCCTCAGGGATTGAGGAGAGTTGCCATGTTGCTCTCCTGACTTCTTTCCAATGCTGGACCTCCATGCTTCATCTTTTTAAGGAGGACAGGGAAGCAGGAGAAGCTGCACAGTGGCAGGAACCATTCAGTCTGTATAGCAGTGCCCTCTGTTTAGCTCCATCCTGGGCAATGTGTATCAGGGCAGTATATGAGCAAGTTTGGGACAGTATTATGTATTGTACTAAGTGAGTGAACACAAGCTGTGGACTGTGGTTCTACCTCATGGTGGAGTTATCTATGGTTTTTACTCTTCCGTATGTGTTAGGGCCCATGCACACAGAGCAAAAGAGGCGGATATGTCAGCTGCAGTTTAGTCTTGAACAGATCACACATTGTCTACTTGTGTTCGGTCTTATGGTCTTGGGCCTGACGTGGTTTTACCCTGGTATATGTTTTAGTAGAGGGATATAAAAGAAGACTCTATTGTTATTTATGAACAAACCTCCTGAGATTTCTTTGGCAAGGTTTCAAATTCAAACAAATTCAACAACTGACTTGGATTCGGCCCAACACTCTCTGGTCCACAGAGTGATGAGATAATGCACAGCTCATGGCAACTTACTCTAGAGGAGATGGACTCTTCCATAGGAGTCCCCGCAGCTATAGGTGGTGCCTTATACTAGGGCGCTGTGGAAACTACTTACTGAGCAGAAGGCTTATTCTGTACGCCTCCTGCTCAGTGAACACTGCCACAAAGTGACCGAACTAAAGAGAGTCAGAGTGTAAGATGCGTAGAACCCCGCTGCTTCTAGGCCGCACATTCACTCTCATATCACCTAAGGATAACGGGACATGTTGTGCCATATAGTGTGTATTTTTTCTATTTGGCTACCCTACACCATACTATAGTATAATGTACCATGTAAACTACTATAAAACAAGACACGGCGCCATCCAAAGGTTACATGGATCACAATGATAGGACAGGACAGGTTCTGCTATGATAATTTTGCTTTATTAATTCTTCTCACATGAGTAGTACTTCCAGCGTCTGTCCCTGCAAAACAAAACAGATTTATATTGAAGCAAAAGAAACAAAAAGGATGATGCTAATAGTAATATAGTAATATCTTAGTGTCTGCACACTTTGGTATCCGAACAAAATCAGGGGAGGTAATGGTCAGCGGAACTATTGTTTGGTTGAGAGGTATTGAGGTGTTTGGAAACCAAGGTTACAGGAGCGGGGATTCCCGTCATAATGGCGGGAATCCTCACTCTAAACAGGTGTTCTCTGCAGCTGTGGTGGGGTGAGAGAGAGACAGGAGACGGACGGCTGTTTGAACTTGCCGCACACCGGCCGCTGTAAGAACTCAGTGCCAAATTCAAATTTGCCCCATACCGAGTTCTAACAGTGGCCGGTGTGCAATGCACAATGCGGACAATGTGGCCGGTGGCTGCTGGGGGAGCTGCACCAGCTGCAGGCACCGATCTCCAGCGCCAGACACCTTCCGCACCGCTCAACCAGCAGCAGCAGGCTCACACTTTTCCCGGCCTCTGCTGCTGCCTCTCCCAACACCGCTGATGGCCTCCCCCAGTTAGAACTCAGCGCCAGCCAGTTTGAATTTGGTGCCAAGATCAAACAGCCGCCCAGCTCCTGCTTCTCTGCCGTGGGGAACACCCATTTAGAGCGGGGATTCCTTTCATTATGACGAGAATCCCTGCTCCTTTACAGTAAGTAGTGGTGCAAGGTGCATCACTACTTACTGCTAGTCTTTAGACTCTGAGGGCAGGGCGCCCTAACTAGAGATGAGCGAACCAGCCGGATTTCTGGTTTGTATGAACCAGAACTCTCGGCGTCTGATTCCCGCTGTCTGCAGGCTCTGTGCAGCGGGTGGATACAGCCTAAGGACTGCCTGGGAAACGAACCAGAAATCCGGCGGGTTCGCTCATCTCTAGCCCTAACCCATCTGACCCATGGAGGGTAAAAAACAATTAAACACATCTACATTGTTCCCTATGGGAACACACAACTCGCTTCTCGAACTGCTCGGTTCTGTAACAGCCTAGGTTGGATGGGAGTTCTGTAAGACATGGATACAAGCATAGAGAACGTCTCCCGTCACCTCTACTTACCAGAGAAATCTTCGCCAGTTATTTAGATTAAGTGGATTTTAGAGTCTTGCATGTGGACAGAAAGAATTTTGCACCTCTGAATGCATCTGGTGCATCTTACTCAGACTTGGGAGCATTGTGTGAAACACAAGTCTCTATAAGTCCAAGTGGCTACATAATAACAGGTAGTCCATATGCTGCATAATGGTGCCCATGTAGGGCCATTAGAGTAACACCTACTATGTCGCTGAGATGAACCTATTGACTCCTATCTCAGTCAAAATACTTACTCTTTGCTGTTATCATGGTAGCTATGAGCCCCAGTAAGGTAATAGTTTGCAGGGGCATCCCATCTCAGGTAATTATCAAAGTCATTAACGTAGTCGCTCCATTTGCAGTTACGTTGAACGGTTCTATCTCCTTGACAACACATGAATTTCCACCTAGAAAAAAAAAATTGTCAGGATTTCTTTCAAATCTTTTGCACATTAGATTCAGGAATGCCCTATCACATAGACATGACTTTGGTGGAGATCACTGACCTAAGACATGCACCAATTTTTTCTAAAATAAGAAGTGTCACTAGCACCAGAGCATCTAGGGCACATGTACTGGAATATTGGCCCAGAGCCACTGTGTCCTCATCCTCAGAACATTACAGTTGAAACCTGTCAAATGAGAAACACCAACAGCGACCTACACATCAGGTTTCCATCATAGTATCTATAATTTTATAGGGAGAAATTGCACTACCTCTGACATACTGTAGATGAAAACCTGGCCCTGTGTTCAAGCAACAAGTCTGGGAAGAAGTTTGGTTAATTTCAATCAATATAAATTGGAGTAAGTACTGAAAATCCCATTTAACTGAAAAATATTTTTACCTCCTGTCTTCTTTTCCATTATCATGATAACTATCCATTCCACTCAGGACAGAGCCGAATGGACAGATGTAAGAGAACTCTTGGTCGAAGTCATTGACGTAACTTGTCCAGGTACAGCTACCTGCTGCATTGAAGGTATTTTGGCAGCCGAAATCCCAGACACGATCCTCGCGCTTATTGTCATGGACGCTGGAGGAAGGCATAAGAGGGTATTAATACTTTTTGGGCAGGATTCAAATAAAATAGTCATATTTTGGAGTTTTTACAGTGGTTTGTAATACCCTATGAGTATTAGGAGACACCAAGTGACTCTTGAGTGTAACCATAGCCATAGTACTTGCTATGGGCCCTGGATACTATTGGGACTGATCGGCTACTGTTGGAAGAACTCCAAATTGGTTATTTAGTTTCAAACATTGATGGCGTATCCTCAGGATAGGCCATCAATATTACATAAGAGGTCATCGGAATCCTCACACCCTTACCAACAGTGTTTTAAAAGAGATAAGTAAACCTTTGGATATTTGTTTCAGGAGGTTTCAACCGGATGGGGACTGTAACGACTGGAGTCGTGGATCCGATGTACCACCGCTAGCGATGGCGCAAGCCCCACCAGGGAGTGGAGTCTAAGGGGGCGCTGGTCTTTACCAGTGCCCGCCACAAGTAGCTGGAGACACGTGTGCAAGCAGGAACACAGTAGGACTCACGGCTGGAACTAAAGACAGCAGGAACACAGCAGGACACACGGCTAGAACCGCAGACAGGAACAACAGAGAGCTGGGATAACACGCTAAAGGAGGCATGCAGAGGCACCAACAAAGGAAGGGCAGGACAGGTGCAGGTATTTATAGTGCACAGGTGATTTGGTGCAAACCAATCAGAAATGCACTGTCCCTTTAAATCTAAGCAGAGCTGGTGCATGCGCCCTTTGAGGCGGGAACGCGTACTGGTCTGAAGAGAGGGAGGAGGAGGAGGAAGTATGGAACCACTGGGCAGGAGGTAATGGGCGTGGGATGAGAGAGGAACCGCGGCCGGGGATGGCAATGCAGCTGTGATAGGGACATCAAATTTGTTTTGAATTTGAGTTTAAAGAGTTATGTGATGATGTCACTACTTTCCTTCATGAGACATAAACAATAAACGGCAATGCATTGAGAACCATGAAGTCCTTACTGCAAAGTGTTGTAAAAATACTCACCTGCTCCTCTTTGGGGCAAGACCCAGACTGGTATTGTCATCTTTGGTCTCTAGTCATTACTTAGCATTGTAAAAGAAAAAACCCTACAGAGCTTTATTGATCACTAAATGGTCACTAGAAGCCAAGGTGGAGAACACCAGTCCAGGCGTGGCCACAGATAGGAATAAGGGAGCAGGTGAGTACTTTTACAAAACATCTCAAGGATACGCCATAGTGAGGCCGAAAGAAAATAACGAAAAAATTTTGTGAAATTTGGAACAAATCCAATTTGTTCCAAATCAGTTCACGCATCACTACTCATATGTCATCGGTGTTTACCTTTACTGGTGAGTGAAATCGCCATTCCCTTTATAACATTTATGCAAGGCATCCCCCCCCCCCCCCCCCCCCCAATAAAGGCAGGACTAACTGCACATGCCTTGCCGTTACTCTTCCTTCCCCGTTATTATACCCCACTTTACCTGTAAACTAAGTTAATGCTCTGATGACGCTGACACTCAAAGTGGAGAACTTGATCGTAGTTATTGACCCATCGACCTGAAGAATATAAAGCGAGTATTGTAAATCAAATTGATTGTAACAAACTGGAACTCTGTGGAGGCACCTGCTATCTGTGGTATGGTCACAGCAATGGTCGTACAATAGAAGACAACAGGGCACTCACCGAATCTTCAGGCTTCAAACTCTTTATTCAGCGCACCACATCAGGAGGGGAGAGGGAGGGTAGGTGGACTTGCGGGTGCATACGCCCTCGGGACAGCCGTTGGACTCCTTGGCAGGAAGAAGCGCCAGTCGGTGTGAAACGGCTGTCCCGAGGCCGTAGGCGCCTGTGAGTCCACCTGTTCTCCCTCTCCCTTCCTGGTGTGGTGCCCTTCTATTGTACTACCATCGCCTCTTTGCTTTTACCGGGAGACCGTCCAGGAGGGGTGGAGATTGTGTGTCCACACGTGAGGTGTGTAGTATTGGAGTATCATCATAAATTATGTGTCATGGACCTACTGTATGTGTTTGGTAGAAACTGTTTTCACAACCTTTGGTTAACCCACCATAACCCACCATAATATACCAGTATGGCTCTGGTATATTAGGAGTAGTATATAGCCCTTTTACCACCACTTGGAGTATAATCATAAAATTTCATAGTTGTGTTGTGCATGATATGTAGCACTCTTCCCTGTCCTAGGAGGGTTAAAGAGGTTGTCCGGGCATAATTCTTCTAAGATGTACGCGGGAGAGGGTGAGTGAAAAAAAAAAAAAAAACATGTACTTACCTCCCTGGATCTCATCATTACTATGCAGCTGCAGTCCTCATTGTGCGTCCGTTTCTAGGTTTAGGGACTCAGCCAATCAGAAGGACAGCTGAATCACATCCCAAACCTGTAAGCAGCTGCACAACGGGGATAAGAGCAAAGGAGGTACGTGTTATTTTTTTATTTACCCCCTCCTCAGGCACGTTTCTTAGAAGAGTCCTGCCCAATTTGGCTGACCCCTTTAACTTCCTGAGAAAAAAAAAATATACTTAGTTGTTTTATTCTTACTACCTGTGAGTGAGGACTGAGCATAGATAGGGGTTTCCCGATTCAACCCCTGGCAAAAGAGGAAGACCCTCCTGCATTCCTACAGTTCCCAGAAAGTTTTGGCTGGAGACACTGTGCCATAGTAAGACAAGAGCTAAAAGAACTACAAGTTTATGAAGGTTGGCACCAAGGAGCGTTATAGCAGAACACAGGCTATGGTAAACATCACAGGACAAAACCTTAAAGTGTTACCGTTATTTGTGGCAACTAGGGATGAGCAAAGCTGGATTCGCAACGAAGTTTGCAAAAAATTTGTTTCTTTAAGTAACCGAATTTTTGCAAGCTTTGTGTTTAAATTTGCTCAATAAAAATGGCCGCTGCAGAAAAAAAATGTGTGCTCACCTGTCTGTGCTCCACCAGTGTCCTCCTCTGTTTCTCTAGTGTCTCCAGCCCGCTCAGCCAATTACTCACTGAGAAAGGACAGTACTGTGGCCAGTGATTGGCTGAGCAGGCTGTCTTTCTCCAGAGAAGAGTTAAGAGTGATAGCCTGCTCAGCCAATCGCTGGCCACGGAGTTCTCCCATCTTGAGCCAGCCGTCACTCTCCTCTCTGGAGTGACACTCCATTCAACCTATCACTGACTGACTGAGACAGGACAGCATGGCAGCCAGTTATTGGCGGAGTGGGCTGTCACTCTTGTGTCTCAAGAGTGATGGCCCGCTCAGCCAGTCACTGGCCTCTGTACTGTCCCATCTCAGTCAGTAACTGGCTGAGCGGGATTTTGGCTGCGGAGGACACCAGAGACCGAGGACACCTGGTGAGCACAGGCAGATAAGTATTGACAGGTAAGTATTGGTAATTGTGGTTTGTTAAGGTTAGGTTTTGGAATTAAAAATTTTTACACCAATAATTTGCGAACTTGCCAAACCAAACTTTTGAAAAGTTTTGTTCATCACTAGTAGTAACTTTTGACGTGTTATTAGCGAGAAGAAGGGTGTGTTTCTCCTGTCAATCAAATCCAACTTCACCACGGTCTATGGAGCAAATGAGTTGGAACTTCACCTACATTTTTTTTTACAATAAGATACATCAGGCAGTTACAATGCAACTTTTTATCTTGTTGGAATTGATGAATTTTTTTGCCTATAAAGTTATTGGTATTTTTCTTACTTATTACTAGTATGTAGTGAGTATAAAAGAGACGTTAACTTTACCTTCGGGAGCTGCAGAGACCACTGTGATCCCCAATAGTAGAGTCAGAATAAGCTGCATGATGACAAGGCTGGAGGGGGGCGCTCTTTGCCCTCAGGAGTCTTGAGATGCCACGAGGTAGAGGAGCTGTCCGAAGAGCTGAGTTTTGAGCTGGTTTATATACAGCAGACTGAAGGAACGTTATTACACATTAACCAGACGTCCTTCAGTCATCTGCAGCCATACTGATATCCAAAAGTGTGAAGGTTACACCCAGATGTGCATTACTATTATATAAGCAGTGAAAACAAACATAGACAATATGTGAAATTATGTAACAATATACACTGAATAAGCACTTGCCCTGGTTGTGACCATGACCCCGGAGAGTCGGTGTGAAAATCTTAGCTATTGAAGTTTGGTCTGGTCACCATTGGGCCAAGATGTCACGACCTCCCTTGTGGGGCTTTCTCAAGCAGTAAAGTGGAGAGTATATTGAGAATGGTGTGATCAAGGAAAACACCCAGAGAAAAGGATCCTGGGTGTTAGGGCTGCGGCGGCGGCCCATGCTTCGGGCAGTCACCACACCCGTTCTTCCGCCGGCCGTCTCCTTCAGACACCAGAGCCCACGTGCAGGGGCCCGGCACTGCTACTGCTGCTTCCGCCCCTGGGGTCGTCTTACTGTTCCACATTCCTGTTCCCCGCTGTCCTGGGTGGTGCGCACCAGATGTCATAGATTTTAAGGAATAGTGCATCCCTAACTGGTTAAGTGCACAAACACCTGCCCTGACATTCCCTGTTGAAGCCTCTGCATGCTTCCCATAGTGTGTGGTCCCAGCTCTCCATGATTCCTTCTGTCTGTGGTTCCAGCTGTCCATCCTGCTGTGTTCTTCCTACTTGTAGTTCCAGCCGTGAGTCCTCCTATGTTCCTGCTGTCAGCCTATGTGTTTCCAGCTGCACCTCGCCCGCCGCCGCTAGCAAGCCTAGCCAGGGATAGTGACCCGGGGGTCACCTGCCGCAGCAAGTCCTTCCGCCTTGCAGTGGGCACTGGTGAAGACCAGCGGCCTCTTGGACTCCGTTCCCTGGTGCGGCTTACGCCATCGCTAGCGATGGTACAGCAGATCCACAACTCCAGTCGTTACTTTGTGGATCAAAACAACTTGTCAGAGGGCCAGTTCTATGGCATAAGTTATACCATGGTACAAAATTAAGACGGTCATCAAGAAGTGGATAAAGAGCGGAACAACACTGAAAATACCAAGAACTGGACACACCTCAAAAACTGATGAAAAGACAAGAAAATTGGCCTTGTAGGCGCCAAGTGACCTATAACAAGGAGCTGCAGGGATTTCTGGCAAGTCCTGGTTGTGTACTGCATGTGACAGCAATTTCCTGTATTCTTCATATGTTGGGGGTGTGGGATGGATGGCAAGAAAAAAAACTTTTTTTTTCCAAAGAAAAACATCTAAACCTGGCTATACTTTGCCCAAATCTACATCATGTTTTTGGCAATTCCACAATTCCAAAGAGTATATGCAAAGCCAACACTGCACATCACCAAAAGATCACCATACCCACAGAGGCGCATGGTGGAGGCGATATTATGCTTTTGGGGCTGTTTATCTGCAGCTGTAACTAAGGCTATAGACAAGGTGACAGGAATTATGGTCAGTTCCAAATAGCATCCCCCCCCCCCCCCCATCAACAACAGAATTGGTTTTGGAATGGATCAGACCTGAACTTAATTGAAAATCTATGGGTTGACCTGAAGAAGGTCAAAAAAAAGTTAGTTTCATGTTAAGCTACTGATGATGTATAGGCGTGATCAGGTGACCGATAAGGGAGGGCCATGCACTTTACTTTGCATGCCGCAGCCATTTTGCCAGAGGCTCAGGTTCTCATCAGGCGCCCGCACACAGGTAGGATTATTACAACTGTTCATTATCTTGGTTAATGTGGTTTGTTATAAATATTTACAATACAATAATAGACATTATCCAAGTCTCCAGGAAGGGATGAGAAACACGTGATGGTGTCTCCGCGGTGTTTTGGTTGATCTCCCTAAGGTCAACCATCATTCTCTTGAATGCACTTACTAGGCTTTGCTCCCACTAGCCAGAAACCTACTCCACACTGATGAGGGGCAAAAAACCCAAAACAGCTGTCTGTGGATGGATACCTTGCTGAGGTGGTTTCCGTGACTGGAGAACGCCTTTGGCTTGGTTGTTCCTTCCCAGAGGAAGGTCTGGCTAGCTCACTGACGTTGAGAAACACGTGATGGTGTCTCCCAGTACTTTTGCATATTTGATTTCCCAGGGGGCAATGTTCCTAGATTCACTGACGTTAAGAAACACGTGATGGTGTCTCCGCGGTGTTTTGGTTGATCTCCCTAAGGTCAACCATCATTCTCCAGGAAGGGATGGAACGCGTGGAATTCCCTGAACGCCGACAATATTTTGAAATACCGTATATTGGATCATATTTTACTTTTACCTTTCCCCCTGCTTGTTTTTGCATTCATGGAAGGCTATTATTATTCATCTTTTCCTTATATTGTTGTTTTCATGCAATAGCACTTGGACTTTAACAGGGCTTCAGTTATAGGTCACCATTGGTCCATTCCAATAATCATGTCGATGTGTTCTGGGGTCCGTTTATATTCTTAATGGTCCCTTGGATTTAGGTTTTTTTTTTTGTCAGTTGTTGTATACATGTTATAATTAAATAAAGCATTTCCATTTTCCTATAATCCTGTGTCTGTGTCTTTTGTGTTTTGTATATCAACAATGTATTAGTGCAAAGGTGTGGAGATTTATTGATCTGTAAAGATTATAGGTGACATTACAGTTGCAAAACGTTATGCAATGATTCTTCTTGGTCTGATTTTGTCGGGTGAAAGCCATCCTGGTGTTAGAAGCCGGCCCTCACGCTCAGCTCCCAGCACTGCCAGAGCATGTGGCCAGCTGGCCATTAGGGGTGCGCCGATGGATTCCCTGGCAACCAGCCCGGCTGGTTGTTATGGCACACCGATGCATCCTCGATTTGTTGCTGTGGCCTCATTGCCCCCTGGCCGAACAGCTTAAGTGTTTGCAATTATGTTAATGCTGACTGGTGGCCATCACCGCCAGTCAGATCTGTTTGGGGTCTGGGGTCTCTGCCCCAATCACACCTTGGGGCTGGAACTCAAGCCTCCGTAAGACTACTGCCCCATGTGCTCCCTTGACTGCAATAGAGCCTCTTTGAGAGTGGCTAAGCTAGCGTTATTTCCTGGTTTCTAGATTTTGGCTTAACTTTTTGACCATCGATAGGTTCTGACCCAGCTAGCTGACCCTAAGTATATTGTGTTTTTTTTTTTTTTTACTTGTCCTTGTCTCTGTGTTCCACTTATCCTAGAAGAGTGACCAGTCTTTAGTTTTAGGGTCAGCCTGCTAAGGAGCCGATCACTCCAAAAGGAAGGGGCAGCGGGTCAGGTGCCAGGGTTAGGGATTCACTTGTCCTGTATTTCTGGGTCCCAGCCTTACACCTGGCGTTTTCAGAGTAATGGTTAACCTAGACCAGGTGGGGGTATGAACGTTCCTCGTACAGGCATACACAGGTGACAAAGGTATCTCCAGGATAGAAAAAAGAAACTATATCTGTGTGAACTGATGTTACGGAGGCACAGACTCTTTTACCAAACTTTTGCTAGACCGGTGCTCGTTTACTGGGCCTATTACATGGCCTGATAATTGTTTAGTGAGGGCTGCATGGACATTACCAGTCGATATTTCTTGTGTTCTCCTGGCTTTGCTTCCTCCCCCGCACCGCAGCTTCAGAGTGGCCTGTCTGAGCTGACGGGCCGCTCAGCCAATCACTGTCCAGGACCAGAACTGTCCGTGTAATAAGGCACTTATACCAAGCCGTCTTCAGGCTCTGTATAATTCTCAAGCCGAAATGCATTGTTTTTTTTGTTTTGTTTTTTAAACAATAAAAGCCTTTTGATCTGTAGAAGCGTCTCTGTGTTTCCTTAATATTGGTTGTAGAGATGAGCAAATCGGGTTTGTGTCAATCCGGACCCAAATGTTTGGTATTTGATTAGCTGGGGCTGCTGAACTTGGATAAAGCTCTAAGGTTGTCTGGAAAACATGGATACAGCCAATGACTATATCCATGTTTTCCACATAGCCTTAGGGCTTTATCCAACTTCAGCAGCCACCGCTAATCAAATGCCGAAAGTTCGGGTCCGGATCGATTCAAGCATGCTCGAAGTTCGTTCATCTCTAATTGGTTCACATGGAAAGTTTCTTTCTTGGAGATATCTTTGGTCAGCTGTGCTTGCCTGTAGGAGGAACATTCTTAGTCTTACCTGGTCCAGGTGAGCCATTGCTACACTGTCCTCGCCTTGGAATCCTCCGGTAGCGAACCTTCGTGAGCGACATCTGCCCCAATCTAAGCGTAGTATAATGTTGTACCTGGTGTCTGCACAATTAACATAGATGAGTGCCTTTCAATTGGAACCTGTTCACACTACGCATTTATAAGCATTTAGCATTTTTTTCTATGTTTTTTGTATGTAACGATTTTACGGAATTAACACAATAAATACCAGATTTTATTGGACTGCTGGAATACGTTTCCTTTTATCCACACTACGCATTTGTTTGAATCTATTACACTAAGAGGCGTCCTTCACTTTTATTTCTTGTAAATTGCTTAGAAGGGTTATCCAGAACTACAAAAACTTTTGCCCCACTCTTGTATTCAGTTCAGGTGTGGTTTGCAATTAAGCGGCATTTACCTTAATGGAACGGAGTTTCAAACCTCACCCAATCTGGAGACAAGAGTGGGGCAAAAGTGGCCATGTTTTTGTAGCACTGGATAACCCCTTTTAGCTCATAGAAGCAAATGAAATTAATGTACATATATGTATACACACAGTGAGAACATACACAGTGCAGAACACCTGTTAATATAGAAGATAAGAATTGCAAACAAAAACATGGTCCAAAGTAGTCAGGAACGGTAAAAATGTATTATCTATGTTCAGGGCTAGTGGTGTTGTGCAAATAATAGTTATACAATTATACTCTTTATATAAGTAACTCATGTTCTTTATATAAGTTTTATAAGTATAACCCAAAAAGGTCACTGGAAAATTCTAAAAAGACTAAAAATAAAAGATGTCCATACACGATGGTGTTTGACTCATGAGGCTAAAGCCCTGGACCTTATTACTTCTGGTCACATATGACACTTGGCTGCAAATGGCCAACAGTGATATAAAAGAGAAGTGAATCCAATATAAATCTTCGGCATTAAAAAAAAAAAAAAAAAAAAAATTGGGCTTCAAACGTATACAGTTCAAAAGGAAGTGTTCCTTCCCTGCACATATGTTCAACCGATAGTATAGTTTCAAGGTCACAGCTTGAGGCTGTAATCTATATGATACTTGTGTCAGGGTAGCTTCACACACAGTTTTTGTGTGGTTTATTCCTGGCCTCCAAAAAAAAAAAAAAAAAAAAAGCCAGAAAATTGCCAAAGATTTTCTTGGCGTTTTTAATTTTAACTTTAAGTATGACTGGAGTTTTTGAGATGAACAGACGGAATCCATTAAACTGTATTGGAGTGGAGGTACAGCGATGGGGGCAAAACTTACCCCCCCCGCTTACGCCAACCTATGTGTAGTAAAGATGAAGATGAATCCTGGCACTCACCACTTATGATGAACTTGGACTTTTGTTGTAGAATCCCATATCACAATGTTCACAGGATGCGGTTTGGCATTTTCTTTTACCAACTGTGGCAGTTGATGAGGAACGCTAAAGCGTGTCCTGTGAACATTGCGATATGCGAATCTACAATAAATGTCCAAGTTCATCATAAGTAGAGATTATCAAACAGCACTGATGTTCAGGTTCGTACAAACTCGAACCGAACCATCGGCATTTGACTCCCGCTGCCTTCCCGTTCCGTGGGGAAGGTGGAGACAGCCTGCGTACCGCCTGGAAAACAGGGATACAGCCTATTACCTAATGCCGATGGTTCAAGTTCGTACGAACCTAAACATCAGCAGTTTGATCATCTCTAATCATAAGTGGTGAGTGTCAGGATTCATCTTTACTATACGAGTCTGGAAACATCCCTTCCATGTGCACCCCCCGTGTCAATCCCTACTCTTACAACCTGTTTATAGCGCCATGGTACGAAAGAGAATAAAAGGAGCTAGGTCAATGAGTGGAGCATCGCAGTTTTCAAGGCAAAAAACTAAAAATCTTTAAGAAAATGGACTCTAAGAACCTTCCTGAAAGTGTCTGAAGGTCTACAAAAGAAGAAAAAAAGTATATTAAGTTTGAGGAGCAAAGTCTGGTTCTGAGAAATAACGTCGAAGAGAAAAATTAAACAGCTAGAGAAGTCAACTTGATCGATAGGGAGACTGTAGGGAAGAGTAATAAGGAGGACGAGATAATTCCAAGATTTATCACCAACTTTCCCCAAGACAGTAAGACTAATAGAAAAATAAAAGAAACTGGAAAGTTAAAAACTTGACAAAGCATTGGCTCCACTACTACCTAAAAAGGCTAGAATAATTTATAGACATGCTCGCACCATCTAATACAAAGTCATGGGGGGGGGGGGGGGGAAGAACTCTCTGAAAGTTCTCTGAAAGTGTGAACTATAAGAGTCAACGGAGAATGGTGGTCTACCTGCTAGAACGTAATTGGGGCACCGAGACGAGATAGAAAACTATACGTAAGACTAAACAAATGTGGAAAAGGTCCGTTGGATGAAACCTAACAGTGAACCAGATGGCATAAAATTGAATGTAGTTGTCTCAAAAAAAGAAGCGGGACCAATAAACTTAAAATATCATAGAAGTGTTGTTTTTTTTATTTTTATTTTAATTATAGATTTACTTTTGACATGTCATCAGGATTAACCAGAAGCAGGAGTCCAACAGCACCGAGGAACCGGATCCAATGTTGTCCTGGTACAGACTGGATGAACGCTGGAAAGTGTACAATCACATATGCAGGTGTACAGACTTGAAGAGACGAAGGTCTAACAGCACCCCAAGACTTATTTATGCATATGTGGGGGGTGGGGACCCATAGTGGTCAAAACGTTGCATTCTTTTAACTGGATTATGTAGATCTGATCACTTCTCCGATGTGGTTGGACCTTTCTCTCTTCGTCATCATACATGTCAAAAGTTATTGATCACTGCAGGTCTCACTGCTGGGGCCCGCTGTCACCAGAAGATATAGCTGGGGAGAGCGAGTACACCAGCAGCCACGGTCCATTCCCCAACCAGCCAGTAATTCTGACAATGTAATCTCATAGATATACATTGTTTGAGCAGTTAGGGAAATACCTCCGGGGAGTGGATGGCGCTGCTACCACGCTCTTTCCTTGACTATATCTCCTAATCACAGCAGGTCACAGGAGTAAGACCCTCTGTGATCAATAACCTGACAAGGGTTAGGGGGTGGGAAATCGAGAAAGCTGTCAGCTGACTTTGTTTGGTTCACCATTCTCTCTCTCTCAATCCCTTAGTCTTTTCTGTAAGGTCAGCTAAAGCATTATATTTAAAAAATTAAATAAAAAGGTTTAAAGGTGTTTTCCATTTATGAGACCCATCTTCAACTGATAAATGACTACAAATTGGTAAATAAAATTATTTTACTGACTTTCTGTGATCTTTCATGCTTTCCTTTTTCTTCTGAGGCAAAATGTCTGCCCTGTTGTCATTACTGTGCCACTTCCTGTTCCTGCTGTACATTCTAGCCATTAGGTTGTGTGCCCAGGTAGGAGGGGAGGGGCAGATTTCAGTTTTGCTCTCCTTAAACAACTACCCATCTGTCCATGGACTAAATTAAAGAAAAAGTGAGAAACAAAGTGTGCTAAATGAATATATTTACCTTGACAAACACTTGGGAGGTAGGTTCAAGTTTATGTTCAGCCACCTCCTCCTCGACTCTTTTGGAGGAAAAAAAAAAAAAAAGTCCAAGCTGGAGCCCATCCCTCCTCATCATTAGGAACACCCCTGGGCAGGATTTCTCCTAATTATCACTTGTCTGAACACATGTGCTGGATCGTGAAGGCACTTTTGTGGTCAGACAGGTGACAATGCTACCCAGGGGCGTTTCTATTGATGAGGAGAGCAGGGATGAGGGATGGAGAGGCAGTGCAGACCTAGGGCTAAGCCACATCAATTTGACACAGCGCTGCAAGTTTAAAAGTTGTTTTTTAAGACCATAACTGCATCACCTGCCGAACGGACTGCAGGACAGATCTTGGATTAAAAGCAACTGACGGTACAAGTGGTTTTGGGGAAGGGGGGGGGGGGGTTAGATTGTGGGTACAGAGTCACTTTAAAGAAACTAAATTAGCTTTCCTACCGAATTTTTAAGATGTATGATTCTGATTATAATAGTATTCCAATTTTTCTGAAAAACTAAACTTAGAAAAAAAATAAAATTCAATTCTAAAAACAATAAAAAGACAAACCATGCATTATTTCACATGAAATGAGATACAATGGACAGCAATGGTGATGGTGCACATGTTTAATTGTTCACAGTTTGTATTTTTTTTTTAGTTTTTTTTGGTAATTTATTGCACTTGCTGTAGTAATGTTCTAAACTAAAATGTCACCGTATGAACATAGATAAATATATACACATATTTTACATTGACATGGAAAAAAAACAAAAAACAAAAAACACACAAGATAGAGAATTTTCTAAATTCATAAAGTTTACAGTGAAATGGGCCTTGACATTCTCCCTTACATTATTTCAGTAGCAGGAAAAGTTGGGAAAAATTCAATATGGCTGCTTAAGCACAGTAGCAAATCTACCTTGTAGTGCAGAGACATAGGCCCTAATCCAATATCAGAGTCTAAAATGGTGGATCTGGTGCTGTAATGGCTGTGGATTAGGATCCGAGGAGGATAAATGCAAGGATGACAAAGAATCATATACATTTCAAACAAATAACTGATCAAAACACTGATCAAACACTCCTAAAAGGATATGTAACAAAGGCACCCTTTTAGGGTGTGTTCACACACACATACACAGTATTTTGGGACAGTATTCGCAGCCAAAACCAGGAGTGGAAAAGAGAAAAACTTAAAACGAAGATTTCCACCTTGTAGTGGAGTGAAAAGTTTAAGGACACCCTTATATTTCAGAAACAAACAAAAAAAAAAGTATCTGTATAGTCCAGCAGGTAATAGGTAAAGGAGGGGCTATGTTTTAGGCTATGACTAGAACATGGCCGCCATCTTGGATCAAGGGATAGTTTTTCTAAAGGGAAAATGGACATGTAACATATAAAGATGACAAGAAAGGTCTCGGAAATCGATCGTCGTAATCTGATTATCAAAATCTCTCATGGTTTAAAAACTAACATATAAAGTTGCATCGATTGGGAACATTCCCTTTGAAGCAAAGCTATTTGACGTGCTTTCTAGGGTGCCGAACACAGAGCTGAATCCAATCTTTATGAGTTTACAATAGTGTTTAAACCACAAAAGAGATATATGATAGAAGACCAGAATTGTTGCACTCATATGCTACTTTCTGATTAGAAAAAACTTGCAATATGGCGGCTATCTTCCGGACATAGCCTAAAAGAAAGGCCCCCCTCACCCATTACTTGCTAGGGTATCCCGAGACTTTGGGGCTCTGAATACCCTAGGTTGCTTTTCCCCAAAAACTGTTTATAACCTAGAAATGAAAAACATTCAACATTATTTTACGATTTCAACAGAAACTGTAAAGTGCATAGTGGAAAAATCCTCGAAATGGAAAGCAAGGAAATGTGGTAACATAATTCATGGCAAGTGGAATGGTTTCATTTTAAAAATTCGGTACAAAAATAAAAATTTGTTGTTGTTGTTTTAGGTATGAGCCAAAAAACAAAAACAGGCGAAATCTAAAGGAAAAAACAAACAAAAAAAACCCCCCACTAATATACAAAAGTTTCAAAAGTACAATAAATGCTAGTGCTCAATGCCAGTCTGCTGCTTCATGAGCCTATACAATTGAGAGTTGCATAACAAGCTGATAGAGACAAGTGTATACCAATCACATATGCTTAGATAACCCGAACTTACCACAGATATAAAAATAGGTTTTTACCGATTCACATGAAGCAGTATCGGAACTAAAAATTTCTAAATTGTTTTATTCATGCTATTGGTTCAACATTTCACTCCTAACTCTCCCCAATCTTCCCTCCTGCACTGCTCCCAGCTGTATCCCAGGACGGCAGCGAGTCTCAGGAGTAAGACCCAGTGAGATCAGAAACTTTTGACATGACAGCAACACTTTAAAAGGGGTTTTTTTATATAAAAAAAAAAAGAATCAAAATGCATCAGTTTATTTTAACGTAAACAAAAACGTGGGTCACCATCGTGGACTACGCAGCTTGAGCCCGCTCACGGACTGTGGTGGGCGCGCTTCTCCGCCCGTGTCATAGACTCCATTCTATGCATGGGCGCATTCTGTTGTCCGTACAAAGAATAAACCTGTTCATTGTCCTGCCCATAGTCTATGACACGGGCAGAGATGCGCGTGCCCGCCACGGTCCGCAGCTGTGGAATCCGCAATGAATTTTCCATTGCCATTTTGTAGTGTGCACGTACCCTTATAATAGAAGTCAAGGAAAAAACTGATCAAAAAACAGATGCACTCAAATCCTTTTTGTTTTTTTTTTGCATACAAGGGATATATAAAAAATTAATAAAAAAAAAAAATGCAGTGTGAACCCAGCCTTACTCCCAGAGACCCACTACCATCCTGAAACACTCTCCTCAGAATTGCAGTGGGTGAAACCTGGTGCGATCAGTAACTTTTGACGTCTGGTGCCATGTCGAAAAAGTTACTCCAGACGACAGAACCCACCAGTTCTCCACCTAAATTTATTTCTTTACAAAAAACTTGGTAATGAAAGAAACCGGAGTCCAGTCAAGCCTCCGAATCTGACTGGGACAGACCAGTTGCTAGGGTCGGTGTCCAGAATATCCCCATAACAACCCCTGTTTTGCTGTATTCGTGAAATATTCTTGCCTTGATGACAGAGAAGGGGTAAGGCAGCTTGGCAGTGGTCACATTATGCCCTTTCCTATTAGAGTTTTTTTAAATTAGATTTTTCTGAAAATTTCAAATAATTTTAAGCGAAGAAAAAGAACAAGAACACAGCTGGAATGTTTATTATGAGACATCTGAACGGAAGGAACCAAAAATACCTGAAACAATAGAGAAAGTCATAAAATAATTTTTTTTTCCTCTCGTAAAAGTTAAAAAGCTTCGGCTTGGAGACTAGGTGGGGTAAATGGACACAATGTAAACATTTGGAAATATGGTCTTTATTATAATTTACACACCACTTTTATACATATCCCCCAGTATTTCCAACCTGAATGTGCACTGTAAGTCAGTGACTGACAGTTATGTACAGCAACATAGAATTCGGTTTATACGGGTGCATTATTATCGTAGTCGTAGTCAGGATTATTATTGGAACCTTCTGATACAAGACCCAGTGCTGGAGACGTGCTATATGTAGATACACACAGGAAGAAGATGACTAAAACGAGATAGGATTTGCAGAAGGCTTGAGGAATTTAAAAAAAAACTAAAAACAAAACACAACAAAAGAGAAAATCGAAATCTCTAGTACAAAAAAAACAAAACAAACAAAGTTTTAAAGTTCAGTCCTGTGTGAATAAGGCCCAGTTCACATTTGCGTTGGAGGTTCCGTTAGAAGCCTTCGCCACAGATTGGCGAAAAAAAATGAACCAGCATGTAGCGCTACTGTGTGCGTTATAATCATTGGTGTCTGTAGGACGCCGTGTGCGTCCGCCCTCTTATGGATATGGCCATCAGTTTCTGTGCTCTGCCGTGAAGCTTGAGAATGTCCGAATACAGAAATGCTCCCAGCATGCCCTGCGACTAGGGAGCGCCACACTAGGCAAATGTTTCTGTGGACCACAAAATTAAAGCGGTTGCCTGAGAGCAGATGATGTCTGAAGCCTTCCGGTGATTCCACATCTTAGTAGTAAGCCATATGCCGATCATCACGAAAACCATACCCACATGGTATTGTGTTGCAGATACTAGGATATAGATACTAATATGCACTAGCCCCATCACATCTCAGAAGTAGAGTTGAGTGAAGCGGGCTACGTTACGTACAAAGCGGAACGATCGGCTTTTGATTCCCACACTGTGGAGAAGGTGGACAAAGCCTGAGACCGCCTGGAAAACATGGATACAGACTATGGTGATAAAGGCAGTCCTCAGGCTGTATCCACCTTCATCACAGAGCGGGCAGATAGCGGTATTCAAAATGCCAAACATTCAGCTTTGTATGAACCCTAACGAAGCCCGCATTGCTCATCTCTACTCAGAAGGCTTACTCCCAAGATATAGAATCGCCAGAAATGAGAACCAGGAAGCAGGCGGCTTTTGCAGTCTTTCACAGCCCCTTTAAGGCTAGGGCTACATAGGGATTCCCGGACGTGTGACCAAGAACCACCACGTGGTAACTGCCTGTCACAAGTCACGTTGTAATTCACAAGCCGCACAAGAGACTTCAACATTGTGGGCAGGGCCGCTTCTGAGTCAAGGCCACCCCACTGACTTGTATGAGTGATGGAGTCACGTGACCAGGAATTGCCTTGTAGGCCTAGCTTAAAAGGTAATTTCAGACTTTCCCTGATGGCCTATCCTAGTGTCTCCACAAAATGAAAGATTAGAGGGGAGGAAACACAACTAAAAAAAAATTAAACAAATGTTGGGGGATTGTTGGATTAAAAAGAAAAAAAAAAAAAACACTTTTGACTACATGCCCTATTGTAATGAAAGAAAAAAAAATTCCGAACAAGTATTCCAGCATTTTGGTGGATAAAAAAAAAAAAAAAAAAAAGGAAAAATCAAGAACAAAAAACAAACATTCTTCTTCCTAAAATGTGTTTCAAAGTAGTGAATCTCTGTGAATATTCTAAAAAGATATGTACATCAGTTACTGGGGCAGTTTATGTCGTGGCCACAACATGGCGTCCGTCCCGCAGACGGAACCCAACATAAAGAGTCAAGCAATGAGAGAAGGGGGTGGGAGGCAAGTCCATTACACAAGCAACTGGTCTAGTTTTCATATACAAACTCTGGCCAAACTCCAAAAGCGTTCCACATTTACATAGCAAAATAAATTAAATAAATAGCAATTTAAAAAAAGAAAAAAAAAAAGAAAAAGAAAAAAAAAATTCAAACTGTACAAAAATAAACTAAAATTATGACCTCGTAGGTAGCTACTGGTTTAGGCTTTGGAGTATAAATATTTAGTCGTAACGTTGATACCAGTAGCATGAACACTCACAGACGTACGCTCACACACGCTAAAATCCTGCCACGCTTTTACGGGTGTTGTTGGTCAAGCCCAAAAAAAAAAAAAAAAATCCTGGCGGGTCAAGACAAGAGAGTGAATTATGATGATTTGCTCTACTAGGGCACATCTTTCAGGGATTCCAAAGTAACAGCATAAAAAGAGAGAGTGAGGCCAAGAAAAGAATTTAAGCGGGGGAGGGTTTACTATGACCATGTGACCAACCAGCAAGGAATTTAAATCTTTGATTTGGGTGCCACCCATTGACCGTGTAGGATATGAATTGAATTGTAAAAGTCCAGAAAACACACAACAGTTCCATTTCAGTCCATGCAAGGCCTCACCAAAAGGAATGAAATACCAGAGCAGATGAGAGAGGAGAATGTTGACAACAGAATCCTCTTAGCCCCTCCCCCAAGGAATGGACGTTATATATTAATTTTAAAAAGATGAATGGATAGTTTTTGCATTAAGTTGTTAGACAGTGAATAAAATGCAGAATCTCCATTTCATCCAGTAGTAAACTATTGTGTGGTCTTGCTGATCATAAACATTACCCCACCCCCGCATAGGGAAAAGGAGGGCTGGACAGTGGACAACTACATCTAGCTCATCCCTTAGGGGAGTATTTCAGCGAGTAAATGATCTGTGGGGTCAGACAGTTATAGAAACAAGTGCGGGCCCAGATCAGTGCTCGAAATAGTGGATTGGAAGCATTAATACAGTAAGTGCACACAAGCGGGGGTTGGGGGAAGGGGCTTAAACTGAAACTGAAGGGCTTATAGGGAATTAGGTCTCATTTTACCGCCCCCGAGGAACAGCACCACTCTTGTCCATGGGCAGTATCTAGTATTGCAGCTCAGCCCCACTCACTCAGTGGCCTTAGGGAGAGTCTCTTAAAATCTTCATGAATTTAAAGAGCTGATTACTAGTCTAGCAGGTGTGTTAAGGGATACATTGGGGAGTTTGTACCGTACCAGCAGGAAACCACGGGTAAGGGAGTTGGGGGGGGGGGGGGGGGGGGTGGAGATATGGAGATCCAGCATTTTATTTCCCAAAAAACAAATAAAGAAAAATTTTGCAGACAGTTCCCATCATGATTAGAGCAGGATCCACATAGAATGTGTGGGTTAGTATTTTAGACAGTCAGAAAGAGTCTCTGCAATGAAGTTCCGCCTCCCCTTTGCCAAGACTACTCCTCTCAGCTGTGGGGCGTGCCGTGCTGAGCCACTCCCTAGAGGAACACAGGGGTTTCAACTGGTCCCTTTCCCCTCCCTCCCCCCCATGTTTTTATCCTTTGATGGTTCATGCTGCTCCCTCTTACAATATGGGTGTATTATCTGCATGTTTTTTTTTTTTTTTTTGTTTTTTTGTAATGTAGTCCCAGCGCTAAGAAACTAGAGGAACACGAGACTTAAAGTAGTAACAGAGGTGCTTGTGCTGACTGTGCCGTTACTTGAAGGCTGTAAATTCTCCTGCAGAGGGGGTACAAAAGAAATTAAAATTTGATTAAAAGCAGAAATAGGTCCGACGCTTGTCTGTACCACAAGCTAGACAGGTTAGTGCGAGCACAAGAAACACGACACGTACGGCAACAACAGATATTCAACGACACAGGAGGTGCGGAATGATCTGTACACACAAGGCAGGGGTTACAAAAAATCAAGTAGGGTTAAGATGTTAGGTTACAAAAGGAGTTTTTGAGAATTTGAAGGAGAAGTCCGACCTCAGCTAATTTTTCAATGAAGCATTCCTTACCTCTCCCTGTGCCCGTAATGCGCCATCTAACCGGCCCCCCGGACCCCGACAACACATATGCAAACCCTACCCAGGTGAAATCAAGGTTCATTCACATATTGCACTATAGTAACTAGGGTGCTCACTTCATTGATATATTTTTTAATCTATGAAGATTTGGATAAAAGTCTAAGAAAGTTGAGGGCACTCACTTTCTTATATACTTGTAGCTTTATTGAAAAAGAATTAAAACGCCATGCAAGGTATAGCAGACAGTGAGGACGCTAGTGCCCAAGGCGTCCTTGAGCACTGGCGTCCTCGCTGTCTGCTAAACCTTGCAAATAATTTTCATTTTTCTTCAATAAAGCTACAATTTTTATGGTGAGTGCCCCCAACTTTCTTATATTTTTCTATCTATGAAGATTTGGATATAAGAAAGTTGACGGCACTCACCATAAAAATTGTAGCTTTATTGAAGAAAAATTAAAACGCCTTGCAGGGTTTAGCAGATAGCAAGGACGCCAGTGCTAAAGGACACCTTGGGCACTGGCGTCCTCGCTGTCTGCTTTATACTGCATGGCGTTTTAGTCTTTCTTCAATAAAGCTACAATTTTTATGGTGAGTGCCCTCAACTTTTTTTATATTTTCTATCTATGAAGATGTGTGCTTACTCCAAGCTCTGTCAATAAGACAGAGTCTATAGGCCCGTATTAAGCAAAGAGCAGGGAGAAACTACATTCAGTTCGTCTCTTCTACCCCACTTGTTTAATGATTGGTAGGTGTCTGACTATTCAGACCACAACTTTTTTCCCCGAGGTCAAAAGTGTTTATATAATGAGTACACTTTCATCCCTGTACAGTTTGTATAACAGTATTGTGGGCCATAGAGAAAGGTCAACAACTCTCTTCCACCACAAAATGACCCTCTAAACATTTAAGAAAATGGGGATAAGAGGCTGCCATGCACTTCAAGCAATGCCTACCTCCTGGGGATTGAGCATGGTAAATAATATTTTCCTTATGACATACTACACTCACGGCTCCATTCCAAGAGGAGCACTTGGACCCCCCCCGTTCGGCTGGCGCCCCACCGATTGCACACAGTTGTCATCTTAAATCTATTAAAGGGATTGTAGACACTAGGGGGAAAAAAATGGCTGCTTTCTTCCAAAGCCTCTCAAACTCATTCACAGCAATACCAAAAACCAAATCTTCAGACTTTGAAAAAAAAAACAGCCAGAAAGGAAAGCAGCAAGCCACCACAAGGACAGGCCGGGCTCAGACCCGGAGGATATTAAGTTACTCTATGTAGTAGTGGATCTGCAGGGACCACCGATAAATATTTTATTACATTGTGTCTTAACCCAAAAAAAAATAAAAAAAAAATAAAAAATAAAACCTCCACAAATATAACAACCATTAAAACAGAAGGCAGCCACCATCTTACAATATACATTCTCTATATGTAACAATAGACCAGTCACACAGACATTTATAAACTCCTGCCAGCAGGGGGTGCAAGTACTTGTGTTTCTTTTGTATTTTAAAGGGGGTCGGGTCACATGGTCAGTGTATCGTGAACCCACCATATCCACCGGCCTGGATGGGCGTTTTTGGAGAAGCACAAGCGTACAGACTGAAGTCCTCTGTCTGGAAGCCGGCTCTGTTCAACGACGGCTCAGATGCACTGCGGTGAATTTTTGGCAATGACCGGGCCAGGAGTTCAATGGAGGCGAGGATCTGATGGCGACAACAACGGAAAAACATTTTAGAAAAGGCTTATGGTTACACCTTCTGCAGTCCAGAAACGTATCCAGAGTAGTGCTGAGCGGAGCTGCTGTATTCGTGTTTTTCTGGGACGGTATCCAGTCAAATGCCGCGTGCTGCGGTTCGGAGAACGTTGCTGAACTCGAACAGTTTAGTAACTCCGCTCAATACCAACTCAGAGTAAGCCGGATTTATTACAACAGAGAAGACTGCAAGGGAAACCGGGAATGCAGAATTGCCAGAATCTTGTCAGGAACTGCAAGGTTGCTCAAGCCCTGGTCTTTGCATGATTACATATCGCTAGTTCTGTTGCTTGCAATTGAGTAGATGTCCATTCTAATGCTAATATGTATTACACAGACATCAGAAGATTACACTTGAGGAAGCTGTCTGCATCAGTAGTGCGGCAGCCTACCCTGATGTCTATATAACATATGTTACCATTAAAATAGACATTACATTGGGGAAGCTGTCTGTGTCAGTAGTGCTGCAGCCTACCCTGATGTCTATATGTTACCATTAAAATAGACATTACATTGGGGAAGCTGTCTGTGTCAGTAGTGCTGCAGCCTACCCTGATGTCTATATGTTACCATTAAAATAGACATTACATTGGGGAAGCTATCTGTGTCAGTGCTGCAGTGTAGCAGAATGACAGTGTATAACTGTCAATCACCACCTGCTCTGCTACAATGTGCCACGGCTTTAGCACTAGTGGCACAGACAGCTTCCCCATGTTTAACGTGTATTCTAAAGGTAACATGTATTATATAGACATCAGGGGAGGCTGAAGCACTAGTGACACAGAAGCTTCCCCTAGTGTAATATCTGTTATAATGCAAACATGTATTATATAGACATCACAGAAGGCTCAGTGTTGGGACCAGGGATTTTGCAGCCCTGCAGTACCTGACAACGCCATTAGGGACAGCAGAGGACCACGTCACCCCTTACTACTGCCAATAGCTCAAAGTAAAAATGTTTAAATGTTAAAATATTATATCTAACAATATTTTTAGATTTAAAAGGGAAAAAAAAACCCACATATACACATCATATATAATGGCGCAATACCCTTTTTATTCTTCTCACCCTTGATTCCATCAACAGCATCAGACTACTAAACTTACAAGAAGTCTAGAGACCTGGCAATCCCTTCCTGATCACATTGCGTTACCTGTGGAAATAAGGGCCGCTCATCCCTCTTCTTCTTTAGACAGTCGGCCATTAACCTCTTCATTGCTTTGGGACAGTTACTCCGAACTTTGCTGAGGTCTGGAGACAAATATCCTCTTCCTACCATGAATATAATCTGGAAAAATGGCATTAAGAAAAATTTTTATTAAAAAAAAAAATGCAGTCACACATATTATATATATATATATATATATATATATATATATATATATATATATATATATATATATATATATATACACATACACATACACATACATATATATATTAGTCGTGGCAATAGGCATTGCTCCATTGTATTTCCCAGAATGTCCTCTCACCTGGTCTCGGTTGTTGATATTCTGATACGGTAGCTGACTGGTCATTAATTCATATAAAACTATTCCAAAAGCGTAGACATCAGACTGAAAGCTATAAGGATTCTTGTCCTGCATTCTGATCACCTCCGGGGCCTGTGGTAAGAAGAGACGTCAGTGATGTCAGTAGGGTCTGAGAACGCTAGGGATCATGGGATCGGGGTCCCCTGGATTAAGGTTAGACATTCATCCTTAAAGGGAATCTGTCAGTAGGTTTATTCTAGGGCTGCATAAACTATAGACAGAATTGCTGAACAGATTAGTGTATTACTTACATCATTCTGTTCAGCCGTACTCCTGATATGCAGGAGAATAGGATTCTTGCCACACCCCTCCACCAGCTGCTGATTGACAGTTAACTGCCTATACACTGCATGGACAGATAACTGCCAATCAGCAGCTGGTGGGCGGAGTTTTCTGATTCTCATGAATATCCAGGACTACTGGGCTCATGAATATCCAGGACTACTGAAACCTACTGACAGTGTCTCTTTAAAGGAAGATGATTCACACTGTGTTTTCTTACCATCCATAGAATGGACCCCGACAACTGTTCAAACTGGTGAGAGCCGCTCCACCGAGACTTCACTGTGGCTAGGCCAAAGTCACCGATCTTTACTGTGAGGTCTTCATGAAGAAAAATATCTAAAGAGAGCAAGGGGTTAAGGAGACAACAGAAGATGGGACACTGATGACCCCTTGAGCCCCATGGCTATTTGGCGAAAGAGGCTAAAAACACTAGGTTTGTCTGTGTCCGTTGTACTCATAGGCCCCAACTGGGAAGCCCTTGCTTGTTGGAAAAAGGATACTATTGCTTTTCAGATCTCGATGGATGATTGACTTGGCATGCAAGTAGCTGGGGGGGAAAAAAAAGCAGAAGAGAGAAAGACTTTGTAGAATCTTGCAACAATGGAGGAGAGAAGCGTTATTAGACATCTTGGGGGAGAAACTTACTCCATGCCTTGTGCTGTCTGCCGTGCAATGTCGATAAGCTTAATCATCTCGAATTTGGTCTCTATGATGTGAAGGTGGTGATAGAGGCTGGAGCCCTCGCACCACTGCGTCACTATTGCCAGCTGGGGTTTGGTGGAATAACCCATGAAGAGCAGGATGTTTACATGCCGAGTTTTCCTAGGAGACAAAGAAGTCGGTATAAATGACTATTCTATACGAGTCTATAAAGAGCATGTATATTCGAGCCCAGGACATGGCCGCAACTGCAGTTTGGACACAAAAAAACATGACTGCATTGAGGTCGTTCCCTGCAATGCAACTACTACTATATTATCCTTCGGTGTCGTTGTTTCATCCTAGCTCTGCAGCCATACATTCCATTGCAGCCTCTTGGTCATGTGACCTCTGATCAGCCACTATCTTGACTTTCACATATCTAACTGCATCCTCTCCCTTTTAAATCTGCTCTCCATCCCATGATGTATGGTTTTACGTGGGCGGTTAGATACGATACCTGATAGCACAGGGATGGGGAACCTTCAACCCTCTCCAGCTGTTGCAAAACTACAATTCCCATCACACGCGAACAGCCAAAGCTTTAGCTTTGGACATAAAAAAACATGGTTGACCTCAAAGCAGTCATCACTATGCTATCCTGCAGTATCGTCTGGTTCATCCCAGCTCTTCTGCATCCATATATTCCATTGAAGCATCTGGGTCATGTGACCTCTGATCAGCCACTCTCAGATATCAAACTGCATCCTCTTTTTTTATTTCAAATCTGCTCTCTGTCCCATGATGCATCAGTACAGCATCACTGGGTGGCTAGAGTCAATACCTTATAGCACAGGGATGGGGAAACCTTAGGCCCTCCCCAGCGGTTGCAAAACTACAATTCCCATCATGCCCGGACAGCTGAAGCTTTAGCTTCCCCATCCCTTCCTTAGCATAAAGTCACAAGACCTGCAGGCCGAACAGACCTACCTGAGCACGCCAACTTCATTTTTAAAGGCCTGTAGTTGCTGAGGTGTCGGTGCAGTTACATTCAACATTTTTACAGCTACATCACCTGTAATAAGAGGAAAAGATGGAGACGGTTATAGCAGGATTTTAGTATTTGCTCACCTAAACTAGGACGGTCATCTTTGCCGATAGAGCTAAATAGAACAGCAAAGCACATGTCCGACTACCGCAAGGGAGTCCATTCTTGTCTAACCCAATCCTGCAGACAGGGCACAAGTGTCTTTTGTAGGCAAACCCTTGAAAGGGGTAGTCCGGCGGGCAAACATTTTTTGTCACAGAGTCGGGAAGGAGGTCTCTGAACGTGCATCTACCTCCCTGGCTCCAACGCTGTAAATTTCGCTGAAAATTTCTCTAGTCTGTTCCTGACATTCAGGAGTGGCGCTACCATGACAAATACAAATCTGCTGGTCCCAACGCGTTCAGATGCGTTGTGTTATTCTCTTTCACCTACCATGCCACTTTCCCTTATACACAGTCCCAAAGGAACCAGATCCTATCCGCTGGCCGACTGTGATCTGTCCGTCAGGGATTTCCCAGTCGTCGCTGGAGTCTCTACGTCCGAGCGTTTTCTGCAAGAGAAAACCCGGTCAGTGCAGCGGTCACCAGGACATGGTCACTTATCTGCGATACCGAAGCAGACTCACCATCCGACTCCTGTCCTCTGTGGAGGAAGAGGAGGATTTGCGCTCTCTCTGTTGCCCGGGGGATTTTTGGAGAGCCTTAACGCTTGAGAGGGATCCGGGCAGGGAGGCCGGAGGGGTTGCAGATAAGCCTGGGGTGGAGCCTGTAGGCAAAGAGAAGATGTGTATAAGAATAAGGAAAGAGGCAGAGTAGAAAAAGGTCAAAGGGGAAGGTGCAAAATAGGATGTGTGACAATGAAGGGCGGGGGAGCTAAACCTGTGAGGATGTGACCATCACTGACAGTAAGTGATCGTGGGAGACCCCCGGTGATCACTTACTGGAAAGGGACCGACACCATAGGAAGGCAAAACTGGTTCATCAGCAGTGCCAGCTTAAAGGGGTTTGTCTTACTAAACCATGAAGACGTATAGATGGTGTCATCTTCTATCCACTTAAAGGGAACACGTCACTGTGAAAATGCTACCTAAGCTATTAGCACCATGTTATACAGCAGAAAGAGCTGAGCGGATTGATATATATCTTTATGTGAAATCACTGATGTTTCCATGCTAAAAAGTCCAGTGCATTGAGTGACTCCGCCCACTGGACTCCTTCTCACAGAATGGTCAGGGATTTCAATCAATATGTTCCAAGCTATACTGAATCTTTTCCCATAAAGATATATATCGATCTGCTCAGCTCTTCCTGCTCTATAAAATGATGGCGATAGATTAGATAGGGTGAAGTTTTTAAAAAAAATCCCTTAAAAGGGAACCTATCAATGCTATCAGTAAACTAGCCATTCCTTTACATCAGGCCTTATAATGAATGACCTTAGGTGAGGGGTCAATCTGTTTTGTCTACATAAAGTAATCCAAAGATTCCAGAACACTTGGAAAGCTGAACTATTTTTTTTCTAAAAAAAATAAAAAAATAAAATAAAAAATTGTCTGGGATTTAAATTTGGCGATTCGTACAGTTAAAAAAAAAATTAAAAAAAAAAAAAAATATCGCTCATCTCCATTTAGGACTCTTCACGATTTCTGGTTCATGCATCATCCATAGTGATGACACGTCAGATGGTTACGGGGTCAGAAGTCCCGTCTATATGGATAAAATGACCGCTTTAGTCTGTGGGGATAGGGTGAGGCCAGTGGAGGAATTTCACCCCTATAGGCAATTTTTAGGTCAAGTCCAAACCTGAACTCTCAGCATTTGATTACCGGTGGCTGAAGTTGGATGCAGCCCTAGGGAGTCCTGGAAAACATGGACACCACCTATAGCCTATGGCTATATCCATGTTTTACTATACTCCTTAGGGCTGCATCCAACTTCTTCAGCCACCAGAAATCGCTACACCCTGCCCCTTACAAAACAATTCTGGTGTTTTTGTGTTTTTAAGTAACTAACAAATCCTCCATGTCTGAACCCACCCCCTAAAGATTGTCCAATGTCATCCAAAACTTAAGGGCATCATATATAAGCTATAGATATGGTTCCCCTGGGACTACACTATAGTCCAGACCAGGGATGGGGAAACCTCCAGCTGTTGCAAAACTACAATTCCCATCATGCCTGGACAGCCTTTGGCTGTAATTTTGAAACAGATGGAGGTTTCCCATCCCTTGCTTTACTGCAGCTGCAAAACTACAGCTCACAGCATGCTGGGAGTAGTAGTTTTGCAACGGTTGGGGAAACACTGGTCTAGATGCTACAATCAAACATCGGATGGATCACACCACATACCGGCATGCACGATGGGAATACGGACAGTGGTGACGTGTAGCTTGGAGGGTTAGTGACAGCAAAAAAATTTAAGTGAAAATGAAATCTAGTGAAAGGAAAGGTGAAAGTGATGATGTCAGGTTCTAGCTGGATACAGTGATAGGCTACACACAGGACTACAGTGACACATCTAATCCAGCATGGCCCGTGTACAAGACGTGGAGGGGGGAGTAATACAGTACTAGATCAGGAGGGTGATTTTAGGCAATATTAGGGGGCAGGTAAAAAATAAAAAAAATAAAAAAATCATGAAAATAAAAAAAACAAAAAACAGCCCAACTACCTCTGCAAACGGGGTCAGACTCAAAATCAAAGACTATTTCACTGGGGAGAGAATGGAGGAGTGGGCTGGGGTTCCGAGAGTGGTATTTCCGAAGGCAGCGGGTCGGCTGGACCTGGGGGGCTGCGGGAGAAACACAGGCATAAAGAAGGCAAAAAAGTATGAAGAATGGGGAGGGGGAAGGGGGTAAAGAGAGTAGAAGAGGGGGGATTAAAATGTAGTATCGGAAAGGAGAAAAGGAGGGGGGGGGGAGAAAAAGTTCGAGTGAGGGGGCAGAATTAACAAGACATGATTAGCAAATTATTAATCCCAATAAACAGACATTAATATTCACAGATTTTAAATTTGGGTCAATGACTTTGGTTACTACATGGAAGTGGAAGGGGTTAGAACTTTTCGATTGTAGAGTTAAAGGGCAGGTCCGCATCTGGATCCAAAAAAAAAAGACAACTTTGCAAATACAGTTTTGGGTATGCAGGTCCTATGCCAAATCGATAAGTCTCTAAGATTACAGACACAGCCTGCAGTTATACTTCCCATCATTTGTTCCCTACATAGGACAGGTTGCTAATGGAGAGATGGAAATCGGTAACAAGACTTTGCATCAGACTACACTGGGTTCATTTGTAGTCTGTTACCATGGAGACATAGAGCTGCATAGGAGACATACACACAGTTTTCTCAAAGTTGCTTTTTTTTTTTTATTAAATAGGAGCAATACATGGATTAAGAATGTATATAAAGCATGTAAACATGCAGTATATACAGCATACAGAATTGTTTTACATATCAGTTCTGGAAACAGAGCGACAACAGATGTGGCCACCTACGGTTCCCAGCTTTCCCAGACTGCGGAATGTCTAGTGATACAATCACATATACACATGGGAAGCCTTGTCCCAGTGGGGAGGAAAGTCCAACTCACTCGGCAATAATGTTAAAGTGTGACTTATTGTACGAAACTTTGACACGTCTAAAGTTTTTCCCTTGGTCTTGGAGGTCCAGGTGCCGAGAGCCTTATTGATCTCTAGAACGAGTAGGAAGAATGCAATTTCTACCTCCTTCTGAAAACCTATTGCTCTGTCTTCAGCGAGTGTGTGGACAGTGAAGAGAAGCACTCAGCGCCGCTCTTCTCTCTGCTCAGTGGTGGTCTCGGCTCCTGGACCACCACCAAACCAATAAAAACTTCTGGCACATCCCTATGTCAAAAGTTCTCTCAAATAGTTTTAAAGTGAATATACCATTAGGGAAATATTTTTACATTACCTGGTTGGTGGCGGCTGAGGGATCACGGTGGCACGGTCCTTTTTTTTTTTTTTTTTTTCCAAAACGCTATCCAGTTCCCGTGTTCTGCACCATTTTGTTCTTGTGCACCGGTCTGGCACTAGCCTCTATGCACTAGAGGTGGGCCTGGCGCCAACCCCCAAGGTGATGTCCCCTCACCTCGAGGATGCAACCCTATTGATTCTAATGGAGCCACGTCACTGAGGGGAGGGGATACTGTTACACTGGGGGGCGCCGGGCCCGCCTCCAGCGCATATTGCTGGGTTGGCGCGCAAGAACAAAACAACATTGAGCGAAGAAATCAGGAAGAATTTTGTAAAAAAAAAGGACCAAGCTACTGGGATCCCTGTGCCTGAGCCAACTGGGTAATTTTTTTTTTTTTAATTTAAAAAAGTGCCTTCCCTAATGGTTTATATTCACTTTCACCGAACAGGTGATTTTAAGAAACTTTGTAATTGGGTTTGTTAGCCGAAAAATGAATTTTTATCATGAAAAAGTAGTTTGAGGGCGAGTCCACACGTACAGGATCTGCAGCAGATTTGATGGCCCAGAGTTAACTTTGCATTGAATCTGCAACTTTGCCATCAAATCTGCTGCAGAACCTGCACGTGTGAACGCACCCTAAAGCTCTCCCCCCTGTCTTCATGGTTTTCTATGGAGAGGGGGGAGGTGCAGGGAGAGGAGGCACCAAAACAGGACAACAAAGAGTTAATTTACAGCTACATCACTGGGCTATCTCCTCTGACAGTCAGCACTGACCTCTATGACCTCTGAATACCGGCTTTCACACAGGTCCTGCTGTTTAATCCTTTGTTCTCTCCTCCCCCCTCCCCATAGGTTACACAGGGCTCGACTGATGTAAAAGTTGAGATTTCCTGATAATGAGCAGTGAATGAGAGAGGGGGGGGGCTGGGGAAAGGCTTTTTCAATGCAGATAATGGCATATTTGCCTAATAAACACAATTACAAAGTTTCTTAAATAAAATCGCCTGTACTATTGATTTTGGCAAAAAAAAAAAAAAATAATAATAATACAACAGTGACACTTTAAAGTGTGTCTGGGAAAGCCGGGTGACAGTCCCCACAATAGTTTTCACCCAGCTTTTCTAGCAACAGAACAGCTGAAAAACTGGAGAACTGGGCCGCTCCGTGACTTCTATACTGTGGGCAGGCAAATTGAAGGGGGGGGGGAAAAAAAAAAATCTTTATACATTATGAAATGAGTTATAGAATTATAAAAAACAAAAATCTAAAAGTTCATGGGGAGTTTAAGAAAAAAAAAAAAAAAAAAAAAAAAAAAGGGGAAACGGCAGCGTGTGGATTACAGCCGCCTATGGACGTCTGGGAACCTAGAGCAATGCGACATGGGAAATCCTCAGATGTGAGCTGGAACATGAGGACACGGACAGAGACTATGTTACTTCACAGCTGATGGAGACTATGCATGAGGATGGGTTGCACAGACTGATCGATCAATGAAGACGAGCTGTCCGCTCTCCTGCCACGTCTGGCTTAGTTAAAGGGGGTTATCCAGGCTTAGAAAAAAAAAAAAAAACATGGCCGCTCCTGTCCTCAGTTTGGGTGTGTGAGTTTTGCAGCTCCATTCCATTGAAGTGAATAGAGCTGAAATGCAATACCGCACACAACCTGAGGACAGTGGTGGCGCTTTAAGTAGCTGGATAACCCCCCTCAAGTCCCTGGAAAACCCCAGCAGCTTTTCTCTGCATTGTGCCATCCTGCAGTAGTTCCTCCTGGAAACCTATGAATAAATTTGACATCTAGGCGTTACCATCCACTTTGTCAATGAGGCGTGTCCCTGTGATAGTCAGTCCTGATTTGTCAGATAACAAATGGTAACACCCAGTTGTCAATTTATTGGTAGATTTCCAGGAGGAGCAGTACAAGGCAGAGTGGCCTCAGAAGAGTTACTGCATGGGGAACACAGACATGTTGTGAGGGTGGGTGGATCCTCCTTAAAGGGATTTACCAGTGAGAATATATAGGGGGGGGGGGATCACTTACCTCCCTCACTGCGCTGAAGGCCCTGGTCCCGGATTAAGTCCTAAAAAAGAGATGAAAGAGAAGCAGATGGAATCCCAGTGTTTGTCCGTGGAGGTTATAGCCGTACATGGCTGCCAGTACTCTCCCTACTCAGGCAGGGAGAGATGGGGGAGGGAGCAGGCATGCATGCTGCAGCTTGGCACATGATCTAGAGCTGATAGATTCGCTTAAATATCCCCTGTGGTGGCTCTGCAAGGAAACTGCACTTACTGCCAGGTTTCTGCTTAGATTACAACTTATTGCCAAGGAAACCATTCAAAGATAGTCCAGAGTAAAGAACTCCTTAAAGGGGTTGTTCAACATTTTCTTTTTCTTTCGAGTCAACTGGTGGCAGAAAGTTATATTTGTAATTTACTTCTATTAAAAAAAAATCTCCAGTCTTTCAGTACTTATCAGCTGCTGTATATCCTGCAGGAAGTGGTGTATTCTTTTCAGTCTGCTGCCACCTCTGTCCATGTCAGGAACTGTAGGAGAGGTTTTCTATGGGGATTTGCTGCTACTGCTCTGGACAGTTCCTGACATGGACAGAGGTGGCAGCAGTCTGGAAAGAATACACCACTTCATGCAGGACATACAGCAGCTGATAAATACTGGAAGACTGGAGATTTTTTTAAACGGAAGTAAATGACACATCAATATAACTTTCTGCCATCATTGTTTTCTCACTGGAGTACCCCTTTAATTCATTACAGCAGTCATCTTCTGCAGAACCATAACTCCTGCATGATGGGAGTTGTAGTTCGGTTACAGCTGGAGACCACTGAATTACACTGTCCATTCAAATGATTGGGGGTATTACTGAATTCAATGCCCACTGAGGGGTCCAGAGAGCTGCCCTGTCACCCCCCACCACTTATATAGCTTATAGCCAGGGTGACCCCACAATGGTTTTAAGCCACCATCGCTCTGACCACTTACGTCAATATTAACAGGCTCAATGGTGTTGATGTGAACATTGGGGGCGGATGATGACCGGTCTCGCTGGCCGAACTGGTTTCTGTGGTCTTCATCTGCAGGTCGGAATGGCTGGGGAATGGGAATGGACTTGGACGGAGAACTACTTGGGAGGCCGGGAGGCCTAGGAGGAAAACAAAGAGAGGTGTTACTGCACATTAATAGTCCTGGGCAGGAGGCTGGCGGACATTGTCCCCTTTAAGAGAGAGAGAGCATCGCAACATGGAGGAGACCTGTAATGAGGCGGTGGCTGGGAGGGAAGAGGAGGAGGCGGCGGCTGGGAGGGAGGGAGGAGGAGGCGGGGAGGGAAGAGGTGGCGACGTCCGTCCTTATGTTGATGTGGATCACTGGGTGCGTCGGTGGGTATGTTTATGTAGCAGAGCTGTGTGTGTCTATTGAGGCCTGTGTCTGTATATTGGTATAGTAGCACTGTGTGTCTGTGGATATCTTTTTGTAGCGGAGCTGTATGTACGTGTACTTTCATATAGCAGAGCTCAGTGTGTATGATACAGCAGAGCTGGGTGTACTGTGCGCACAGCTGTACATGAGTGAGTATAAGGTACTGTCATGGAGAGTGTTGAAGTGGACCTGTCATATCAATACATTTGACCCCTTCTTTGCCTTAGACCATCTGGGAAGTTTATTTAGCATGAAAGATTTTTCCCTCTGTTTTCAGTCATCTAAACCAGGGGTGCGTCTTACACAGCAAGAGATCTGGTATGTCCAATACTGGGGACGGTAAGGCTAGGTTCACACTGCGTTTTCAGCATACGTTTAACAGACAAAATAGTAGTGTCAACAGTACCCAGCGCCAGGGATAATCCCAAGCGACAAGACACCGGCCACAGATTACACAGAGGAGAAGTCTCTTTAGCTTGTTGCCTTTTTGGCTTCTCTTTGTATTAAGACAGAATAGGATGACCAATTCCTGGGGATCAGTCTCCCCCCCCCCCCTTCTATTTCCATGGATCTAAAGGACAAGAATACAGTTAAACCTTACCCGCTGATATCTGGAGGGGGCGAGGGCGAAAAGGATTCGACGGCTTGGGTGACCTCCTCGAAAGGACCTTCATCCTGAGATATTGGGTGGTGTTCAAAGAACTTTGAGACAAACAGCAAACTGGGAGATAAAAGAGAGATGACAGAGTTGTGCAAGGTCCAGAGGTATACAGAAGGTGTAATGCGGTCACAAACATGGCTGCTGTCATGACACAACTGTGCTACTGAAGAGGTGTAGAAGCCAGTATATAACCACCTAGCTGCTACAGTCACTACTGACCAAGGCATCTAAGGGGTTAAAATGATATTTTCACCCCCTTTACTCTCGCTTCATTTCATTGGTTAACTGTCACCTGGGCTCCATCTCCTGGCTGGGGAGAGGGACCAGCTGTGATTAAGCTCCGCCTAGTTGACACTGTCCACCAATGAAATGAAGTGATGTTAGAGCAGAAAGACGACAGAAAAGTTTTATACAGGTACCTATCACACATAGAGTAAGGGGGGGGATGTGACTTACTCGAGTCGGTCGTAGTTGACGCACATGAGTGGCACCTCCGTGCTGCATCGCTGGTGGAACTTGTACCCGCATGTCTGGCAGCGAAAACCCTGGAATAGCAGCTTCCGGCAGAAGTCACAGAACGCTAAAGTGAAGAAGGTTTTACGTACCTGGAGACACAAAACGATAGTCATGTCAAAACTTTACAAGTCATCACTTAAACAATAAACACATACATGGGGGGGGGGGCTGGTTTGCTGGAGGAAAACAAAACAAAACAAAACACCTAAAAACAAGGCCATAGGGATGTAGAAGGATGGAGCAGCGTGGTTGATAACACAGGTAAATGGCATCCTGGTGGATGGAAGAACACTGACATGACGTCACTATGGAGTGTCATAAGTCAGAGTCTTCCCGACGTATACCGAGCCCAGAGCCTGAAATACTACTTATATCCTGCGTTAGAGGCTTCACAAATCCTTACACAAAGCTGAAGAGTAAAAGAAAACTTTCCCGTCCCAACACCTTTATCTTATCTAAAGGGGTATTCCACTCAAACATAACTTTGGATATGTTGCTGCCCATGGTGAGACTAACAATTCCTTCCATACTTATCATCTATTCAGTCTCCTTCCCCCAGTTCTCAGCTGCTGCTCTCTGCTGAATACACAAAAATCTGTGTGTGAACCTCTCTCTGTCTCCCCCGCCTCACCCCTCCCTAACAGAGACAGATAATTTAAACTCGTCCCTGGCTGGCTGTATCTGCAACATTGTATCTTCTATGTAATGCTGGGAGGGTTACTCTGAGGTCAAGCTGCTAATGATCTCACCCTCCTAGCATTACAAAGAAGCTACAATGTTACAGGTACAGGCTGCCAGGGACTTGTTTACATCATCTGTCTCAGAAGGGGGGGGGGGAGGAGGGGAGACAGATTAAAGCTCACTCACAGATTCTTGTGTCTTTAGCAGAAAGCAGCAACTGAGAACTGGAGGAAGGAGACTGAATAGACAATAACACGTATGGAGTGAATTGTTAGTCTCACCATGGGCAGCAACATATCAGAAGTTATGTTTGAGTGGAATACCCCTTTAATATGAAGCTTGTATTATGATGTTTTGCAGCAGCCGGGTATTAAAGGAGTAGTCTTATCTCAGCATGTCATCCCCCGTACACAGCAGAGGGTGTAACATGCTGATCAGTGAGATGTCTGACTGCTGGGACCCCAAACAATCTGTAGAACAGAAGGGAATGTGTGTGGGGGGCGCACCATAAAACCATTCTGTTCTACAGATCGTGGGGATCCCAGGGGGTCGGACACCCACCGACCAGCATGGCTGTGGATACAGGATGAGATGAGAATCCCTCCTCTGCAGGAAGAGACATAGCGCCGCTTAGCTCTGTATATATGATATAATATGACATTACACATCCTTCCATTGTACCTACAAAGTTATGGGTGGTGAGCGGTACGTTCTCCAGAACCTCCACGTGCAGCTCCTCCCCGGTCAGCCAGCTGATGTCCGTGTCCCAGCCGATTGGTTTCTTTTCCCTGTTGGGATAAAGCAGGTTATATACTATATACCAGGGGGGTCCAAACTCTACAGAAAAACAAGAACATAGACCACCATATAGTGACACCCGGGGGTTCAAGGGGTTATCCAGCTCTACAAAAACATGGCCACTTTCTTCCAGAGACAGCACTGCACTTGTCTCCAGTTTGGGTGCAGGATTTGTAACACAGTTCTATTGAAGTGAATGGAGCTCAACTGCAAACCGCACCTAACCTGGAGACAAGAGCGGTGCTGTCTCTGGAAGAAGGCCGCCATATAGTTGTAGCGCTGGATATCCCCTTTAAAGTAGAAGTCCTTTGTATTGAAGTACTTCCTGGATAACATGGTGATGTCACTTCCTGGATAACATGGTGATGTCACTTCCTGGATAACATGGCGATGTCACTTCCTGGATAACATGGCGATGTCACTTCCTAGATAACATGGCGATGTCACTTCCTAGATAACATGGCGATGTCACTTCCTAGATAACATGGCGATGTCACTTCCTAGATAACATGGCGATGTCACTTCCTGGGTAACATGGCGATGTCACTTCCTAGATAACATGGCGATGTCACTTCCTAGATAACATGGCGATGTCACTTCCTAGATAACATGGCGATGTCACTTCCTAGATAACATGGCGATGTCACTTCCTAGATAACATGGCGATGTCACGACCCGACTCCCAGAGCTGTGCGGGCTGTGGCTGCTGGAGAGGATGATGGCAGGGGGACACAGGGCACTGGAGGGACACTGAGCATCCCCCTGCAGCCACAGCCCGCACAGCTCTGGGAGTCGGGTCGTGACAGCACCATGTTATCCAGGAAGTGACAGCACCATGTTATCCAGGAAGTGACAGCACCATGTTATCCAGGAAGTGACAGCACCATGTTATCCAGGAAGTGAAGCCTTGATGCAGTAGGAAGTGCAACAGGGAAAAAAAGCGCTGTATAAGCATTTCCCGTAATAAGTGTATATTGGTGATTTGTATAACTTTTCTGGGGCAATACAATACTTTAATAAAAAATTTTGACGGACTTCTCCTTTAATAGTGATCCAGAGAGGGAGACAAGATACGCGCTCAGATACAACTCTAGCAAGCATGTCTGTCAATGGGCCCATGTCCTGGCCCGCTGGCCACACTCCGAACCCAGAGACAGACGCTGCTGTATAGAAGTGATGCACAGCAAGTTACGCCAAATGTTTCTATAGTTTTAGACGAATTACAAGATTGCAACACGTCCGAGGAACCGACAAAGATCACTGTAATCTACAAATACGTTGTATGAAAAAAGGAACAAATAAAATAACGCGCTGTGCAGCCCTTCTATACAACGGCATCTATCTACCTGGTTCATACAGACCTTAAAGGGATCTTTTTTTTTTTTTTTTTTTTTTTCTTTCAAGTCCACTGGTGTCAGAAAGTTATACAGATTTGTAATTTCCATCTATTTAAAAATCTCCAGTCTTCCAGTACTTATCAGCTGCTGTATACCCTGCAGAAATTTGTGTATTCTTGTGCTCTCTGTTGCCATCTCTGTCCATGTCAGGAACTGTCCAGAGCAGCAGCAAATCCCCATAGAAAACCTCTCCTGCTCTGGACAGTTCCGGACATGGACAGAGGTGGCAGCAGAGAGCACTGTGTCAGACTGGAGAGAATACACCACTTCCTGCAGGACATACAACAGCTGATAAGTACTGGAAGACTGGAGATTTTTAAATAGAAGTAAATGACAAATCTTTATAACTTTCTGACACCAGTTGATCTGAAAGAAAAACAAATTCTGCTTGAGGTCCCCTTTAACTGAGCGAGTGCATGCCATAGCTGGGGATTTCAGTGACGAGACCCCCCCCCCCCCCCCATCTATTGAACATTGATCCCATACCGTATAAAACAGAATTTTCTTACCCGTCTTGGACCCTGTAAACCGCACAGCATTCTGGGATAAGACCTCGCATCATCAGCGCTTTCTTTAGACTGTCCCGTACGGTGACGCCACATCGGGCCGGTACCTGCAATGGCAAATAGACCGCTGACTATGATACAGAGTCTGTGACTAAGGAAACCTTCAGGCAGGATACTAGGCCTCCGACGCCTATACACCTTAGTCGGACCCTCTGACTGTGCGGCGGCCTCCCCACTCTCCCAACAGATGATGATGGTGATGGGGAGAAGGGTCGGCCATGTTGGATTCTTACTGCCCAACCCTAAGTGATAGGTCAGACCAGAGCACTATGGCTGAGGCTTAGCCCTCCCATTAGGGCTGGGTGATATGGGCAAAAAATAAATTCTCAATTATTTTTTGCTAATTATGATGGGTGTAGTAGTAGAGGCATAGTGGATAAGGGGTGTAGTAACAGTAGAAGCATAGAAGATGAGGGGTGTAGTAGTAGATAAGGGGAGTAGCAGTTTTGAGAGAAGTAGTTCTATCAGGAGTGGGGGTAATAGTAGCAATAGTAGTGGGAGTAGTATTGGGGGTAGTAGTAGAGCAGTATTAGTAGTATTGGGGGTAGTAGTGGTAGTAGTATTGGGGGTAGTAGCAGAACAGTATTGGGGGTAGTAGTAGAGCAGTATTTGTAGTATTGGGGTAGTAGAGCAGTATTGGGGGTAGTAGCACAGCAATATTAGGAGCAGTATTGGGGGTAGTAGTAGGGCAGTATTAGTATTGGGGGTAGTAGTAGGGCAGTATTAGTATTGGGGGTAGTAGTAGAGCAGTATTAGTAGTATTGGGGGTAGTAGTAGAGCAGTATTAGGGGTAGTAGTAGGGCAGTATTGGGGTTGTAGTAAAGCAGTATTAGTAGTATTGGGTTAGTAGTAAAGCAGTATTGGGGGTAGTAACACAGCAGTATTAGGAGCAGTATTGGGGGTAGTAGTAGAGCAGTATTAGTAGTATTGGGGTAGTAGTATTGGGGTAGTAGTACAGCAGTATTGAGAGCAGTAGTAGAGCAGTATTGAGAGCAGTAGTAGAGCAGTATTGGGGGGTATTAGAAGAGCAGTATTGGGGGGTATTAGAGCAGTATTGGGGGGTATTAGTAGAGCAGTATTGGGGGTAGTAGTAGAGCAGTATTGGGGGGGTAGTAGTAGAGCAGTATTAGTATTGGGGGTAGTAGTAGGGCAGTATTGGGGGGGTAGTAGTAGAGCAGTATTGGGGGGTATTAGTAGAGCAGTATTGGGGGGGTAGTAGTAGAGCAGTATTGGGGGGTATTAGTAGAGCAGTATTGGGGGGTATTAGTAGAGCAGTATTGGGGGGTATTAGTAGAGCAGTATTGGGGGGTATTAGTAGAGCAGTATTGGGGGGTATTAGTAGAGCAGTATTGGGGGGTATTAGTAGAGCAGTATTGGGGGGTATTAGTAGAGCAGTATTGGGGGGTATTAGTAGAGCAGTATTGGGGGGTATTAGTAGAGCAGTATTGGGGGGTATTAGTAGAGCAGTATTGGGGGGTATTAGTAGAGCAGTATTGGAAGGTATTAGTAGAACAGTATTGGGGGGTACTAGCAGAGCAGTATTGGGGGGTATTAGTAGAGCAGTATTGGGGGGTACTAGCAGAGCAGTATTGGGGGGTATTAGTAGAGCAGTATTGGGGGGTATTAGTAGAGCAGTATTGGGAGGTATTAGTAGAGCAGTATTGGGGGGTAGTAGTAGAGCAGTATTGGGGGGTATTAGTAGAGCAGTATTGGGGGGTATTAGTAGAGCAGTATTGGGGGGTATTAGTAGAGCAGTATTGGGGGGTATTAGTAGAACAGTATTGGGGGGTATTAGTAGAGCAGTATTGGGGGGTATTAGTAGAGCAGTATTGGGGGGTATTAGTAGAGCAGTATTGGGGGGTATTAGTAGAACAGTATTGGGGGGTATTAGCAGAGCAGTATTGGGGGGTACTAGCAGAGCAGTATTGGGGGGTATTAGTAGAGCAGTATTGGGGGGTACTAGCAGAGCAGTATTGGGGGGTATTAGTAGAGCAGTATTGGGGGGTATTAGTAGAGCAGTATTGGGGGGTATTAGTAGAGCAGTATTGGGGGGTATTAGTAGAGCAGTATTGGGAGGTATTAGTAGAGCAGTATTGGGGGGTAGTAGTAGAGCAGTATTGGGGGGTATTAGTAGAGCAGTATTGGGGGGTATTAGTAGAGCAGTATTGGGGGGTATTAGTAGAGCAGTATTGGGGGGTATTAGTAGAGCAGTATTGGGGGGTATTAGTAGAACAGTATTGGGGGGGGTATTAGTAGAACAGTATTGGGGGGTATTAGCAGAGCAGTATTGGGGGGTATTAGTAGAGCAGTATTGGGGGGTATTAGTAGAGCAGTATTGGGGGGTATTAGTAGAGCAGTATTGGGGGGTATTAGTAGAGCAGTATTGGGGGGTATTAGTAGAACAGTATTGGGGGGTACTAGCAGAGCAGTATTGGGGGGTACTAGCAGAGCAGTATTGGGGGGTATTAGTAGAGCAGTATTGGGGGGTATTAGTAGAGCAGTATTGGGGGGTATTAGTAGAGCAGTATTGGGAGGTAGTAGTAGAGCAGTATTGGGAGAAGTATTGAGGGCAGTAGTAGAGGACGCACACAGTAACAGGCACACTACTCACACCATAAAGCGGGCACCAGCTCCATGTTTCCGGTGCTCGGAGGAGCGGCTCCCCGTTTTGTGGGTGCGGGCGGCGATCTTACAGGTGGATGGGGTCCGGCGGCGGACCTCCGGGCACGGGCTGACTGTGGTGATCCCACAGGTGGATGGGGCAGGGGCGATAGTGTATGTAGGTAGGCAGGGGGTGGGCGGCTTTGTGCAGTCCAGCTTTGACATGCAGGAGGAGCAGCTTGCCCAGAGCCCCACTGCTCCCCCTGCAGGTTGGAGTACATTTTTCTTCTTTTCTTTGAAAATCGAATTTACAATTTTACAAAGAAATTGAAGCAGATTCTCAAAATCTAGGCAAATTAATTCAATTAATCGCCCAGCCCTACCTCCCATTAAGAACTCATATGTGGTTGGCCGTGTATGGGACGGATGGAAGAGGCAGCCATTATAGTGTAAGTGTAAGTGTAACGCCCCCTCAGTTATAGTCCAGGGCTGCACCTCTGACCCACACTGCTTTATTGTGACAGCTTCATGCACTAGAAGACATTAGATCAGGGGTAGGGAACCTTGGCTCTCCAGCTGTGGCAAAACTACAACTCCCATCATGCTCGGACAGCCAAAGCTCCAAATGGGAGTTGTAGTTTTGCCACAGCTGGAGAGCCAAGGTTCCCTACCCCCGCCTTAGATGGACACTCACCACTGTGCGCTGTTTGTTAGGTAGGAAGACTCGGACGATGGGTTTCTGAGGAGACTTGGGATTAATTCGGGAGAGGTCGGAGGGGTTCTGTAGGACGGATAAAGATGAAGGCGCTAGAGACAGGGTGGAGGGGACGGAGGAGAGAGTCATTTCTGAAGACAGGGAGGAAGAAGAGTCCGTGCCGTTCCCCATTGACTCCAGTAACTGCTGCTCCCTCTGCTGGAGGGCATCGAGCTTGCTTGTGTATTCTTCATAAGCCTGGGAGCGGGACAGACAGACAACACTAAAATCAATATACAGGATATAATACACAATCTTAAATGAAAAAAAAAACACAAAAACGTGTCCATGAATAATAAAATAATACACGTATCTTAAAAGCGAATTTGTACCAAACCCCTCCAACCACTGATACGGTTTGGTGTTTGAGTCATGTGACTACAGACTTGCTTTTAAAGGGGTGATCCAGGACAGAAAAACATTCCCGAAACAGCGCCACTCTTGTCCTCAGGTCGTGTGTGGTGCTGCAGCTCAGTTCCATTGAAGTGAAAGAAAAAAATGCAGATTTGTAATTTACTTCTATTTAAAAAGTTCCAATCTTCCAGTACTTATCAGCTGCTGTATGTCCTGCAGGAAGTGGTGTATTCTCCCAGTCTGACACAGTGCTCTCTGCTGCCCCCTCTGTCCATGTCAGGAACTGTCCAGAGCAGGAGAGGTTTTCTATGGGGATTTGCTGCTGCTCTGGACAGAGGTGGCAGCAGAGAGCACTGTGTCACAATAGAAAGAATACAGCACTTCCTGCAGGACATACAGCAGCTGTTACGTACTGGAGGACTGATTTTTTTTTTTACAAATCTCTGGCACTTTCTTTCTGACACCATTTGATTTAAAAACAAAAAATCTGGAGTTCCCCTTTAAGGGATAAGTCAGGGACCTGCTGTTCCCAATTATACACCTCCAGAAGACCCTCCAGTTATACACAGAGCTGCGTCTACATTAGGAGTTAATGGCCCTTTAAATTGGCAGTCATGAGGCAGACTAGGTGGGAGGTGAGCAGACGCAGTAAACAGGCGGCCGGGCCAAGCTGTCCGGGGAGATAGCAGGGGTGAAGGATGAGGGCAGAATAGTTTGGGAAGCTCCGAACAAAGTTTATAGAAGTTTCCTCCTAGGTTTATATAACACGGAGGGGGATAAATCCTGTAGCCCTGACAGAGCCGAGGATCCACGACGGGTAAAAGAGAGAGACGCTAACCTCAACCTAAATACAAGTTATTGCTCCTTGTTTTACAAAAATACAACTCCCAGAATGCCTTAAGGGTGTCGATTTAGTATAAGCGTCTATAGTCATCTTCATTAAAGGGGAACTCCAGGGGGGGAAAAAAAAAATTCAGATAAACTGGTGCCAGAAAATTATCTAGATTTGTAGTTTACTTCTATTTAAAATTCTCCATTCTTCCAGTACTTATCAGCTTCTGTATGTCCTGCAGGAAGTGGTGTATTCTTTGTGCTGTCATCTGCCACCTCTGTCCATGTCAGGAACTGCCCAGCGCAGCAGCAAATCCCCACAGAAAACCTCTCCTGCTCTGGACAGAGGTGGCAGCAGAGAGCACTGTGTCAGACTGGAGAGAATACACCACTTCCTGCAGGACATACAGCAGCTGATAAGTACTGGAAGACTGGATTTTTTAATAGAAGTAAATTACAAATCTGTATTATTTTATGACACCAGTTGATCAGAAAACATCCCCCCAACCCCCCCCCCCCCCCCGAGTACCCCTTTAAGAATACAATAGACCACAGTACCCTATTGCGTAGACCTTAATATGTCAACTACTGCATCAATACTGAGGGTCCAGCTGCTGAGATGCTGGTAGTGCTGGCAGTGGTCACTTCAGGTTAAAGGGTACCTGTCTCTTTAAAAGACCCCCCTGCACCATAAGCAGAGCTCTGAAGCCTGTGTGTTTTGGGGTTGGTGGGGTCTCTACATCAAGACCCTCATCAATCAAAACTTCTGAGGGCAGAGTTAGAACATTTAAAGAGACAGATAACCTTAAAGGGGTTATTCAGCGCAACAAAAACATGGCCACGTTTCCCCCTCTCTTGTCTCCAGATTGGGTGGGGTTTCAAACTCAGTTCCATTGAAGTCAATGGAGGTTAATTGCAAACCGCACCTGAACTGGAGACAAGAGAGGGGGAAAGTGGCCAAGTTTTTGTAGTGCTAGATAACCCCTTTAAAAAGAAGTCATACATGGCGGTGATTGAGATGAACAACCATTCATGTTATATATGGATAGCCGCTGCTTAGTGGACCCCTGCTCTGACTACAGGGGGTCACTATAAAACAGCTGATGGGACAACCCCCATTTATTGGTTACTAGTACATTCTCCTCAACATGGAAGCAGTAAAGCATCCGAATCCACTGAACTTACTTCGACGTATATTGAGGGGGGGTTGTGCTCGCCTCCGAACTTGTCCAGGAGGGCTTCAATGTGCTCTTGTGTTAACTTTATCATCTGCTTGATATTCCAGATCTGAAAAGAAAGGGGAAAAAAAAAAAAGGATTGAGATACGAACAACAAAAATTTGGGAAAAGTGTTAAACACTGTGCCCCCGCAGGGAGAAAGAGGTACTGCACAATTCTATATGAAATCCAATACTGTAGGAGTAATGCAATGGTGACACGCCGGGTCCTCCAGAGTGATGGCCCGATTACACGGAGGAATAATCTGCTGAATCTGAGGGCAGATCATCGCTCCGTGTAATAAAGACAACGATCATCGGCTGATTGTGTCTTTAGGTCCAACCTTCGGCTGTCAGGACACGCTGGGAGTTGTAGTTCCACAACAGCTGGAGAGTCAGATGTTGTAGAGAACACGGACATAAAGCAATGAGTGAGAACAGTGTAATACCTCATTTCGCCTGCTGGGGCACTGTAGGGAAACTGAACACCAATGATTACATTACATTATATTATCTCAGCAATACGCCTCTCTTCCTAAGAAGGTTAAACCTTTTCTTACAGCTAAGTGTCCTACATATGGGGAAGGGGGGGTGTAATCTACTATTTAAAAATCTACAGTAGTCCAGTACTTATCAGCTGCTGTGTATGTCCTGCAGGAAGTGGTGTATTCTTTCCGGTCTGACACAGCGCTCTCTGCTGCCACCTCTGTCCAGAGCAGGAGGGGTTTTCTATGGGGATTACTACTGTTCTGGACAGTTCCTGACATGGAAAGAGGTGCCAGCAGAGAGCACTGTGTCAGACTGGAGAGAATACACTACTTCCTCCAGGACATACAGCAGCTAATAAGTACTGGAAGACTGGAGATTTAAAAAAAAAAATGTAATTACAAATCTATATAACTTTCTGAAAGCAGCTGATTTGAAAGAGATTTTCACTGGAGTACCCCTTTACAAGCCAGTCACCCCCTCCGCATCAGACCAAACTTTTTATATACGAAATCCTTGGAATGACATTACCAGGAGACTATTTGCACAGATGTTTGCTCGCTTGTGCGTAGAAAGACGAGTGCCCTTGATCTTTGTGTCGCTAAAGGGATTAAAGGTCAATATAAATAAAACCGAAGCCAAAAAGGAGAGAGAGAGAAGTCATCTGGGTGTTTGGATCTGCAGAACGGAGAGGAGGCGGAGCCATAAACACATTTGTCACAGAGCCGTCTCATCCACTCACGCAACCAGCAACGATGGGAAGCCGGTGTGCATATACTGGGGCTGTGGTTATACGCCGATAATCGGATACGGTTAATCCCTGATCGCCACCATCCCATGAGAGTCCAAATGTATAGTTGTGCTAAACAGCTCTAGGTGGTCACCCACATCAAGGCTCTTCGAGGGGTAGTCATCCTCTCTGGTGGACTAGCCTCTGTACTCGTTTTACTAACTAAATCGTGCAATAATCAGTTCGGAGTTTACAACCCCTGATCCTCCTGTGATCACAGTGATCGCACCACCCCTGATCCTCCTGTGATCACAGTGATCGCACCACCCCTGATCCTCCTGTGATCACAGTGATCCCACCACCCCTGATCCTCCTGTGATCACAGTGATCGCACCACCCCTGATCCTCCTGTGATCACACCACCCCTGATCCTCCTGTGATCACAGTGATCGCACCACCCCTGATCCTCCTGTGATCACAGTGATCGCACCACCCCTGATCCTCCTGTGATCACAGTGATTGGACTGCTGGGATCCCCATGGGTCCTAGTATAGTGGGGCTGTGGCTAGTTCTGCCTCCCTCACAGTCGAGTTCTTGAGATTCCTAGGGTCGCCCTCAAGCTCCGGTCTGATGAGACTAACCAGATATACTAGTTCCATCCGACAGGTTTCAGGCCCTGCAGCATTGTGGGCGTCATGGGGATTAGTAGTTTCTACATGACACCTGCCAAGTGCAAGAGACAGGTGAGAAGTGTCCTTTAAGATTTGGAGCCTACACCGATTAACCACTACGTTACGACCCGCCACAAGACCTGTGAAGGTGTCCTATGGTATCTGCACTGAGATGACCTTTTAAAGTATCACTGTCTTTTAACTTTTTTTGCAGAAACCAATAGTACAGGCGATTTGAAGAAACTTTGTAATTAAGTTTATTAGCCAAAAAATGCATTTTTATCATGAAAAAGCAGTTTGAAGCTCTCCCCCCTGTCTTCATGGTTCTCTATGGAGAGGGGAGGGGTGGAGGGGAATGAGGCACCAAAACAGCACAACAAAGAGTTAATTTACAGCTACATCACCGGCTATCTCCTCTGAAGTCAGCACTGACCTCTGAATAGAAGCTTTCACACTGGTCCGGCTGTGTAATCCTTTGTTCTCTGCTGCTGACTAATCTCCCTCCTCCCCCCTCCATAGATTACACAGGGCCCGACTGATGTAAAAGAGTTGAGATTTCCTGATAATGAGCAGTGACTGAGGGGGGGGGGGGGGGACCTGGGAAAAGGCTTTTTGAATGCAGATAATGGCATATTTGCCTAATAAACCCAATTACAACGTTTCTTAAAAAATTGCCTGTACTACTGATTTCTGCAAAAAAAATAAAAATTAAATTAAATTATAATTCCTTGACACTAAGGTTTGCTTCGTTCACTCGTCTGTAATGGTTCTACGGTCCGGAAAAGCACAGATCCATCCAAGTGTTAAGACTTAAATTCCCATGAATCTGAACCGCAATCTGGACCATATAAGCGGACGTCCTATTTTTTGGGCAGACCGGGCATATGCACAGACCATAGAATTCACAGTCATGTTCAATGGCCGTAGACTAGAATACATCATATACTGTCTGTAATTGCTAATGTGCAACTGTGGACAGTTTTCTTTTGGACGTGTTCAAGAGGCCCGAGTCCTTCTATTGTCTATCACACCTAGCAGTAACTTTTTAAGCAGTTTGTGCTAGGTACTGACTCATATTTAGGGATGATCGAACATCTGGAAATCTTAGGTTCGATCTAACTCGAACCTTCTGCATTTGATCCCCGATGCCTTCCCGTTCTGTGGGGAAGGTGGAGACAGCCAGAGTACCGCCTGGAATTCCGTGATACAGCCTATTACCTAGTCTGGCAGTACGAAAGCTCAACTGACTGTTCATGGCTGCCCAATACATCCTGCCCCTAGAAGGCGCTATTGTCCCCGGATAATCCGTGCTGTATTTACCTCCTGCTTTCACAGCTGACTGGTGTTGATCTGGGCTGAGCAATGTGGTATAATACTGAGGATTTTCTTTCGGGTGGTTGAGCAGAGTTCTATATTTGATGCAACCACAAATATGTATTTCTTATAGGCAGCAGATCGTACCACGGTCGGTAGAATATATTATGTAGAACTAAAAGTCTTTTTTAAACTCATGAGGGCCTGTGTATATGGTACCGCTAGCATAAGGGGCCGATCACTTATCTCCAGTGAAGTGGGCACCAGGGTTGAACAGTCATGCTTAGTTTTAAGCCTAAACCTATGAAAAGACAGCGTAGACTGCATGGCTATTATTTTCACTAAATGGTGTATAAAGATAGGGATGACATGGAAGGTACTGCATCAGAATCATAAAAGGAAAGGGATGACATGGAAGGTACTGCATCAGAATCATAAGGCTAGGGATGGTATGGAAGGTACTGCATCAGAATCATAAAAGGAAAAGGGATGACATGGAAGGTACTGCATCAGAATCATAAAAGGAAAAGGGATGACATGGAAGGTACTGCATCAGAATCATAAAAGGAAAAGGGATGACATGGAAGGTACTGCATCAGAATCATAAAAGGAAAAGGGATGACATGGAAGGTACTGCATCAGAATCATAAAGGAAAGGGATGACATGGAAGGTACTGCATCAGAATCATAAAAGGAAAAGGGATGACATGAAGGTACTGCATCAGAATCATAAAGGAAAGGGATGACATGGAAGGTACTGCATCAGAATCATAAAAGGAAAGGGATGACATGGAACTGGAAGGTACTGCATCAGAATCATAAAAGGAAAAGGGATGACATGGAAGGTACTGCATCAATCATAAAAGGAAAGGGATGACATGGAAGGTACTGCATCAATCATAAAAGGAAAGGGATGACATGGAAGGTACTGCATCAGAATCATAAAGGAAAGGGGTGACATGGAAGGTACTGAATCAGAATCATAAAGGAAAGGGATGGTATGGAAGGTACCGCATCAGAATCATAAGGCTAGGGATGACATGGAAGGTACTGCATCAATCATAAGGCTAGGGATGACATGGAAGGTACTGCATAAGAATCATGGGGAAAGGGATGACATGGAAGGTACCACATTAGAATCATAAGGCTAGGGATGGTATGGAAGGTACTGAATCAGGCTCCATTTAACATAAGGATGGTCTGTGCTTTCATATAATGACCCAATGTGCTACTATTATAGTATTTCTATAGAGCAAGGAATGGACTGCTCCCATCTGCCACATTTTCCATCATAAACAGTCATAAGAAAGTACCAATGGACCCCATAGACTTTATCTTGCTATGCAGGTTCCTCGTCACATCTGTGATGAAGCCTAATGGAGCCCCTGTGCAAGTCTTACGCAGAACCCTCTGGGAGAGCAACCACATTGTGCGACGCTGGTGTCATCATCTTCATAGGCATGACTGTGCAAAGACAACATGGATAGGTGACAAGACCCCATAGATCCTACAGGGATCCCGATCGAGTGAGTCATTGAGGCACCATTCAAAGTCTAGGAGGCTGACAGAAACAGCCATGTGGTGATCTAGTGATCTTGGGGGGTTCCATTGATCATATGTTTATCCTGGACTCTCCTCTTATATAGGAGAGATCTGTAAGCAGACACAATGAAGCGTCGGACACAACACCTGACACCTTTGTGTCTGGCTGGAGGATTAATAGTCAGGACTGCAGCTGTGGGGTGGATCCAGGTTTGCCGCTCACTATTCCCAGACTTATTGTCAGCCTTTCCTTCCCCCCCGTGAGGCCTCAGTCAGCAATACTGAACCACAAAGCTCGTAGGAACCATCTCAGACGTATTGTCCTTTATTAGGGAGAGCAAACACCTACTCTGCAAGGTAGTACGAAAGCTCAAAATACCTCAAACTCCATATACAAAGAGCAAATGCACCAGTCCTGCGTAAGCCAATGTCAGGTGGCTGCTGTAAAGCTGAACATTAGCCTCCATATTATGAATTGGGATCTTATTGGCTAGGGCTACCTGGTTGCACGACACTTGTTGGTGAATAGAGTTTCATTGCACCTTCCAGATAGTGTGACTGAGAGAGTCCAAAAAAATCCATTCTTGGTGGACTTTAGGTCCCAGGTAGCAGGAAGTTCTCCCAACCATACACTGCTGGTGGATTTTATGCCCATTGAAGTTAATAGGGACAATCCAAAAACAATGCAAGACATCTTCTCCACTTGCCTTCTACCACAGCTGGAGTAAGATTTTCCTGACCCGTCTGGAGTATCTGCAGCATTACAATCTGATGTAAATTTACCCTTGGGGGTATGCCAAAATGAGTGTGCTTCTCCGTCTCATTACAAGTCCAATTTTTTGCCATTTTCACTTTTTAGTTCAGTTTTACACTGCAGGTAAAAGCAGGTTGGCTAATGCCGACAGATGACTGGTTGGCTCATGAACTACCCAAAGAGCCTGAACGCCATATGGATATACTCAGTATATGACCGAGCCTGTGTGTTGGCCTGCAGGGACGTCATGGGGATTAAGGTGTTGTTCATCCATGGATATGGAGGAGACTCATAACAGGATCTGTCAACACTTGACTGTTGACCGTTTTCAAGTAACCGGCAAAGTACTGTAACACGGTTCATGGTCCAGTGAGGCATGTAGGTCTGGAGGTGGAGGGAGGTTGCTGTTGCTTTAAGACCCTGTGAATAATTCTTTAAAGGGATTCAGACCAATTCAGACTACGATTCTATACACCACTGAATCGTCCAGCAACCCGAATATATCCAGCTCTAGCCAACTGAGGTCCATCAAAGACCCCAAATACATCCTGAAATAGCCAAGTGTGGTCCATCAAAGACCCCAAATACATCCAGAAATAGCCAAGTGTGGTCCATCAAAGACCCCAAACACATCCAGAAATAGCCAAGTGTGGTCCAAAGACCCCAAATACATCCAGAAATAGCCAAGTGTGGCCCAAAGACCCCAAATACATCCAGAAATAGCCAAGTGTGGTCCAAAGACCCCAAATACATCCAGAAATAGCCAAGTATGGTCCATCAAAGATCCCAAATACATCCAGAAATAGCCAAGTATGGTCCATCAAAGACCCCAAATACATCCAGAAATAGCCAAGTGTGGTCCATCAAAGACCCCAAATACATCCAGAAATAGCCAAGTGTGGTCCATCAAAGACCCCAAATACATCCAGAAATAGCCAAGTGTGGTCCATCAAAGACCCCAAATACATCCAGAAATAGCCAAGTATGGACCATCAAAGACCCTAAGGGCAGTTTACATGGCCCAATATAAAGGAGCAAGCAAACGCCAACCTGTCAGGTCAGCGCTCACTTGCTCCTCATTCCTCGCTCGATATCTGTGCATGTAATGGCAGGGGTGGAGGGGCTGCCCGGACAACCCTTAGATCATACGGGTGTTCTGTAGAAGTTAAAGGCGTTCCTATTACACAGTTACGGACAGCAGATCGTTGCTATCGCTGTAGCTTTGATAGGTCATGTTTTGAGACAACGATCAGCCAACACTGTGCATGAAAGATGATCGTTGCCCAAGTGTATTCTGCTCCAGCCAAGTGTAGACCATCAAAGATCCTAAGTATATCTAGTTCTAGCTATTCATCAAAATATAAACTTTGGATCCTTATGATCTGATGGTATGAAAGGAACGCAAGGAAATGGGAGTTTATTGAAAGATGGAGGTCACATCCATGAGTGGGCCATGACAACCATCAAGGGTTTGGTCCATTGGCCTTTGAGTATGACTTCCATTAATGGTCTCCAGTGAGTTCCTTAGATTTTAGATTATAGACCCCCCCCCCAGGAACCCCACGCAAGCCCCCCATTGGGAAGGTCTTCACAATTCCTAACTACATACTGATATAAGTTTCATCTTATTTTGGACATCTAATGGAAGACCTGGTTCATTGTAAAGGGCAAGTCTACTTTGAAAGACGACAATGGCGGGAGCCATGAACACTGCACTGGTCACCAAGGTTCCCAACACACACCCTTCTTCGTGGTTTCCATGTTCCCCATCTCCATTGAACACCATCCAATGATTCGATGAAGAGGATAACTCTTTGGTCTGGTCACCTGAGCGTCAAGTTTTTATTGATCCAAAAGCCATTTGCATATTTCCTTTGCAGGCTTCAGTATCTTCAGAAAGTCTTAAGAAGCCCAAACACACAAGAGCAAAGTCATCCGGGACCCTCTGATTTTGTCAGGACTGTGGTGTATCAGGGCCAAGCGACTCTTTGTGACTCTAAGTCGATGTGGCCTGTTCAGCTGGTATTCATCCTGTGTAATAGTCTCTACTTCCCTCTCCCTGCATGGTTGGCCTACCAGAGACAGTGGATGAGAGGAATGGCCGTCTACTGATTCAGGTGCATTCAGGTGGCAATCATTGAAGGTGTACGTGAAGCATTAAAGAGGTATTCCATCTGCCCTTTTTAACCCCTATCCATGGGACCAGGAGATAACTGATCGGTGCGGGTCCCCGTCATCTCGAGAAGGTTGGCACAATGGTAAATCGGAGAACGAATGGACTACTGCGTACCCGTGGTCTTACCTCCAGTGATCAGCTTGAGATTGGACAGAGGGGGATAACAAGATCACATGGGAATACCCTTATGCAACAGCCGTAAAGTGTTCAGCCGATAGCTCTTCCGCACCAAATGGGCCGCACTCAGCTGAGCGTGCATGTGTTCAGAGTGAGAAAGTCGCAGGCAGACGCCTCAGGTAACGTTTTTATCTTCTTAAAAGGGGTTGAAATGTTTTCAAATCAACTGGTGTCAGAAAAGTATACAGATTTGTAAAATCTCCAGTCTTTCAGTATGTATCAGCTGCTGTATGTCCTGCAGGAAGTGGTGTATTCTCTTCAGTCTGACAGTGCTCTCTGCTGCCATCTCTGTCCATGTCAGGAACTGTCCAGAGCAGCAGCAAATCCCCATAGAAAGCCTTTCCTGCTCTGGACAGTTCCCGACACGGACAGAGGTGGCACTGTGTCAATAATTAGATTGCTCATACAGATACAGGTCAATGCAGTGCATATGTACTGCATTGACTCAAGAGATCTGGACCAGTACAGCCTGCAGGGCATGCTTGAGAAAGAGATTATTCTCGAAACGTCGCTACACAGCATGTGAACGTGGACGTTCTGTCAAGACCCTGTTCCGAATGGACCTAAAGAGCTCTGTATGAGCCGTGGACTTTATTACTTCCCCGTTTACAACGCTATTTGCTAAGTGGTGAAATGTCTATTGCATGTAAGAACTGAAAATGTTTATATATATATATATATATATATATATATATATATATATATATATATATATAAAAAATATTGCATTGGAACTTTTTTCGTGTGTGTTTACATTAGACATATTTTCTGGGGTGGCAGCAGGCCCTTATTTACACGGAAGTGGCAGATGAATTTATTTATTACAGCCTGCAGGGCATACAGCACCTGATAGAACTGGAAGGCTGGAGTTTTCTAAACATATAACTTTCTGACACTGGTTAGTTTAAAAGATTTTTTTACCCTTTATTATTAATCAAGATCATACAGGTAGGTTTCCTGCTGAGATGTAGACTGAACAGAAGGGATAAAGATACTGGTTATAATATGTCTGGGCAGCCATCTTTCCTCAGACCTTGTGGATCTAGATAGTTTCTTATGGTGCGTTTACACAGACAGATTTATCTGACAGATCCTTGAAGCCAAAGCCAGGAACAGACTATAAACAAGGATCAGGTCATAAAGGAAAGACTGAGATTTCCCCTCTTTTCAAATCCATTCCTGGCTTTGGCTTCCAAAATCTGCCAGATAAATCTGTCTGTGTAAACGTACCCTTATGCTAGGTTTACACGGAGCGATAATTCGCCCGATCGTACGATTAACGATTTCGAAGTAACAATTTTTTTTTATAACGATCAACGTTTAGATGGAACGATATATCGTACAGAAAATTCGTTTTGCGATCGCTTAAGCCTATCTCGCACATAGGAAAAATCAGTGAACGACTGTTTACACGGAACGATCGGCGAATTTTTTGCGAATGAACAACAACGATTTATTAACATGTTCAAAGATCAAAATGAATGATTTTTAGCTAATCGCTTGATCGCTCGCTGCGTTGCGCATTAACGATTTTTCTTACGATTTATTAGTCTAAACGCTGATCGTTATAAAAACCAAATCGTTGCTTCAAAATCGTTAAACGATCGATTGGGCGAATTATCGCTCTGTGTAAACGTAGCATTAGTCTTCAGGGCATCTCAGCCCTATCCTACAAGACTTCCAAGACGGAGCTTCACGAGAAGACCACAAACAACACAATCTCCTAAGAAGAGTGTCAGCTGTTGGCTCCGATAAGCCGCGTCCTATCCCCAAGTGCAGATGGATCCCACCGGGAGTATCCGAGTACGCTACGACGATACAAACAGGAATACAGCCTCATAATGGGGAATAATTGCGCGGCGGCCGGTGACACCTGGTCACGACTCTGAAAGTCACATGATAAGGCTCAGGTAGTGCTTCCTGTCTGCCATTAGAGTTGTAAAAACAATAGAAACAATAGTAATTTTTGCTTAAAACATGCCATGAAACCAGAAGACAAATTATATGTGTGGTGAAAAAAACATTTGGGAAGGGTTTGTTTTTACGCCGTTCGCCCTGGGGTAAAACTGACTTGTTATATATGTTCCTCAAGTCAGTACGGTTACGACTATATGTAACTTGCATAACTTATTTTATTTGATGGCTTTTAAAAAATTAAAACCTTGTTAAAAAAAAAAATGTTCCTTAAAATTGCTCCATTCCCAGGCTTATAGCGCTTTTATCCTTTGGTCTATGTGTGAGGTGCCATTTTTTTCGCCATGATGTGTTCTTTCTATCGGTACCTTGATCGCGCATATAAGGCTTTTTGATCGCTTTTTATTACAATTTTTTTGGATTTGATGGGACCAAAAATGCGCAATTATGCACTCTGGTATTTTTTTGTGGCTTATGTCGTTTACCGTACGAGATCAGGAATGTGATAATTTAATTATTCAGGTGAATATGCACGCGGCGATACCAAACAGGTTTATTTATTTATAAAATGGGGAAAGGGGGGTGATTCTGACTTTTATTAGGGGAGGGGATTTTTTTTATTTATTTTTTTTTTACACACATACTAGAAGTCCCCCTGGGGTTAGAGTCATCCCCCCTAGGGGACTTCTAATATCACTACACTGATCTCTCATGAAGATCTATGTAATATCGATATACTGCATAGATCAATGAGATAGATGTTCTATTGTTCTTGGCTGCTGCAGCCAAGAGCAATAGATTACAGAGCCGGGATCAGCGCCATTATGGCACAGACCACCGGCCAGATAGGGAGCAGGGACCGTTCCTCCGTGATCTGGGGGTCCCGCCACTAGACCACCAGGTATGGGGGAGAACAAGCATTTAGATGCAGCTGTCAACTTTGACAGCTGCATCTAAATGCCTAATTAGTGGCTAATAGTCAAGGTCCTGGGCTGCATATAGCAACCGGGATCGCGGCGGTTCAGAGCGGGCAGCCCCCCTCTGAACTCCCCTAGCGATGCCAAGAGGTACAGTTACGTCCTGGGTCGTCTAGGGGTTAAGGGGTGCTATGGCAAAAATTTCTTTAAAATTAACTGGTTTCAGAAAGTTTATATAGGATTTGGAATTTACTTCCATTAAAAAAAAGACATCCAGTCCTCCAGTACTTATCAGCTGCTGTATGTGTTGCGTGAAGTATATTACTCTTTCCAGTCTGACACAGTGCTCTCTGCTGCCACCTCCGTCCATGTCAGGAACTGTCCAGAGCAGCAGAAAATCCCCATAGAAAAAAGTTCCTGACATGGACAGAGGTGGCAGCAGAGAGCACTGTGTCAGAGTGGAAAGAATAAACTACTTCCTGCAGGACATACAGCAGCTGATAAGTATAGTAAGTCCACTCAGATCCCGCCTCATTCACTGAGTGGCTGAGCGTACCTGAGACGTCAAGTGGCCGGGAACCGGGCACCGGAGCGCCACAATGCGGGACCCGCCGCTGGAACAGAGGTGGTGAGTGGACGTCTTTTCCCTCGGCCACCTCCTCCCCGATCCCAGCAAAAAAAAGTGTCTCTCCCCCCCCCCCCCCCGCTGGAGTACCCCTTCAACTATTATACATTTAAAGGGGTTGTTCATATCAACTGGTGCCAGACATTTGTAATTTACTTCTATTAAAAAAAAAAAAAATCTCCGGGTCTTCCAGTACTTATCAGCTGCTGTATGTCATGCAGGTAGTGGGGTATTCTTTCCAGTCTGGAGAGTAGGAGAAGATTTCTATGAGGATTTGCTACTGCTCTGGACAGTTCCTGACATGGACAGAGGTGGCAGCAGAGAGCACAAGAATACACTACTTACTGCAGGGCATACAGCAGCTGATAAGTAGTGGAAGACTGCAGATTTTTTTTTAATATAAGTAAACTACAAATCTCTGTCACTTTCTGGCATTAGTTGATATGAACAACCCCTTTAAATGTATAATAGTGAAAGTGCCAGAGATTTGTCATTTACTTCTATTAAAAAAAAAAATTTCCAGTCTTCCACTACTTGCTCTCTGCTGCCACTTCTGTTCATGTCAGGAACTGTCCAGAGCAGCAAATCCCCATAGGAAACCTCTCCTGCTCTCCAAACTGGAATGAATACCCCACTACCTGCATGACATACAGCAGCTGATAAGTACAGGAAGACTGGAGATTTTTTTAATAGAAGTCAATTACAAATCTCTGGCACTTTCTAGGACCCGCTGACCTGAAAGAAAATCTTTTTTTTGGTGAACAACCCCTTTAAAGGGGAGTCTCTTGATGATCTGTTTTGGGCATAGATCATCGATATCAGATAGTCGGGGATCTAACGGCAGCCCATAAATTTGGTAGTGGACGGGCTCGGTACTACATACCCCCCGCTTCTTCTATGAGCAGAGTAATGCCCCCCACCCCTATTGATATTAAAAGACCACTTGACTATAATAGTGAAAAGCCTGGCCATGGACGGACAACATAGGAAACATGGACGTCGTTCGTATCCCATCATGTTGTCTCCATAGATGTGGTGCTGGTCTATGGCGGGTTAGCGGGGATGACATCTCCACCTAACGGAGACCAACGGACTATTCTATACCCAGTCAACTCCCTTAAAATGGGTTATCACAGCGCCACCCCCATCACCAGGTTGTGTGTGGTATTACAATTCAGCTCCATTCACTTCAATGGAACCGAGCTTCGATACCGTACCCAATCTGAAGACAGGAGTGGCGCTGCTTTCAGAAGGAAGCAGGCATAATTTTTTTTCCAATCCTGGATTACCCCTTTAAAAGTGGTTGCTCACCCCCCAAAAAATTCTTTTTAAATCAACTGGTGTCAAATTACAAATCTATATAATTTTCTATTTCTATATAAAAATCTCCAGTCTTCCAATACTTATCAGCTGCTGTATGTCCTGCAGGAAGAGGTGTATTCTTGTGCTCTCTGCTGCCACCTCTGTCCATGTCAGGAACTGTCCAGAGCAGGAGGGGATTTGCTGCTGCTCTGGACAGTTCCTGACATGGACAGAGGGGGCAGCAAAGACTGGAAACAGTACACCACTTTCTGCAGGACGTACAGCAGCTGATAAGTACTGGAAAACTAGAGATTTTTTTAAATAGAAGTAAATTACAAATCTCTGGCACCAGCTGATTTACAAGAAAAAAGAATTTCGGTGAACAACCCCTTTAAGGAAGATCAACATACGATCTGTCTAGAGGGAGTCCATGGGGCCGGCTACTATGGAGGGGGCTAGGAGAGGATGGGATATGATCAGTAAACTGACCCGGGTGGCCATAAACCTGGATGGACAATGTGGCTGTTGCCTGCATTCTAATAAGAAGTCACCAGTAGTCTATCAGGTTGCCAGGGGCAACAGACGCCATTGATCAGACTGGAACTCCTACTGTCCAATCAGGAGGCAGCATTCGTTAGCGTAGAGAAGGCCTGAACATAAGCGCTGCGCTCTGATTGGCTGCTGAGAACAGAGCTCGTATTGTCCAATCAGAGGGCAGCTTTTAGATTTGAATATAAACACTGTGCTGGGATTGGTTATTAGGGGCAACGGCGAAGCTTCTGGTGTAATAGGAGACAGTTATCACATGACTATGTTATATCACAACGGTATAGATCAGGATGCAAAACTACAACCCCCATGTCATGACATGAAGTTTGCGTTATCGGACATGGAAGGGGGGGGGGGGGGTCATGGAGATAGATATCAATGTCACGACATATCCCATGTCTACAAGCTATATTGTTTACTACTGCAATGCAGTGCGATGTAACCTTCAGTCCGTGATGTCACGACATGACTCTATAATATAATGACATACTATAATCTGACAACATGGACACATAACACTAATATGATAACAAATCAAAGTACTGCCACAATATCACGACACGCTCTCACATATGACAGACGACCCCGATCCAAAGTCATGACATGGATGCTGCATCATCTTCATAGCAATATCATGACACAGGCCTCATATCGTGACCATTAGTCAATGTAACGATGACATGGCATAGACTCACCACACAGCTATATCATGACATGAACATAATCAACTGTCATGACACAAGCCTCATATCATGACCAAGAGTCCATGTAACAATGTTACATGGACATGATAGTCTCATTTGTATCCCTCTATCATGACACAGGCCTCATATCATAACCAATAGTCCATGTAACAATGACATGTTATAGACACACCATAGCGTTATATCATGACATAAACATAATAGTCTCATTTGTATCCCTCTATTATGTTCATGTCATGATATAGCTCTATTGTGTGGCTATAACGTGTCATTGTTACATTGATCATCATATAAGACCTATGTCATGACAACGTGGTCTGTGCCCCTCTATTATGTTCATGTCATGATATAAAGCGAGTCTGTGGTGTGTCTATAACATGTCACTGTTACATGGACTTTGTTATAATAATTTGTTATAATAATTTGTTATAATATGAGGCCTGTGTCATGATAGTCTCATTTGTATCCCTCTATCATGACACAGGCCTCATATCATAACCAATAGTCCATGTAACAATGACATGTTATAGACACACCATAGCTTTATATCATGACATGAACATAATAGAGGGGCACAGACCACAATGTCATGACACAGTCCATGTATTATGACCTATTGGCGACAATGACATGTCATAGCCACACAATAGAGCTATATCATGACATGAACATAACAGAGGAATACAAATCATGACACAGGCCTCATATCATAACCAAGAAGAGTCCATGTAACAATGACATGTTAGAGACACAATAGAGCTATATCATGACATGAACATAACAGAGGGATACAAACCAGACTGTCACTCATATCACGACCAATAGCCAATATGACAATGGAATAACAGATGAATGATGACATGACACAGACACAACAGCTGTATATCACAACATAATAGAGGGACACAGACCACTCTGTCATGACACAGGTTTCATATCGCGACCATAAGTCAATGTAACATTGGAATGACAGATGATGATATGTAACAGAAATACAGGAGCTGTATATCGGGACATAACACATAATAGAGGGTCACACGACAAAGGTTTCATATCACGACAGTAAGTCAGTGTCACATTGGAATGATGATATGTAACAAATACAGTAGCTGTATATCATGACGTGCACATAATATAGGGCCACAAGCCACACTGTCATGACACAGGTCTCGTATCACCACCATAAGTCAATGTAACAATGGAATGACGGATAAATGATATATAACAGAAATACAGTAGCTGTATATCATGACATGCACATAATAGAGGGCCACAAACCACATGACAGAGGTCTCGTATCAAGACCATAAGTCAATGTAACAATGGAATGACAGACGTACGACCATACGTTACAGCCACATAATAGCTGTATATCATGACAGGCACACATAACAGCTGTATATCATGACAGGCACATAATAGCTGTATATCATGACATAAGACATAATAGCTGTATATCATGACCTAACACATAATAGCTGTATATCATGACATAACACATAATAGCTGTATATCGTGACATAACACATAATAGCTGTATATCATGACATAACACATAATAGCTGTATATCGTGACATAACACATAATAGCTGTATATCGTGACATAACACATAATAGCTGTATATCGTGACATAACACATAATAGCTGTATATCGTGACATAACAAATAATAGCTGTATATCCTGACATGACATAATAGAGGGACACAGACCACACTATCATGACATAGGTAACCGAACGTGTCATGAAGAAAGATACTGAGTCATGACATGTACAGAAAACCCCGCAGCCCATAGGCCAATGTCGCGATATCATGTGACAGCCACAACAGTGCAGGATGACAGCTGTCACACAATGCAGAGAATAGGTCCCAGATGACAGCCGGAGACCACAGCGACATATCACGACACACAAGTGCACAATAAACCCCTCCCCCTCCTGTCACGACGTGCACGGGCATCCTCTGTGTGCAGCAGTATCTGACAGGCAGGTCCCCGCTGGCTTTGGGCTGCTCCCCCTCACCTCCTCCGGGTAGCCCCCAGCCGCTGACATCTCCCCGGCTCCGCTCAGGCTCCCGGCCTCGGACTCCAGGTCCCCGTTGAGCAGTGAGGGCCCCTCGGCCGATCCCCCGCTTAGCGCCGCCATCTTGAAGTGATCCGGAGCCGCGGGAGCGAGCACGAAAGACAGGCGGCCCAGCTGGCCGGTGCGTCACCTGAGGGGGCGGGGCCGGAGGGCGGCGTATGCGTACTCGTACACCGTGGACCAATAGGAGGAGAGTAAGGTGTGGTCTAAGCAGTGTGGGTGACGTCACGCAAGGGGAACCCTCGCCTGCTGGTCCCGCCCCCTGCTCAGGTGCAGTGAGCGCGTCCCCGCTGCGGGCCTGACGTCATTGTACCCTGCGGCCGTGACGTCACAGTTCTGCACTTTACTTCCTGACTGAGACTAGGAATGGGAAGTGGGAATTCTAAAGCAAGCAGACCCAAGGAAGGGAGATAATGAGAGGGGCTTACAGATGATAGGTATCTACTGCTTATTATATGGAGAACCACGAATACTGGAGACTGATACTTCTATTACTGCCTGTTACAGGGGAACTCCAACCCCAAAACATAAAGACAACACCCACTACACACACTATATAAAAAATGTAATATGTTACTGCCCCTATATACAGTAATATAACTACTACAATACTGCTCCTATATACAGGAATATAACTACTATAATACTGCCCCCTATATACAAGAATATAACTACTATAATACTGCTCCTATATACAAGAATATAACTACTATAATACTGCTCCTATATACAGGAATATAACTACTACAATACTGCTCCTATATACAGGAATATAACTACTATAATACTGCCCCCTATATACAAGAATATAACTACTATAATACTGCTCCTATATACAAGAATATAACTACTATAATACTGCTCCTATATACAGGAATATAACTACTATAATACTGCTCCTATATACAGGAATATAACTACTATAATACTGCTCCTATATACAGGAATATAACTACTATAATACTGCTCCTATATACAGGAATATAACTACTATAATACTGCCCCCTATATACAAGAATATAACTACTATAATACTGCTCCTATATACAGGAATATAACTACTATAATACTGCCCCCTATATACAAGAATATATCTACTATAATACTGCCCCCTATATACAAGAATATAACTACTATCATACTGCCTCCTATATAAAGGAATATAACTACTATAATACTGCTCCTATATACAAGAATATAACTACTATAATACTGCTCCTATATACAGGAATATAACTACTATAATACTGCCCCTATATACAGGAATATAACTACTATAATACTGCTCCTATATACAGGGATATAACTACTATAATACTGCTCTTATATACAGGAATATAACTACTATAATACTGCCCCCTATATACAGGGATATAACTACTATAATACTGCTCCTATATACAAGAATATATAACTACTATAATACTGCTCCTATATACAAGAATATAACTACTATAATACTGCCCCCTATATACAAGAATATATAACTACTATAATACTGCTCCTATATACAAGAATATAACTACTATAATACTGCTCCTATATACAAGAATATAACTACTATAATACTGCCCCCTATATACAAGAATATAACTACTATAATACTGCTCCTATATACAGGAATATAACCACTATAATACTGCTCTTATATACAGGAATATAACTACTATAATACTGCCCCTATATACAGGAATATAACTACTATAATACTGCTCCTATATACAGGAATATAACTACTATAATACTGCTCCTATATACAGGAATATAACTACTATAATACTGCTCCTATATACAAGAATATAACTACTATAATACTGCTCCTATATACAGGAATATAACTACTATAATACTGCCCCCTATATACAGGAATATAACTACTATAATACTGCTCCTATATACAAGAATATAACTACTATAATACTGCTCCTATATACAAGAATATAACTACTATAATACTGCTCCCTATATACAGGAATATAACTACTATAATACCGCTCCTATATACAGGAATATAACTACTATAATAATGCTCCTATATACAGGAATATAACTACTATAATACTGCTCCTATATACAAGAATATAACTACTATAATACTGCTCCTATATACAGGAATATAACTACTATAATACTGCTCCTATATACAGGAATATAACTACTATAATACTGCTCCTATATACAGGAATATAACCACTATAATACTGCCCCCTATATACAAGAATATAACTACTATAATACTGCTCCCTATATACAGGAATATACTACTATAATACTTCTCCTATATACAAGATTTTTTCCACTATACATTACAGGAGTGCTTGTGGTTAGGGAATATGTCAGATAACCGAGTGAATGGCGGCATTTTAGGTGTAAAGTGACAAACACCTTCAAGTACAGAGAATCTCTTTATTCTACAAGGGAGACGCATATCACAACCCAAAAATTACATGTGTAAAACATGACACCAACATCTTCTCCACAAAAAGGCTCCATGTACTCAGGACAGATCAGCACAGATCCTCTGTGAATTCTGCCCCTTTAAGTGTCCGTCGCTGCATCGCCTGCATGGCAGGAAGCCTATTTCTTCTTCGCTCTCTTGCCTTCACCCTTCTTGGGCGATCCTTTACCGCGCAGTCGCCGCAAACGCTTCATTTCTTCTTTGAAGTCCTCGTGTTCATCCCTGCAAAAAACGAACAAGATCCTTTACCACTCGACCATCCTAAAGCTGATGAAGGCCATGCTTGGCCGAAAAGCGTACTGCTGTAAATATCGATGCATTTCTGCACGGAATAAATCATTGAACTGACTGGTGAGTGCCGGGTTCCTTTATCTACATATTGCTGGAATCTTTCACCACCCCTCCGAGTGCCGTCCTTCTATCTGGACTCCTGTGCAAAAGGGACATATCAGCAGGTTAGATTTGTCTAACCTACTGATAGTTCCCCTTTAACCCCTTATAAGCCATGAGCTATTTTGGAACTTTATGATTAGGAGCACTAAAAAAAAAGATTAAAATAAAAAAAAAGTGATACTCACCCTTCACTGACCATCACTGCTACTTCCCATGACACATTGTCCCCACAGGAACTGCCCACTTAGTCAATTACTTGGCTAGAAGGGGCAATCCCCTTTATATACATTTTTTTAACCCACAGATGTATTTTTGCTTTGTTTTGGGGTACATTTATTTGCGATTCAGCGCTGTACCGAACTGCTGGGTGACCTGTCTTCTCCCTCCCCCCCCCCCCCCCCCCCCGCCACCAATTAGAGAGATCAGCGCCGGGCAGGAGTGCATCACATCCAGATCCCTACATGTAACACCCCATAGGAACTTAGGAACATAGGAACCCCACCCACAACAGGAACTGAAGGACCTGCAGGACCTTCAGTGATGTTCTAGTTATGTGATTAGTCACATGATTGTGAAAAGGGACAACCTGTATTAAATTTCTGTTTGTTTGTGTGTGTGTGTGTGCGACTGTACATTGGTGTTGTAGCACTGTGTGTGCCTGTGGGTATGTTAATGTATTAAAGCTGTGTGTATGATGTAGCAGAGGCTGGGTGGGTATGTATGATGCAGCAGAGGCTGGGTGGGTGGGTATGATGCAGCAGAGGCTGGGTGGGTGGGTATGATGCAGCAGAGGCTGAGTGGGTGGGTATGATGCAGCAGAGGCTGGGTGGGTATGTATGATGCAGCAGAGGCTGGGTGGGTGGGTATGATGCAGCAGAGGCTGGGTGGGTGGGTATGATGCAGCAGAGGCTGGGTGGGTATGTATGATGCAGCAGAGGCTGGGTGGGTGTGTATGATGCAGCAGAGGCTGGGTGGGTGGGTATGATGCAGCAGAGGCTGGGTGGGTGGGTATGATGCAGCAGAGGCTGGGTGGGTGGGTATGATGCAGCAGAGGCTGGGTGGGTGGGTATGATGCAGCAGAGGCTGGGTGGGTGGATATGAAGCAGCAGAGGCTGGGTGGGTAGGTATAAAGCAGCAGAGGGTGGGTGGATATGAAGCAGCAGAGGCTGGGTGGGTGGATATGAAGCAGCAGAGGCTGGGTGGGTGGATATGAAGCAGCAGAGGCTGGGTGGGTGGATATGAAGCAGCAGAGGCTGGGTGGGTGTGTATGATGCAGCAGAGGCTGGGTGGGTGGGTATGATGCAGCAGAGGCTGGGTGGGTGGGTATGATGCAGCAGAGGCTGGGTGGGTGTGTATGATGCAGCAGAGGCTGGGTGGGTGTGTATGATGCAGCAGAGGCTGGGTGGGTGTGTATGAAGCAGCAGAGGCTGGGTAGGTATGAAGCAGCAGAGGCTGGGTGGGTATGTATGATGCAGCAGCAGAGGCTGGGTGGGTATGTATGATGCAGCAGCAGAGGCTGGGTGGGTATGTATGATGCAGCAGCAGAGGCTGGTTGGGTATGTATGATGCAGCAGAGGCTGGTTGGGTATGTATGATGCAGCAGCAGAGGCTGGTTGGGTATGTATGATGCAGCAGCAGAGGCTGGTTGGGTATGTATGATGCAGCAGCAGAGGCTGGGTGGGTATGTATGATGCAGCAGAGCTGTATATTTGTGGGTATATTGTAATTCCACGGAGAGTATTAAAGTGGACTTGTCATTTCAATTAACTTTGACCCCTTCACTGCATTTACCCAACCACTGCCTTAGACCACTAAGTATATTATCATAATTTTTTTCCCTGTTTTTGGTCTAAATCAGAGGTGCGCCTTATAAAGGCAAAACATACGGCAATAATATGTTGACATGTTTTTTTTCTTAATATATTCTTTTACTATTTTTACACAATAAAAACTTATTTTGTTGTTACTTTTTACCTTCCCCCACAGGGGTCTAGGGGACCAGGGGACTGGGGGCTATGCTTCATGTCTGTTTGCTCACATCAGGCTTTAAAATACATAATATCCAAAGCGCGATTGGCCGTTAACCATTATTGCCTCCATGTGAGGCTGTGTTCACACATTCGCAGTTTTGTTGCATTTCTTTCTTTACATTAGAGCCTAGAGGATTATGTAGCTTTGCAGTTTCATGTAAATTGACTGTCCAGGCTTCATTGGATCATTTAGGACGAGAAAAACACTAGTGATGAAGCCCGGTAAGGCCGACCACGTGATGAAGCCCGGTAAGGCCGACCACGTGATGAAGCCCGGTAAGGCCGACCACGTGATGAAGCCCGGTAAGGCCGACCACGTGATGAAGCCCGGTAAGGCCGACCACGTGATGAAGCCCGGTAAGGCCAACCACGTGATGAAGCCCGGTAAGGCCGACCACGTGATGAAGCCCGGTAAGGCCGAAGACGTGATGAAGCCCGGTAAGGCCGATCACGTGATGAAGCCCGGTAAGGCCGATCACGTGATGAAGCCAAGATAGACAACACTGAAGAGCCCATATAATTAGTTGGCCTCTAATTGTGTAAAACATTATTGTTAGTCAGTGGCACTTCTCCCTGTGGGAAGGGTGAGGCAAGTGAAGGGCCACACAAACAATCTGGCTATCATTTGTGTAGCCCTGGCCAGCATCTTAGATCAAGGCTTCTATCAGGCATGGGTCTGGCTTGTAAAAGGTCCCCTGGTGTACAAATGGCAACCTCTAAGGCTGTTGCCCTTGCTAGGCTGGGGGCACCTTGCAGTCTCATAGTGCGGCACTGACTGGGTGACAGATTAAACTCTGTATTGACCTGAGCACCTAAGGGGAAAAACTTAGATGCATTGTGGTTTCCATTTATAACACTAATGCGAACGGAACTGAATCTCCAGCACAGAACTCACCTGTAAAGGCCGAGAAATCTCAGATTTTTCATGAGCGGCCCGTAGATGTGGTGCGGCGGGTACCAGTCGTAAACCCCTTTCCTTTTAGCCAGGGGCTGCTCACTGAAGAGCTTCACTACTTTCATGGAGTAATCGTTGGTCGGCCTCACCACCTCCCCAAAGATTCTGGCGCTGAGCCGAGACATGCGGATGGCGTAACTCGATAGGGAAGACATGGCGAGGTGGCTGTGTCTGTAAAACAGAGAAAGACCATAGGTACTGCGGCCCATAGCAACCATACTCCCCATAGCAACCCCTTCTTCTATATGTGTCCGAGGATATCAGCCATGTCCTCTCTTTCCTCCTCAGTCTCCTCCTGTGTGTAGCTGCAGCAGGACCCTCCCCCCTATAACTTGTCAGACAAAAAGATTGTTTAACCCTGTCCACCCCTTCACTTGGGGTCATATTAGATACATGAGCTCATCTCAGTGATCGGCACTCGACTACAGGGCCTTTACAAGGCTCAATAAGTCATGTGGTCAGGCCATAAAGATAATTACGCAGCCCCTTTAAGGCAATCAGCCATCGGCCACAATTCCCTTCTTACACGGGGAGATGTGTGGCCAACAACTGATGACTTTTTACCCCGAAGAATAAAAATGCAACCCTATTTAAAGGCTATAAAGTGGCCATATTGGTTATATACTGTAATAATATGATAAAGCATTGTTTTATTGTGGAAGGCCACAGTGTTGATACCATGTTCCTGGATGGCAGGAAAAAGACTTTAAAGCGGCTGCAGTGCCGAACAGGCCCCTTTATTCTCAGAGGTCAGACCATCAAGGATCATAAAATAAAGGCCTATCCTAGCTTTATTAGGTAGGATTACGCCTTTAATATAGCATAAACTCCATTGGGATTCTTAAAGAGGTTGTCCAATTAAGAAAAAGGTTTGATTCTCGTGAACTATATCATGAGTCCCCATGGTGACAGCTATATTGTGAACACCTGTCACTAATCTTTATAAAACCTCACATCGGCAGGAAGGCTGCGGCCATGGAGGTGTGAGGTGGACACAGGTGGAGCCCGGGACGGAATTTACAGACATTCCCCGTGCGTCAAAAACTGACATTTACTATATGACAAAGTCTTTAAAGACAAAGTCATAGACTATTAGAGTGACACAGACGAGAAGGGCAGGGCCGGGGTAACCACCTCATCCAGGAATCTGGGGAATCTTTATTAGTTGCAAATCTTCAAGTCAATTCCAAGGAGCCTCGGATACCGTTTCCAATGTGGTCACCAGATCTCCTGACGCTCCTTTCACTTGGTATCGGAACACTGTATTTGATCACCTTCAATAGACCCATAAAGAGTGAATACAGCAGGGACTGAGCATGGGCAAGGGACTCTAATGTGCCCTGGTCAGATACTTAAAGGGGGTACTCTGGGCTGGGGTCATTTTCAGTGTACAGCCGGGGAGAGGGGGTGGATATAGAAGCCGCCGGTCACTTACCTCCCCGGTTCCAGCGCCAGGTCCCGGATCGCGCTGCCCCGTTTTCCCGTCCGGATGCCGCTTCCTGGTCTGAGACGTGACGTCTCAAGGCAGCTCAGTCATTTAGTGGTCGTAGCGGAGTCCCGCCTTGGCCGCTAAATGGCTGAGCTGCCTGTCACGTCTCAAACCGCAGCTCAGACCAGGAAGCGGCAGCCAGACGGGAAAACGGGGCGGCGCGATCCGGGACCTGGCGCTGGAACCGGGGAGGTAAGCGACTGGCGGCTTCCATATCCACCCCCTCTCCCCGGCTGTACACTGAAAATGACCCCCGCCCAGAGTACCTCTTTAACACCTATCCTGGGGTATACCCCTTAATAAACCACGTTCTCATTATTGAGGGTCCGCTTAGTGCTTGTCTTTATACTTACAGATAGTCTTAGACAGCCAAGCAGAAGTGAAGGAGCAAAGAACATCCAAACCTCTGACTAGAGATGAACGCAACTGGCGCATGCTCAAGTCCAAACCTTCTGTATTTGATTACCAGTGGCTGAAGAAGTTGGATGCAGCCCCAGTCATAGGCTATAGGCTGTGTCCATGTTTTCCCGGACCCCCTAGTGCAGCATCGAACTTCTTCAGCTACTGGTAATCAAATTCCAAACAGTCAGACTTCAGCGTGCGCCGGTCGCGCTCATCTCTAGTCTGCACAGATATCATGATGCTCTACTCAAGCAGAAATATTACCTCTTCGGTCCCACAAGAAAGGGCCTCTCTGCAGCCAGCCAGACCCCAGCTCTGTACCCATGAGGGGTATTAAATGGCTGTATACAGAAGGGTAAACTCTTCTCCTGGATTACACTGCCCGATCACAACGAGCACAGATCTGCTAGATGTTAGCGATGTCCATGCAGCCCTTGCTGTATATAGTAAATAATAAACCGTATAGTTAACTCTCCACACTCCCCAGTGTCATCTCCACCCTCCCAGCAGCCACCAGTACAATTTCAGAGCCAGTCTCTGAAGTGATAAGCTGCTCAGCCAATCACTGGTCACAGCGGTCCCGTCGCGGCCAGTGATTGGGTTTATTAGGCAAATATGCCATTATCTGCATTCAAAAAGCTTTTCCCCAGCCCTCCCCCCCTCCTCTCATTTACTGCTCATTATCAGGAAATCTCGACTCATCAGTCTGGCCCTGTGTAACCTATGGAGAGGGGAGGAGGGCGGTGAGAGATTAGTCGCCAGCAGAGAGCAGAAAACAAAGGATTACACAGCAGGACCTGTGTGAATGCCTTTATTTAGAGGTCAGTGCTGACTGTCAGAAGAGATAGCCCGGTGATGTAGCTGTAAATTGACTCTTTGTTGTCCTGTTTTGATGCCTCATCTGCCTCCGCCCCTCCCCTCTGCATAAGAGAACAATGAAGACAGGAGGGAGAGCTTCTAACTGCTTCATGATAAAAATCCATTTTTCGGCTAACCAACTCAATTACAAAGTTTCTTAAAATCGCCAGGACTATTGATTTCTGCAAAAAAAAAATTAAAACGACAGTGACACTTTAAATCCCCTGTCATGTCCTAAGCCTTCTTATGGAGTCAAACACTGACTTGAAAGGGGGGCATCAATAAACTGCTTTGCATATACTTGTTATCCTGAAAGAGATTGGGATTGGGATCCACATAATGTAATGATAGAAACCACTGAGATCCGTTTGGCACGATTCCATCTGGGACAAACCGGGTGAATTAGACTTCAAGTAATGCAGAGGAAAGCACCGGGACCAGGGCGGTGATTAGTCAACCATTTTATTCAGATGCAAAGCGTTTTGGGGGCTGCACTGGCCTCTTTATGAGGGAATTGTGCCAAAGGGATCTACCATCTTTATCATTAGGAGGTGGAAGGCAGCAGTCCATCTGATAGCTCTATGTGCCTATAGTACGACTTGCACAGGTGAGTGTGCACTTTTACAGCCATCTCGCCCACAGATGTAACGTTCAGCACATGCAGCGCCTTTAGTGTTCCCCTTATCTCTCTTCCTATAACATAATGAGACATCCTGGGCGTCATGTAGCGCAACAGCCTAGAAACATAATGGTCATGCATTTTTGGTTTCTTCGTACTAATGCTTATGGAAGGTATGTCGCACACTTCAGCCAAGTGGCTCATGTGACCAGGTGGACCTATCACGGTAGACCTTATAGCCAGACACAAAGTGAATGTCCATTGACACTGAAGAAGAAGGCCTCTAAGATAAGTGTTTATAGCAAATTCAAATTTCTGGTCACTTGTAATTTCCCACAACCAGGAGAGTCTATATGTTCTGGGGGTATGGACCGTAGGAGTCATAGTGGGAATGGCCACCATTAAAGGGGTACTCCAACGAAAATCTTTTTCTTCCAAATCAACCGGTATCAGAAAGATATATAGATTTGTAACTTACTATACTAGTGATAGTGTTGCAGATACGGCGCTAAATGTTTGGCGGGATGTAGCTCGCTGCTAGTGGATGCGATCTGGAGATGTAACTTACTTATGCTGCGTTTACACGGAGCGATAATTCGCCCGATTGTACGATTAACGCTTTCGAAGTAACGATTCTTGTTTAGACGGAACGATATATCGTACAGAAAAATCGTTTTGCGATCGCTTAAGCCTATCTCGCACATAGGTTAAATCGGTGAACGACTGTTTACACGGAACGATCTGCAAATTTTTTGCGAACGACGATTTAAGAACATGTTGTAAGATCAAAATGAACGATTTCTCGCTCGTCGTTTGATCGTTTGGCGCGTTTACACGTACAGTTATCGTTCAAGTTCGATCGTTTTCGTGCAAATTCTAGCGATAATCGTTCCGTGTAAACGCAGCATTAGGTTTCAAAATCTCCTCTCTTCCAGTACTTATCAGCTGCTGTATGTCCTTCTTTCCAGTCTGACACAGTACTCTCTGCTGCCTCCTCTGTCCATGTCAGGAACTGTTTTCTATGGGGATTTACTACTGCTCTGGACAGTTCCTGACATGGACAGAGGTGGCAGCAGAGAGCACTGTGTCAGACTGGAAAGAATACACCACTTCCTGCAGGACATACAGCAGCTCATAAGTAATGGAAGACTGGAGATTTTTAAATAGAGGTAAATTACAAATCTATACACTGATCTAAAACAATAGACTCCTCTCCAACCCATTGCCCCCAGATGGCTATCAGCAGGGCATGATGGGAGTTGTAGTTTTGCACCACCTAATGCAATAGTCTCCAATCCAGAAACCTGTCAGTGCATGATGGGAGTTGTAGTTTTAAGATGTATATGATGATCACACCATATAATAACTAACACATCCCAATAATCTTTCTATGAGCCCATAAGTGTCAATGACACCCACTATAAAGGTGTCACAAGTCACCGGATCACCCTGTATATGACTCCCTAATCTTCTGCAGTCAGAAAGGCTGACACTCACCCAGGACCGGCGCCCTCCCGCAACGAAAGGGTTAACTCCTCGCCCTAGAACCACTTCTTACCTGGGTGACCTCTCCACTGCCTCCCATGCAGCCTGCCTGCCCCGGAAGTGCTTGTCTAACCGGATCTCGGCAGTGCGCATGCGCCGCTCTCTCACACGGCGGCGGCCAGGGTTGCCGGGCAACGGGTTTTCCTCCTGACGCCGCTTGACTCCTGTAATGACGTCAGTCAGCGCGGTCACGTGGCCGGCTCTTTGTAGCCTGTGTGTGACGCAGCCTGTCCCAGATAAATAGATAACAAGCAGCTAGATAGGAGAGAGAGAGAAATACAGAGAGGAAGACGGCAGTAAAGGCAAAAATGGAGCCGTTGCCCATAGCAACCTCTTATTGCTTTCATTTCCCAATGGGCTTTTGGTTGCTATGGGCAACTGCTCCAGCTCTTTGCACTACTTTTACCCTACATGAGTATTGCAGGTGCCATTCACAAATCTATAGCTGATTATATACTTTAAGTGACTGGCAGCTCGGGGATGGGGAATAGCATTGAGGGGATCTGTCAAACTGTTCGGGTTCCGCAGCGTTACCTGAACAGTCGCCATTTGATTCCCCCCGCAGCTGGAGAATTGGATGCCGCTGTAGGGCTGCCTGGAAAACATGGATACAGCTTATGGCCTATAGCTGTATCCTTGTTTTCCATAACTCCCTACACAAAAAGGAACAAGAGGATGCTGAAGGGGGTACTGGTATGATGATGAAGGGACAGGAGGAGGATGAAGGGGGTACTGGTATAATGATGAAGGGACAGGAGGAGGATGAAGGGGGTACTGCTATGATGATGGAGGGACAGGAGGAGGATGAAGGGGGTACTGCTATGATGATGGAGGGACAGGAGGAGGATGAAGGGGGTACTGGTATAATGATGAAGGGACAGGAGGAGGATGAAGGGGGTACTGGTATGATGATGAAGGGACAGGAGGAGGATGAAGGGGGTACTGGTATGATGATGAAGGGACAGGAGGAGGATGAAGGGGGAAGTAGTATGATGATGGAGGGGCAGGAGGATGAGAGGGGTAGTACCAGTGTCGGACTGGAGTCCTTGGGCCCACCAGGGGAAATCATTCTAGGGGCCCACCCTTCTGCCACTATACTTATGTATGGTAACATTAATAAGGGTCCAGTTACACAGCGTGATATGGGGCAGTGTAGGGCTGCAAACCATTGCTAACCAGCAGGGCAGGAATACATAGAGATGTGCGGCCAACAACGATTTTTACAGCTGCACAAAAGATCAAATCAGCCGACTATCGGCCATTTGCTCGCTTGTCAGCTGAACTCTGGCACTTTTACATGGGGCTTCCTAGGAGCGCTGGTTACCGATAATTGGCCGGTGTAATTGGGGTATAAGACAATTTTCTTTGCATGATAACACTGTATACTACTGTATGCTACCAATAGCACCAGTATATAAAGAGCAAATATCCCCACACATATTACTGCCATACTGTTACTGACCAAATCCTGTATACTGAGAGTGATATTACCAATAATACCAGTATATAAGGGGAAATATTATCACCATACATATTACCGCCATACTGTTACTGACCAAATCCTGTATACCAATAATACCAGAATACAAGGGGGAAATATTACACCGCACCACAACCATCACTACCATATTGTTACTGACCAAATCCAGTATACTGAGACCAATAAAACACAGTACCGGATTACAAGTGACAAATACCACCACATACTGACTAATACCACCATCTACTGTCTAATACCACCATATACTGACTAACAACGCCACATACTGACTAACACCACCACATACTGACTAACACCACCACATACTGACTAATACCATCGCTGCTACTGAATAATCCACTGTACACAGATCACTATCACCTCATCCAGTCATATAGAGGTACCCAGCTCTACACAGGCTCTATACACCATATACATTACACTGCAGTTATATCAGGTGACTCACGGGACGTCTTCTCTGATCAGAGTTCTTCCCTCTTCTTCTTCTCCATCTGTCCTGGGCCGTTATGAGAACTTCTCCGAGCCACGAATCCACAGAATCTGCCAGACAAACAATATTAGGCTCCTCACTCTGTCACCATCCTCATCTCTATACTAACTGCACATCGGAATTGGCCCTATTACACCCTCATTTGGTGGGTAGCCCTGACTCTATGTATGTGTGTGTGTGTATATATATATATATATGTATATTATATATCCCTTATAGTATATGGTCCCCTCTGTGTAGACACCTTATAGATGGTCCTTTGTTCAGTCCTCCATATAGATGGCCCCCAGTGTTGTCCATGTCCCATATAGGTAGACCCCCTTATGTTGTCCATCCCCATATATATAGCCCCTCCATGTTGTCCTTCTTCAATATAGATAGCCCCCTCATGTTGTCCATTCCCCGCTATAGCCCCTCATGTTGTCCATCCCCCTATAGCCCCCTTATGTTGTCCATCCCCCTATTGCCCCCTTATGTTGTCCATCCCCCTATTGCCCCCTTATGTTGTCCATCCCCCTATAGCCCCTCATGTTGTCCATCCCCCTACAGCTCCCTTATGTTGTCCATCCCCCTATAGCCCCCTTATGTTGTCCATCCCCCTATAGCCCTCTTATGTTGTCCATCCCCCCCTATAGCCACCTCATGTTGTCCATCCCCCTAAAGCCCCCTTATCTTGTCCATCCCCCTATAGCCCCTTCATGTTGTCCATTCCCCCCCCATATAGCCCTCTTATGTTGTCCATCCCCCTATAGCCCCCAGTGCTGTCCATCCCCCATGTAGCCCCCTCATGCTGTCCATCCCCCCGTAGCCCCCCTCATGCTGCCCATCCCCCCGTAGCCCCCCTCATGCTGTCCATCCCCCCCCCGTAGCCCCCCTCATGCTGTCCATCACCCCTGTAGCCCCCCTCATGCTGTCCATCCCCCTGTAGCCCCCCTCATGATGTCCATCCCCCCGTAGTCCCCCTCATGCTGTCCATCCCCCCGTAGCCCCCCTCATGCTGTCCATCCCCCCGTAGCCCCCCTCATGCTGTCCATAACCCCTGTAGCCCCCTCATGCTGTCCATAACCCCGTAGCTCCCCTCATGCTGTCCATCCCCCCGTAGCCCCCCTCATGCTGTCCATCCCCCCGTAGCCCCCCTCATGCTGTCCATCCCCCCGTAGCCCCCCTCATGCTGTCCATAACCCGTAGCGCCCCTTATGCTGTCCATCCCCCCCTATAGCCCCCCTCATGCTGGCCATCCCCCACGTAGCCCCCCTCATGCTGTCCATAACCCCTGTAGCCCCCCTTATGCTGTCCATCCCCTCTATAGCCCCCCTCATGCTGTCCATCCCCCCCTATAGCCCCCCTCATGCTGGCCATCCCCCCTATAGCCCCCCTCATGCTGGCCATCCCCCCCTATAGCCCCCCTTATATTGTCCATCCCCCCTATAGCCCCCCTCATGCTGGCCATCCCCCCTATAGCCCCCCTTATATTGTCCATCCCCCTATAGCCCCCAGTGATGTCCATCCTCCCTATAGCCCCCAGTGATGTCCATCCCCCCTATAGCCCCCAGTGATGTCCATCCCCCCCCTATAGCCCCCAGTGATGTCCATCACCCCCTATAGCCCCCAGTGATGTCCACCCCCCCCCCCTATAGCCCCCAGTGATGTCTCCCTATGATAAAAAAACAAAACAAAACCCAACTCACCTGTCACCACGCTCCGACGTCGGTCGCGGGCCTCTTCTTCTCTCTTCCCCGACAGACGAGAAGCTCCTGGTCCCGGGCAGCTCTGTCACCACTGAGCTCTGTGCGCGCCGCAGTGGCTGGGACTTCCGGTATGCGCTGCGTGTACCGGAGTCCCAGCTGCCGCATCGCAGAGCTCAGTGGTGACGGAGCTGCCCGGGACCAGGAGCTGCACATCTGTCAGGGGTGGCGGAGGTACGCTTCCGATTGACAGCGCAAGAAGCCATAGGCTTCCCGCGCTGTCAATCACTCTTGGGACCGCAAGCAGCTTCTTGCTTGCGGTCCCAAGAGTGATTGACAGTGCGGGAAGCCTATGGCTTCTTGCGCTGTCAATCGGAAGACTGCCACATTTAACTGGAAGCGATCGCTTCCAGTTAAAAGGGTGAGGAGCGGCATTCGGCGGCTGAGTGGGCCCCCCAGGAGCACGGGGGGCCCCGTTGGGCTTACTGGGTGGAGACCACATTGATGTGGTCTCCAGCCCTGTGTCCTTTGACTGGGGGGCGGGGCCTACTCCTGCTCGGGGCCCACCGGGGAAATCCCCGGTCCCCCGGTGGCCCAGTCCGACACTGGCTTTTACTATGATGATGGAGGGGCAGGAGGATGAAGGGGGTAGTACTATGATGGAAGGGCAGGAGGATTAAGGGGGTAGTAGTATGATGATGGAGGGGCAAGAGGATGATGAAGGGGTAGTAATATGATGATGGAGGGGCAGGAGGATGAAGAGGGTAGTAGTATGATGGTAGAGGAGCGGTAGGATGAAGGGGTAGTAGTATGATGATATGGGGTGCAGCAGCATCATATGGGTACAAACTACCAGTATATACAGTCAGTCAGTAGAATGCTATCTCAGTCTCAGCCTGCTCTGAGTGGGGTGTGTAATATACTGGGGACCTAATACTGGGGTGTGTAATATGCTGGGGACCTAATACTGGGGTGTGTAATATACTGGGGACCTAATACTGGGGTGTGTAATATGCTGGGGACCTAATACTAGGGTGTGTAATATGCTGGGGACCTAATACTGGCATGTGTAATATACTGGGGACCTAATACTGGGGTGTGTAATATGCTGGGGACCTAATACTGGGGTGTGTAATATGCTGGGGACCTAATACTGGGGTGTGTAATATACTGGGGACCTAATACTGGGGTGTGTAATATGCTGGGGACCTAATACTAGGGTGTGTAATATGCTGGGGACCTAATACTGGCATGTGTAATATACTGGGGACCTAATACTGGGGTGTGTAATATGCTGGGGACCTAATACTAGGGTGTGTAATATACTGGGGACCTAATACTGGCGTGTGTAATATACTAGGGACCTAATACTGGGGTGTGTAATATGCTGGGGACCTAATACTGGGGTGTGTAATATGCTGGGGACTTAATACTGGGGTGTGTAATATGCTGGGGACCTAATACTGGGGTGTGTAATATACTGGGGAGCTAATACTGGGGTGTGTAATATACTGGGGAGCTAATACTGGGGTGTGTAATATACTGGGGACCTAATACTGGGGTGTGTAATATGCTGGGGACCTAATACTGGGGTGTGTAATATGCTGGGGACCTAATACTGGGGTGTGTAATATGCTGGGGACCTAATACTGGGGTGTGTAATATGCTGGGGACCTAACACTGGGGTGTGTAATATGCTGGGGACCTAATACTGGGGTGTGTAATATACTGGGGACCTAATACTGGGGTGTGTAATACACTGGCTGGCCTGGCTGGCCAACCCTTTCTAATGAATATTGGGGCGGCACTGGATGAATATTCATTAGAAGGAATGAGCCCTCTGGGGCGGATTGGTGCACTGAGGGTGGTAGCCCCGCCCCTAAGTGAGACAAAATACCTCATTAGCATATTAGATAAAGGGCTAATATCTCGAAAACAGCGCAGAGGATGAAGGTAAGAAAATGACCACTGACCTTTATCCTCAGCGCCTTGTGTGCTATAGGGACATATCAGAAAGTAAGAGGCTTCTGACCAGCTAATAGTGTCCCTTTAAAAATCTCCAGTCTTCCAGTACTTATCAGCTGCTGTATGTCCCGCGGGAAGTGGTATATTCTTTCCAGTCTGACACAGTGCTCTCTGCTGCCACCTCTGTCCATGTCAGGAACTGTCCAGAGCAGGAGAGGTTTTCTATGGGGATTTGCTGCTGCTCTGGACAGTTCCTGACATGGACAGAGGTGGCAGCAGAGAGCACTGTGTCAGACTGGAAAGAATACACTACTTCCTGCAGGACATACAGCAGCTGCTAAGTGCAGGAAGACTGCAGATTTTTAAATAGAAGTTAATCCCAAATCTGTATAACATTTTGAAACCAGTTGATTTGAAAGAAAAAAACTAATCACCAGAGTCCCCCTTTAAGCTGAAGTTGCCAGGTCTCCAGGGGTCTCATACATTGGCAAGAACAGCATTAGATCAGTGCCAGCCACAGTGCCCGCTTTAGTGCAGTTCTCAGTATTACTCCACTTTACAGCCCGTTATTTTGAGCGTGACTGAGCATCCCTGTGGATACTGTGGTTGTCTCTTTAAAGGGGTATTCCAGCATTTTCTTTCATGTAAATGTTGCTGGGGCCCGCTTTAAATAGGAAAAAAGTAATACTGCCTTATCATCTGTTTGACTTATCTGGTCACCAATCTTCCATCTTCTTCCTGCATCCATGGTGCAGGACCTGCCTGATCGGCCAATCAATGGCCAGGACGGGACACTGCTGGGGCCAATGATTGGCTGGGCATGCAGGTCCTGCTCCAAGTGCTCATCTCAGAAGCAGGAAGAAGACAGAAGATCAGGGGACGGGACGGAAGAAGAACTAAAGCTGTGGTGGAGCAGCAGGGGATCAGGGCTAGGTAAGTATAGTTTTTTTTTCTATTTTAACCCAGCAACATAAACATTAAAAAAAAAATACCAGAATACCCTTTTAAGCATAGGACAAAGCTGCCATTGTATTGTTCTCTGTATCAGAAAGATGTCGATGTCATGACATCGATACCTTCATGCCATGTGTCATCCTCTAATCTGTTGCAGAACTCCAACTTCCATAATGAACTGTCAACATGATGGGAGTTGTAGTTTTGCCATCTGTGACCATCCAGGGTGCAGAACTACTGCCCTGCTGACAGTTCATGTTTTGAGTTGTACTTTTGCCACATGCAACCATCCAGGGGACAGAACTACTACTCCCATTATGAACTGTCAGCAGGACATGATGGGAGTAGTAGTTCTGCCCCCTGGATGGTCGCTGTCATGGGTATTAGCACTGATGAAGGTCAGGTACCACAGAGGTGTAGTTAAAGATGATTGAAATCTCTGACCATTCTGTGATAAGGAGTCCAGTGGGCGGAGTCACTCAATGGACTGGACTCATCAGAGATTTCTATCAATAAATTACAAATTATACTGAATCTTTTCCCAGTAAGATATATATCTATCTGTTCAGCACCTTCTGCTCTATAACATGATGCAGATAGTTTAGGTAGCAGTTTCATGGTGACGGTTTCCCTTTAAGTATATTAGTGTATACCATCATATACCTATGAGAGTGACACAAGCCACAGACCCTGTTACCTGGGATGAGCGGAATGCTGAGGATTTCCTGCTGACAACCGTGCTATGAGTTCATAGGCTTTCAGCAACTTTGCTCTATCCGGATCAGTTTCTAGATTTTTGCTATGTGTGGATTCTGTCCTGCACTGTGACTCTCCTAGTCCACGGCGTGGGCTGAGATTATCTCTGACGTGTCCTCTCCTGTGAGGGGTGTAACACTGCATAGTGTGGTGTAGCGTTACGTGAAAAGAAACTGTTAGGTGCGTCTTGTCTTGCTTCCTCACCATACAGGAACCTGACTAAGACTAAACTGAAAAGCTGGGGGGACCTGGCAGAGGGCCCAAAGGGACCACTGTAGGGAGCTTTCTAACTTGCGCCCTTCCCCTACAGAGTCTAGTGACAAAAGACCTCAACTCTTCCTCTATCCATGTGACTTCCTATCTCCAGCATATCTAATGTGTGCTGTGACTGGGTGAAGAGCGCATAAAGAAGAAGTAGAGTGAGAGCTGATAGGACAGAAGAAGAAGATACTCCTATAGCTACTGAGTACGCATATCTATAATAGTGACATCTAGTGGCAAAACTTTATCACTACTACATCACCACTTACAATAAGTACAGGCTTTTGCAAAGGGTGTAACCAATAGCAACACACGTGGTGGGACACCACATATACAGTTAGTGGTGGGAAAGCATAGTTTGTAACTCCTGGTCCCTAAAGTAAAATCAGTCCCTGCCCCCTTTTTTATAGTTTTTAGGGCCTTTTCTACTCAATCCAATGTCCGCTCCCTGCACTTTGCCTCAGTGAGCAATAGCGCCCCCTGGCTACAATCCATAGAGTAGCAGCTCTGGTTTAGTGAATGACCCCCATTCCTTCCATATCTGTCCCTACAGTCTAATGACTTCACAAGTGCTGAGCTCTGATTAGGCCGCTCTCCTCCTCCCCCATCGCCCTTCTTCCCCCTGTACAGATTAACCTGTGTATTAATCATCATTGTGCCCTACATAAAGCGACCTTTCAAGTAGCTCATTATAAGAATAAGCTTGTTTATTAATCATGTTTTTCAGCGCAATTACCTAGCGGAAAATCCCGACCCTTTATCCAGGTTTTTTTTTTTTTATTAACACCGTCAGTTCCAGTCTGGGTTGGAGATTGTATTAGGAACACAACGGACCTGACTGAAGTGAGGTCAGAGCGGAGTACGGAGATAAGGAGGAAGACGGGAGCAGAGATGGCGAATAGGGAGGAATCGCTCTTAATACGATCCCGCCGAATTGCGGCCTTGCCAAAAAAAATAAAATTAAAAATTCAATCCTTTATTTATTAGGGGACCTGTAACAATTCACAGCAAGGCTCAGCCGCTCTATTGAATATTAAATGCCTGGAACGGCATCTGTTGCCGCGAACAAAAGCCTCGCGTGCAGCCGCAGGAACGTGCGATCAGGTAACGCCGGGCGAGAGGGGCCCTGCTGAAAGATTAAAGGGGAACTCCAAAGTCAGAAACAAGGAAAAGGAGCATTCTTTTAAAAGGGGTACTCCGGAGCCTCTAGGACTCGCTGTGCACACTGTATCCACCCAGGGATTTTCGGATCGCTATATGTTGATTATTACTCTGCTTTTCCAAGCTCCTGAATGGCATATCTATCAAGTAATGCAACAATACAAATCAGTGCCTGAGTTTATCACTCAGCTTTTCCAGGATCCTGAATGGCATAGCTGTCAAGCAATGCAACAATACAACCCCTTTGGCTACAAATCAGCGCATGAGTAGATAGTTACAGTTTGTTATCACTCAGCTTTTCCAGGATCCTGCATGGCATAGCTATGTAGTAATACAAGGATACATCCACTGGTGACTATCCAGTGCAGTAATAGAAAGATGTACAGCTCAGGATGTCTGGAGATTCTTTTACTAGCCACTCAGCTTTTCCAGGCTCCTGGAAGTCACAAAATGACTCAATTTCAATGCTTACAGGTCAGGCTCTGCAGCCATCCCTGGGGCAGCTATTGGGGACCATGTTGGATATCACTCAGCTTTTCCAGACGCCTGAATGGCACGTCTACCTAGTAATGCGACAATACCTCCCCTGGTTTCAAATCAGAAATATACTATTGTGAAGGATGTGAAGCAACGGACGCTACTGGTTGCCATGTTTGTTCTCACTCAGCTTTTCTAAGCCCCTGCATGGCATATCTATGCAGTATTGCAACAATACATCCAGGATATAGCTCAGGATGTTCAGAAACCTGTATAGTAATCCTTGTAGGAGCAAATATTGGTCATTTAAGTTGTCACTCAGCTTTCCCAGACTCCTGAGTGGTACAATAACACATATCAGTATACTGATAGACAATGTTGCAGCTCAGGATGTTTAGAATCCTATGTAATCAGCATTTTGGCAGCTGTTGTCGGCCATTTAGGCCGTCACTCAGCTTTCCCAGGTTCCTGAATGGCACGATTATACATCCTCTAATTCCTTATTAACGTATTGATATAAAAAGTTACAGCTCATGACGTGCAAGAAGCTGTGCAGCCACCACTGTAGGAACCATTGGTTGCCACATTGGATATTACCCAACTTTCCCAGGCTCCTGTATGGCACATCTACCTAGTGATGCTACAATCCACATCCACTGGTTACCAATGGGTGCAATACCAAAAAGATTGATAGTTCTGGATGTCCATAAACTTGTATGATAACCCTATTAGGAGCAAATGTTGACCATTGTGGTCGTCACTCAGCTTTCCAGGCTCCTGATCGGCACAAAAATTCATCCCCTGATTCCATATCAGTAAACAGATAGATTTTTTCAGCTCAGGATGGTCACAAACCTGTATCATAACCCTATTAGGAGCAAATGTTGACCATTAAGGTCGTCACTTAGCTTTCCCAGGCTCCTGAACGGAACAATAATACATCCCGATTCCATATCAGTACACAGATAGAAGATTCTACAGCTCAGGACGTTCAGAATCTTGTGTGATAAACCTTTTGGCAGCCATTGTCCCTTTAGGCCGTCACTCAGCTTTCCCCGGCTCCTGAGCGGCACATTTCTACTTCCTCAGATTCCTAATTGATGTATTGATAGAAAGAATTACAGTTCAAAATCTTCAAAAAGCGGCAGCAGTGGCCATGTTGGTAATCACTCAGCTTTTCCAGACTCCTGAACGGCACCTCCACCTAGTAATTCAGGAATACATCCTCTGGGTGGGTGATGACTACCATCAGGAAGACTTGGTGGGTTTTATCCTTAATGCTCTGCCTTTGCAGCATCTCGCTTGGCGGCGGCACTCATCTGAGGAATTTCTTCCCGGCGGATCACACAGCTAATCTTAATGGACGTGCCCGCTAATGAGATGTAAATGCCGTAATAAGAGGACTCTAATATATTGACTTTTCCTATCTGACCTATTTATGAGCTTAATGTGCCTTAACCGTATTCTGTGCCTGTGTAAAACATGGCCGCCGCATGACCGGTGAATCCTGACAGACAAAGACAACAAAGACTTTGGAGGGGAAAAGTTGTTTTTTTTAAAGCAACTGGTATAAGAAAGTTGTACAGATGTGTAATTTACTACTGCTAAAAATTTTCAGTCTTCCAGTACTTATCAGCTGCTGTATGTCCTGCAGGAAGTGGTGTTTTTTTCCGGTCTGACACAGTGCTCTCTGCTGCCACCTCTGTCCAGTAGCAAACGCCCATAGAAAACCTCTCCTGCCCTGGACAGTTCCTGACATGGACAGAGGTGGCAGCAGAGAGCACTGTGTTAATTATTAGATTGCTCATACTGGTGCAATGCAGTGCATATGTATGAGATCTGCATTCTATTGATACAGCCTGCTACGGGCAGGGAAGCTGTCACATGGATTACTGTGGATCAGCTGAAGATTTATTAGAGCTTTTTTTTAGGTGTGAGGGTCAAAGTTTAGGGATGGATCTAGGGAAAGGTTCAGGGATAGTTAGAGCCAGTTTTTTATAGTTCAGTACTACACTGCATTCAGTGGTTCTGGGTCCTAGAGTCCCCTGCTGTTTTTGTCTGTTTAGAGCTTTTATTAGGGACATTTTCAGGGACAGAGAAAGTTTTTTGTAAGGGCAGTTCAGTCTTACATTTTATGTCTGGGTCATAGAGTCCCCCTGTTTTTAGGGTCAGTTCACAGATTACAAATTTTATTAGAAACCAGAGGCTGGTGTTAGGGTCAGAGTTCAGGGATGGATGTAGGAAACAATTCAGGGATAGTTAGGGTCAAAGTTTAGGGATGGATGTAGGGAATAATTCATGGATAGTTAGGGTCAGAGTTTAGAGATGGATGTAAGGAATAATTCAGGGATAGTTAGGGTTTAGGGTCAGAGACCAGTGATGTATCTAGGGAACAATTCAAGGATAGTTAGGGTCAGAGTTCAGGGATGGATCTAGGGAACAATCCAGGGATAGTTAGGGTCAGAGTTTAGGGATGGATCTAGGGAAAGATTTAGGGATAGTAAGAGTTAGTTTTTATACTCCACTACTGCTTAGACTTTTTTTGTTTCTGGGCCACCTCCTGTTGTTTGTGTTCAGGGATAGAGAGAGGATTAAGTTAGGGTCAGAGTTCAGGTATAGATTTAGGGAAGGATTTAGGGATAGTTAGGGTCAGAGTTCAGAGATGGATCTAGGAAACAATTCAGGGATGGTTAGGGTCAGAGTTCAGGGATGGATGTAAGGAATAATTTAGTAATAGTTAGGGTCAGAGATCAAGGATGGATCTAGGGAACAATTCGGGGATAGTTGGGGTTAGAATTCAGGGATCGATCTTGGCAACGATTCAGGGATAGCTAGGGTCGGAGTTCAGAGATGGAGCTAGGGAACAATTCAGGGATTGTTAGGGTCAGAGTTCAGGGATGGATCTAGAAAAAGATTCAGGGATAGTAAAAGTTAGTTTTTATATTCCACTACTGTTTAGACTTTTTCTGTTTCTGGGCCACCTCCTGTTGTTTGTGTTCAGGGATAGAGAGAGGATTAAGTTAGGGTCAGAGCTCAGTTATAGATCTAGGGAAGGATTTAGGGATAGTTAGGGTCAGATTTCAGAGACGGATCTAGGAAACAATTCGGGGATAGTTAGGGTCAGATTTCAGAGATTGATGTAAGGAATAATTCAGGGATAGTTAGGGTCAGAGATCAAGGATGGATCTAGGGAACAATTCAGGAATAGTTAGGGTTAGAAATATGATTCAAGGATGGATCTAGGGAACAATCCCGGGATAGTTAGGGTCAGAGATCAGGGATGGATCTAGGGAACGGTTCAGGAATAGTTAGGGTCAGAGTTCGGGGATGGATCTAGGGAAGGATTTAGGGATAGTTAGGGTCAATTTTATAATTTGTTTCTATTCATCATCTATCTTCTTCAGTTCTAGTTCAGCAATAAAATTTTATGTTGGCTTTAAGCCCTGGGGGTATCTGAGTATTAGATGCCACATTTTATCCGGTAAACCGCGAAAATTGATGTCCATTTCCACAATTTTGTGACCAGCTGACATTGCTGCAAGTGAGTTTATCACATGATGAAGTAATTTTTAGGAGAAAAGTTGACAGTAGGTATTCAATTCCCCTGCAGTGCCACCACAGGAGAAACATGGTATTACACAAATCTAAAATGTGCTGTCCATCTAGTGCAAGACCATGTCAGGTCTATCTAAAGTCACAAAACAGCAAAAAAAGTAAAAGTTACTGTGTAGCCCTAGCTATAGTCTTCTATGCATCACACAAGTTCACTAGAACCTTATGCTAATGTAACACACTGTATGGTGTACACTGTAAGAAATACTGGTGCAATATGAATGTAAAGAGAATAACAACAACAACGAAAATCAAGAGGTCACAATCTTAAATAAAGCCATTTGCAGCAGTTTAGTTCCCTAACAATGGTGATCCCTCAATGACCACAAGAGGTCAGTATGTAAATGCAGAGAATCTGACAGTCCACACAGCTATAGAATACTAGACAAGGGACAAGCAAAATAGGAACAGTATTATACTACTATATATATATAGTAGTATATAATAGTTATAGTAGTTATATTCTTGTATATAGGGAGCAGTATTATAGTAGTTATGGTTCAGGGAAGAAACAGAGTGCTGCACCTCACACCTATGGCTGATACTAGTGCCCCTAGGCTAAATAAAAAACACATCAGAATTTTGTGTATGAATTGATCAAGCCATACTGCCCCATGTACCTCGTGCCGGTATCTGATACACATGGGTCCCTACACTAAGTCCACACCGTGCCAGTCAGTGGCCACCAACCCCGCAGGCGTGCACAGCCAGGGAACGGGGGCCATGGGACGGCCCTGCGACCCCCATGCCACAGGACCAGACCCAAAAACACCACACCAGAACCCGGCCAGCACCGCCAGCGGAGAAGGTCGCCCCCAAATAGCACAAGTCTGGATGAGGTATTGCGCTCACCATAGCTGCAGCAAACAGAATGGGAAAAAACAGGAGGGATTAAAACCATGTGCACTCAGGTGTCTCCTGCTAATTGCGGTCATGTGGGTCTCACCAGGAGGAGTGCAAAACACGGAGAAATCCCTCCTGTCGGTTTCAATCCCTCCTGTCCTTTCCCATTCTTTCTGCAGCAGCTATGGTGAGCGCAATACCTCATCCAGACTTGTGCTATTTGGGGGCGACCTTCTCCGCTGGCGGTGCTGGCGGCATTAGTATCAGCCATAGATGGGATGTGCAGCCGTTCCATTTTCTCCAGTTCGTGTTTTACAGTTCTCCCTCTCTGAACAGCTCGCACTCCTTTATAAGACCCACATGACCAAAATTAGCAGGATATGTCTGTGCTCACATGTCTGGACCCTATGTCTTCCCCATTCTGTGAGAGCAGCAATTGTAAGTGTAATACCATATCCATACTTGTGTCGTTTGGGGGCAGCCTTCCCCGCCGGTGGTGCTGGCTGGGTTTTGGTGGGGCTTTTTGGGTCTGGTCCTGTGACATTGGGGTTGCAGGGCCGTTCCATGGCCTCCCTTCCCTGCAGGTGCACGCTTTGCGGGGTTGGCGGTCGCTGACCGACACGGTGTGGAGTTAGCTTAGGGACCCGTGTGGACCAGAGGACCAGCGCGGTGGTACACGGGGCAATATGGCTTGATCAATTCATATACAGACACTCTGGTGTTGATTTTTAATATAGGCCTAGCGGCATTAGTATCAGCCATAGATGGGATGTGCGGCGGTTCCACTCTCTCCAGTTCGTGTATTATAGTAGTTATATTCTTGTATATAGGAGCAGTATTATAGTAGTTATATTCCTGTATATAGGGGCAGTATTATAGTAGTTATATTCTTGTACATAGGAGCAGTATTATAGTAGTTATATTCCTGTATATAGGGGCAGTATTATAGTAGTTATATTCTTGTATATAGGGGCAGTATTATAGTAGTTATATTCTTGTATATAGGAGCAGTATTATAGTAGTTATATTCTTGTATATAGGAGCAGTATTATAGTAGTTATATTCCTGTATATAGGAGCAGTATTATAGTAGTTATATTCTTGTATATAGGAGCAGTATTATAGTAGTTATATTCCTGTATATAGGGGGCAGTATTATAGTAGTTATATTCTTGTATATAGGAGCAGTATTATAGTAGTTATATTCCTGTATATAGGGGGCAGTATTATAGTAGTTATATTCCTGTATATAGGGGGCAGTATTATAGTAGTTATATTCCTGTATATAGGGGGCAGTATTATAGTAGTTATATTCCTGTATATAGGAGCAGTATTATAGTAGTTATATTCTTGTATATAGGAGCAGTATTATAGTAGTTATGCGGTTCAGGGAAGAAACAGAGTGCTGCACCTCACACCTATGGCTGATACTAGTGCCGCTTGGCTAAATAAAAAAACACATCAGAATTTTGTGTATGAATTGATCAAGCCATACTGCCCCATGTACCTCGTGCCGGTATCTGATACACATGGGTCCCTACACTAAGTCCACACCGTGCCAGTCAGTGGCCACCAACCCCGCAGGCGCGCACAGCCAGGGAACGGGGGCCATGGGACGGCCCTGCGACCCCCATGCCACAGGACCAGACCCAAAAACACCACACCAGAACCCGGCCAGCACCGCCGGCGGAGAAGGTCGCCCCCAAGCAGCACAAGTCTGGATAAGGTATTGCGCTCACCATAGCTGCAGCAAACAGAATGGGAAAAAACAGGAGGGATTAAAACCATGTGCACTCAGGTGTCTCCTGCTAATTGCGGTCATGTGGGTCTCACCAGGAGGAGTGCAAAACACGGAGAAAAGAGAGAAACAAAATGCGGTTCAGGGAAGAAACAGAGTGCTGCACCTCACACCTATGGCTGATACTAGTGCCGCTTGGCTAAATAAAAAACACATCAGAATTTTGTGTTTTCCCCATTCTGTGAGAGCAGCAATGGTAAGTGCAATACCATATCCATACTTGTGTCGTTTGGGGGCAGCCTTCCCCGCCGGTGGTGCTGGCTGGGTTTTGGTGGGGCTTTTTGGGTCTGGTCCTGTGACATTGGGGTTGCAGGGCCGTTCCATGGCCTCCCTTCCCTGCACGTGCACGCTTTGCGGGGTTGGCGGTCGCTGACCGACACGGTGTGGAGTTAGCGTAGGGACCCGTGTGGACCAGAGGACCTGCGCGGTGGTACACGGGGCAATATGGCTTGATCAATTCATATACAGACACTTTGGTGTTGATTTTTAATATAGGCCTAGCGGCATTAGTATCAGCCATAGATGGGATGTGCAGCGGTTCCATTCTCTCCAGTTCGTATTATAGTAGTTATATTCTTGTATATAGGGGGCAGTATTATAGTAGTTATATTCCTGTATATAGGGGGCAGTATTATAGTAGTTATATCCCTGTATATAGGAGCAGTATTATAGTACTTATATTCTTGTATATAGAAGCAGTATTATAGTAGTTATATTCTTGTATATAGGAGCAGTATTATAGTAGTTATATAACTGTATATAGGGGGCAGTATTATAGTAGTTATATTCCTGTATATAGGAGCAGTATTATAGTAGTTATACTCTTGTATATAGGAGCAGTATTATAGTAGTTATATCAGCACAAGCCATTGAGGAAGTAAAGACCAGCGGCACTCACCGGGTTAATGCAGTGGTGATGATTTATTGGTACGATGTCATCTTGCAGATAAGCTCAGGGCAGGGGGAGACAGGTCCAGAGGTGCTGTGCACCGTGGCGACGGCCGTTTCGCGGGCTGACTTTCCCGCTTCGTCTAGCCTAGACGAAGCGGGAAAGTCAGCCCGCGAAACGGCCGTCGCCACGGTGCACAGCACCTCTGGACCTGTCTCCCCCTGCCCTGAGCTTATCTGCAAGATGACATCGTACCAATAAATCATCACCACTGCATTAACCCGGTGAGTGCCGCTGGTCTTTACTTCCTCAATGGCTTGTGCTGATTAAATGAACTGCTTTCTCATTTACGCTGAGCACCACTGTAATGCATGAATGTCACTGAGATTACTCAGTCAACAAAGACTACAACGCTCCTCATCTCACAAAGACACTTAACCTGAAAACATATACAGCCCCACACAAATTACGGGTTACTGATAGTGCCAACACATCTATTTGCTTGTGCTTATAGTAGTTATATTCCTGTATATAGGGGAGCAGTATTATAGTGGTTATATTCCTGTATATAGGAGCAGTATTATAGTAGTTATACTCTTGTATATAGGAGCAGTATTATAGCAGTTATATTTTTGTACACAGGTAAAGTATCACCATAGTTTCCTTTATTACCTGTAAGATATCAGAAGACCATATGTCCCCTGTAGATGTAATATGAATGTTATACATTATGAGGGATTAATGGTGACGCATCTTCTTTGTCCTCAGTTGATTTGTATCATTTCTTGTATCTCGATATGAATGGCTTCCCTGTGATAATCCATATTACCTGTCCGCCGGGGAGCGTAGCCGCAGTGAGAGCCAGATGCCGTCCTAGGCAGTCACCCAGACACAACAGCTTACTATAAATAGCAGCATTACAGACTTGCCGAGCTAACTCTTTCCTGCGCGCTGGGCAGACCTCTCACGGGGCTCGATACTGTTAGCGTGGGTCGCCCTTTTAGCAAAAAAGCTGAAAGCGAATTGAGAAAATTACACATCAATAAAATACACAGTTTGACTCCCCAAAGCCGCAGAAGCCGAGCCAATAAAATATTTGTATACAGGTAGTAACAGCGCGGATTCCTCCCAGTCCAGGTAATAAAAGAACATTTCTCCTCAAATCAAATGTGCGACCTTCAGATGTCCTGAACCCACTGATCCTTCTCTATAGCGGATTTTATATCTATTATCTATCATCTATCTATTTATCTATCTATCTCCTATTTATCTATCTATCTATCTATCTATCTCCTATCTATCTATCTATCTATCTATCTATCTATCTATCTATCTATCTATCTCCTATCTATCTATCTCCTATCTATCTATCTCCTATCTATCTATCTATCTATCTATCTATCTATCTATCTCCTATCTATCTATCTCCTATCTATCTATCTCCTATCTATCTATCTATCTATCTATCTATTTATCTATCTATCTATCTATCTATCTCCTATCTATCTCCTATCTATCTCCTATCTATCTATCTATCTATCTATCTATCTCCTATCTATCTATCTCCTATCTATCTATCTATCTATCTATCTATCTATCTATCTATCTATCTCCTATCTATCTCCTATCTATCTATCTATCTATCTATCTATCTATCTATCTATCTATCTATCTATCTATCTATTATCTATCTATCTATCTATCTATCTATCTCCTATCTATCTCCTATCTATCTATCTATCTATCTATCTATCTCCTATCTATCTATCTATCTATCTATCTCCTATCTATCTATCTATCTATCTCCTATCTATCTATCTCCTATCTATCTATCTATCTATCTATCTATCTATCTATCTATCTCCTATCTATCTCTCTATCTATCTATCTATCTATCTATCTCCTATCTATCTATCTATTATCTATCTATCTATCTATCTATCTATCTATCTATCTATCTCCTATCTATCTATCTATCTATCTATCTATCTATCTATCTATCTATCTATCTATCTCCTATCTGTCTGTCTGTCTGTCTATCTATCTATCTATCTATCTGTCTGTCTGTCTGTCTGTCTGTCTATCTATCTATCTATCTATCTATCTATCTATCTGTCACGGCTGCGGCGGCGTCCCACGCTCCGGGCCGCCGCCGCAACTCCTCCTCCCCGCGGGCAGCCGGACCCTAGTCCCTCTCCGCTGCCTTCCTATTGTTCCTGAATACTGTCTGCCACCTGCGTTTACGCCTACAGACCTCTGCCTGCACTATCTCCTGCCTACTGCTCCTGCCACGCCTCGCCTGCCGTCACTAGCAACCAAGCCAGGGGTAGCGACCTGGGGATCGCCTGCCGCAGCAAGTCCATCCCGCCTTGCGGCAGGCTCTGGTGAAAACCAGCGGCCCCTTAGACTCTTCTCCCTGGGGAGGTTAGTGCCATCGCTAGTGACGGTTCAGTGGATCCACGACTCCAGGCGTTACACTATCTATCTATCTATCATCTATTTATTTATCTATCTATCTATCTATCTCCTATCTATCTATCTATCTATCTATCTATCTATCTATCTATCTATCTATCTCTCCTATCTATCTATCTATCTATCTATCTATCTCCTATCTATCTATCTATATATCTATCTATCTCCTATCTATCTATTATCTATCTATCTATCTATTATCTATCTATCTCCTATCTGTTATCTATCTATCTCTATCTATCTATCTATTATCTATCTATTATCTATCTATCTATCTATCTATCTATCTATCTATCTATCTATCTCCTATCTATCTATCTATCTATCTATCTATCTCCTATCTATCTATCTATATATCTATCTATCTCCTATCTATCTATTATCTATCTATCTATCTATTATCTATCTATCTCCTATCTATCTCCTATCTATTTATCTATCTATCTATCTATCTATCTATCTATCTATCTCCTATCTATCTATCTCCTATCTATCTATCTCCTATCTATCTATCTATCTATCTATCTATCTATCTATCTATCTATCTATCTATCTATCTATCTATCTATCTATCTATCTATCTATCTCTATCTATCTATCTATTATCTATCTATTATCTATCTATCTATCTATCTATCTATCTATCTATCTATCTATCTATCTCCTATCTGTCTATCTGTCTATCTATCTATCTATCTATCTATCTATCTATCTATCTATTAGCTTTGGGCTTCCATCTCACTTTAGGAACATACCACCATTTATCAGGAAAAGACGGCCATCTAGTGATATGACGGCCACAAATATTGATCATGATTGTATTGGGACCATACTGTACCTTAGTTCTATTTATTTCCCCTAACCCACGTCTGAGCCACTCTGCGTGATTTCCTTATGTAAAAGCGGCCTCTTATACTACAGTGCGGATTCCCTTTACAATGACTGGAAATTCATCATGTGACTGACTGCATCTAAACAGAAGTGACCAACGCTCCACCAACAGGCAGAACAGAGTATTGCATCTCAGCCAAAAACATCACAGCTCCCCCCATAGGTAAAACTGTATATTACACTAGGAATCCTTTAGGAATCACTATGGGATTTGGCGTTAGAATAGGCAATCTATAACTTCCTATCTGTAATATCGCCGGATATAAACCCTCTCTAGATATAAAATATAAAATATGAGAACGAAGCCCCTCTAAAAAGTTTAAAAAAAAACAAACTGCAGATTTTCCCCTAAAGTTCTCTTTTCCGCACCGTTTCCCTTGTATAAACATTGCGGCTGGCGGGAAGGCGTTCTTATTCTTTGTATTGTTCTTTGCGGCAGATTGTGGCAGGCCGGGTAATTATTTGGGGCTGATTTGTCAGGCTCCACGGAGTCAGGTGATGGCAGCGGAGGCAATGGCGTGTTTTATGTGCCGTTTGCATGAATTAGCACTGATTTATATAGCGTTTGTTCCCCGCTCCTTACTCCGTGCGCGGTAATGACAGTAAATGTTACCATAGGAACACAGCCGGGTATATATCACGTTATTGTTTACCTGTCACAAAAGGGAAATTATCTGAGAAACAAAACGCTGCAATTCTAGATAAAGCTCCAGTTAGGGCTGACAGGCCGAGCGATGTAGCAGAGCCGAGTACACGACCGTATCAGCGACAGGGACAAAGTGATGTCAGATCCGCTACCATTTATAATGGGAGGAATAAGGCTTAAAGGGAATAATCCCCTCATACTCACGGCACCTTATAATGTCTCCTATGAAGGACTACAACTCCCAGCATCCCTGATCGAACAGGACAGTCCTGGACATCATTAACTATCATCCATCCCTAAAGACCGTATAGAGAAACTAGTGAGATCAATGAGTACTTGCTATACCAGCTATCACCAGCAGAGGGCAGCCTGACTCTCTTGTTTATTCTCAGCACAGGATTGAGGAGGAAGTAAATGGCGGCTTCTTCTTTATTTAGGATTGTAGATAGGATGTAGCTGTGGATGTAAATGATGGTACTATGCCGGTACTGTTTGACACTGTCAGTCTCTCTTGGTGTGTATTAAAACTAAGGGGGAGATTTATCACACATGGTGTAAAGTGAGACTGGCTCAGTTGCCCCTAGCAACCAATCAGATTCCACCTTTCATTCCTCACAGACTCTTTGGAAAATGAAAGGTGGAATCTGATTGGTTGCTAGGGGCAACTGAGCCTGTTTCACTTTACACCATGTTTGATAAATCTCCCCCTAAATGTGCATTTTAATACTTTTAATCATTGCATTCTATTTTGCACTGCACGATAAGTCAAATTAAAGGGGTACTCCGGCTAAATTTATTTTATTACAAATCAGTGTCAAAAAATTATCTGTAATTTACTTTTATTTAAAATTCTTCCAGTACTGCTGTATGTCCTGCAGGAATAGTGCAGTCTTTCCAGTCTGACACAGTGCTCTCTGCTGCCACCTCTGTCCATGTCAGGAACTGTCCAGAGCAGTAGCAAATCCTCATAGAAAACCTCTCGTGCTCTGGACAGTTCCTGACATGGACAGAGGTGGCAGCAGAGAGCACTGTGTCAGACCACATCCTGTAGGACATACAGCAGCTCATAAGTACTGAAGATTGAAGTAAATGACAAATTTAAATAACTTTCTGACACCAGCTGATTTGAAAGAAAACATTTATTTTCCGCCGGAGTGCCCCTTTAATCGCCACGCTATGTCCACAAATGGTATTAAAAAGATATATGTTTTTGTTGATATACTATTATACGTTGAGTGGCGGTAGTATGGGGTGACATGGGCCTCTCTGCTGCCACCAATGTTTATGCAGGGAATTGCATCCCCTGCTCTAATACAGTTCAGTATCAGAATATGCAGTACATACAGCTGTCAGTATATGGATACATAGCAGTATATACATATATACACATATAGATAGCACTTTCACTTTCTGAGACAAAACCTGGTATAACTCTGTGTGATCATGTAATATAAAATGGACGGACAGATTGTTACTAGAACCTGCGCCACAGCGCCACTCTTATCCGTGAGTTTTGTCGGGTATTGCAGTTACAACTCCCCCGCCCTGTGTAAGCCAAGGACTGTCTGTAGTATACACCAATAAAGAGCACAGCGGACACACAACATTGTTTATTAAGATTTGTTGGTTGTTCGTTTAATCAGTTTACATTCCACAACTGACAATTTAATAATTTGTATTTTTTTATTTTTATTTCTCATGAACAAATTGATTGATTATTGATCAGGCGGATGTCCAGCTGCCGTGAAGCCATCACCTCCATAAAAGATGCAGCCATTTAATACCCATTACTTCTGCTTCTTATACCTCAGGGGCGGGGTGATATAAACAGGACACGCCCACTTTCACAATGTACCCACCCCTGCTCACCATTCCTATAGCTTATTTTACTAGTTTCTGTTTTGATCTGACTTTATATACAGTTATTATTATAATAACACATTTGGGGAGATTTATCAAACATGGTGTAAAGTGAAACTGGCCCAGTTGCCCCTAGCAACCAATCAGAATCCACCTTTCATTCCTCACAGACTCTTTGGAAAATGAAAGGTGGAATCTGATTGGTTGCTAGGGGCAACTGAGCCAATTCTACTTTACACCATGTTTGATAAATCTCCCCCATTGTCTCTTTCTCTCGCTACATATCTATGTAGAAGCTGCCATGATTTATGGGGGGTCCTAGATATAGTCAACCTAAGCTCCAACACCCTGCAGAATACTTTACGAAAGCATATATGTGACTACTTAGAAAAACATGGCAGCTTTCTGCCAGTAAGAGTGCCACTCTCGTCCTCAGTTTGCATTCGGTAATGCAGCTGAGCTCAATGAAGCGAACGAAGAAGAGTTGCAATGCCACCTACAACCTGAGAACAGAGGTGGCGCTGTTTGGGTGAGAAATCAGCTATGTTTTTCTAATCCTGGATAACACCTCTTTTTTTATCATGTTATGTGCTGCTTTGTTTTTATAATATATCATTATAGCAAAACTCTATGGGTGAGATTTATCAAACATGGTGTGAAGTAAAACTGGCTCAGTTGCCCCTAGCAACCAATCAGATTCCACCTTTCATTTTCCAAAGAGTCTGTGAGGAATGAAAGGTGGAATCTGATTGGTTGCTAGGGGCAACTGAGCCTGTTTCGCTTTACAGCAACTTGATAAATCTCCCCCATGGTGTAAAGTGAAACTGACTCAGTTGCCCCTAGCAACCAATCAGATTCCACCTTTCATTCCTCACAGACTCTTTGGAAAATGAAAGGTGGAATCTGATTGGTTGCTAGGGGCGACTGAGCCAGTTTCACTTTACACCATGTTTGATAAATCTTCCCCTATATTTTTTTTTATACAGAGACCCCCCTCCTTAGAATATACTGTAGAATTCCATGATATAAACTGTCTACCTAAAGCCACCATTTAAATGCTGGCCATAGACACTGTCACGTTTAATAAAAGGGGGGGGGGCGGTTTAAATTTGAGCTCCACCCCTTCCCATATATTAGCTAAAATGGGGCTCAATGACAATGGGACAAAGGATTCCTCCTTCCTTTTGTTATAGCCGATTACCCTTTTGGTTATCTCTCCCAATCCCCCTTATACCCTCTGCATGTGTTCGGAATGAAAGCTGTGACCGGACTCATTGTTATTGGTATCCATCATGCCCGACGCCTTTCTCCCCCAACATCTTCATCAAGGGAAAGTCAAGAGCCGTGATACACATTAGATGGTTGGCCGATTCCACTAAAATCAATGGCTCTGACCAAAACATACAGACTTAGAATAGACTGTTAGACCTAGTTATATTATAAAAATAGTATACTCCATATATATATATATATATATATATATATATATATATACTTGTTGACCTCGTTGCCGTGAAGAAGTATAATATCTGGTAGAATAGACTGACTATTACTCAGTGATAATGAAACCATACCCAGTTCCCCGTCTGTTTATTACAGTAATGACACCTCTCTGGTCTTCGAGGTAGAATATACATATATTTTTATGAGTCACTGTTATTATGATATACTGTACCACAAAGCAGATTACTCAGTAACTAAATCAGGCGACGGAGGGAAAAACAACAGTATAAATCAGTGACTAAAGACTGATACACGCTCCAGCTAGGAATATTAGGGCGATATTATTTAGTTATGACATTAATGATGTCATCAGTCAATGGAGAGAGGAGTCGTGGTGAACCGAGACGCTAAGCCCTTCTGGTAACAAAAGGAAGGGGGGTATCCTGTTAGTGATGGTACTGCCCATTGTCATTGAACACCATTATAGCGAATATAAGGGAGGGGGTGGATGACAAATTAGAAAAGACTTCCGCCCCCTCTAATATCAAAGATGTTGTTGACTTTGTATAATACATAAAAAGTGGCAGAGTTGACCATACCAACCAATCAAATGGCTGTTTACATTTGAATATGAAAATTCGGATCTGATTGGTCACTATGGACACGCCCACCTGATGATCAACTGTTTTCTCTGACGTGCTTCTACTGCAATGGATTTAGCATCAAGGTGCCCATACACCTCAAAATAAAGTTAGTTGACTTTGATGACCATCACGATAAGATATATGTGGGCCTCCCGAGTGTCCACCGACAGATGATGTAGATGGATTTTCACTACTCAACCCCTTTGTTCTCAGAGACATCTGACTCTGGCTTAACTTTTCCCATAGAGAACAGCAAGCTGGCTGAAGTTCAAGTTTGTTCGAACCCGAAACATCAGCTTGTGAATCCCCCTGTCTCCCTGTTCCTTGGGGAAGGTGGAGACATCCCAAGAACTGTCTGGAAAACAAGGATACATGTGTATTCATGTTTTCCAGGTGGGACTCAGGATGTCTCCACCCTCCCTGCGAAGTAGGCAGACAGCGGGATTCAAAAGCCGATGGTTCGAATTCTTACGAACTTGAACCTCGGTCAGCTCACTCATCTTGAACAGGAATGTTTGGCCTTGCCAAACATTCGTGTCTATTGGGAAGGACAGGAGAGATAACTGTTGCCCAAATGATCGATGTCCAACTCTTTTTTAAGGTATCTAATCTGGTGGTGATGGATTTCCACCTCCTGACTCTTTTGATCTCAGAAGGATAAGCTGGCACTAGAGCTGTCTAGCCACGGCTTACCCTTCCCCTTCACATAGAGAACACATAAATGTTCATGAGTATGAGGAAACCAGGAGAGAGAACTGTCAACTGAATGATTGTCCGACAGATATTGAAGATATACATGACCACCTCTTTATGGTGACCAACAAAATCAATAGGCAAGTCCATAATACATGGCTGCGGTAAAGGAGCCCATAAACAGAACAAATATGGGTGAACCCACCAATCTCAGCAGAATCTTCCATGTATAAGGGTATGCCAACTTTTATGTGACAGACGATATTGGGCACGTTGAACCTCAACACATGGGACCACCAAAGCTATCGGCCAATAGATTATTGATACCTTCCCTCTGGGAACATATTTATTGTTTATTCTTGATGAAATGCTATATATATATAAAAAAAAGTTAATATATTCGAAAAGAAGACATTTTTGCCCCTAGTGGTGATATTCCATATCAATAGTCATACAATTGGTTGGTTTAATGGGTACCAATGGCTGCATCTTTACAGGCCAAACAAACCCACATGTCCCCATGTTAGCACTACCCGACCCGTACAGTACACATAACCAAGCACCATAAGACTTTGTATTCCATAAGACACCCAAAAGCTTTGACTTACAAATTTCATGTTGTCCCCCCACTTCCCTTCATCATAGTTGGGTTTATGCTTTTTGCTTTTTTTTATTTCTTCATTTATTTATTTTTTTTTTACATCTGTACAGACATTATTTGTACAAAAACACTCTCACAGCAGGACCCACGTGGAAATAGGGGGCGAATGACGGAGGGCCGATCACCGGGTGGGGGATTAATACCGGAGTCTCATGCTGATTTTGTGGCACCAGAATTTGACGGTGGTTTAGTTGACGTAGAAGAGGCATCAGGTATTGATCTGACTTTTTAGCTTTAGCCAATGTCACGTATAACGCTTGAGGGCATGTATGGAAAGTATTAGGGGTGTGGACATAAAGTGGAGCAGTTGCCAAGACTGGGAACTGATTGCCATGTGTGGGCACCTTCTCCACTTTTTGTCTGGTAAAATTTTAGAAATTGGACCAACATTTTTTTATTTTGTTGCTACAACCCTTAGAAATTCTTGATTTTATCCGTTTTTTTTTTTTTTTTTGGGTAAGTCTAGTTTACAACCTATATGGAAATCTACAGTTTCCACAGGGTTGGTCAACTAGCCTTCCCGAACTTCTTAAAGTTGCTCTCCTATAAGGACATTTAAAGGGAAATCTACACATGTGGGACCATTAACTTGATTCGCTAGCATGTAGTACTACATTTTCTTTGTAGTGGCCACCAGTCCTTGGAGGTTTGTGATCTCCAGACTTTAGGGGGTAATTCCTTATCTACAGGATGGTGTATAACTAGCTGACCTCCGTGTATTGAGGTCAGTTGGCTCTTGAGGAAATGTTTTGGCCACTGTTTGAGTTAAACACTCGTAAGCAGTGAATGGAGTGGTGTTCAACTGCAACTTTGCTCACTTCGGGGACAGTTGACCTCTATTCTTGGGGTTAGTTGAGGTACAAGCGGTTGGATCACCAGGATCAGCTAGTTACCCTCTATCCTTCAGATAGGGAAGAACTTTTAATTTTAGTATGACCCCTTTAAGTAATAAAAAAGGGATGTCCTGATGAGACAATCCCTTTAACAGTAACTTATACGGTGATACCTTCTCTGGTCTTGGACGATATATTAGATCATTGAGGGAAAAGAATGGAAACAAGTAAAAGAACCTCATTCGGTATCCTATATGTCTTCACACCCTACGTCCCAGAGCATCGCGAAACGCAAAAGCCCAAATTACAATCGGACTGGTCCATGTAGCACCGGACTGCGTTAGAGGCACTGTATAACCCAGAGCGAGAAAGGTTTAACAGTCTTCAGCTGTTCTCCGCCAGGAACTGCCGAGTCAGCGGAAAGTGACAGCAACGTCTTGTGTTTTCTGTTTACCGTATTTTAATTTCTGATGATGTTCTCTGTTATGTCTTATTAAGCCACAAGCTGCCAAGAAGGTGTAAGGTAAGCAGAAAAAGGGTAAGTTGACCGTAGCGGCGCAATTAACGTGCAGGCGTCTTGTTAGAAAACAACACGACCGTGCCTCTGCAGAGCTCTCGGAAAAAAAAAGAAAATTAAAACGGTGCGGCGTAGGGTTGTCGCATTCAACACAACCTTATTAAAGGGGTTGTATAGAATTAGAAAAACATGTCGGCTTTCTTTCAAAACAGCACCTCTTCTGTCCACAGGTCGACTTGGTTGGAGCTGATCTGCAATACCAGACACAACCTTTGGATGGGTGTGGTGCTGTTTTTGGAAGAAAAAAAAAACACATTTTTAATGTGGCCCATTTTGTGGGTCCAAGTCTTTGGCCTTAGACCTTTATACACTGTCCATGGACATTTACTCAACCTATCCAGGGGCATAAATTGAAGCTTCTGGACCCAAATGTCAAATCTGTAACAGGACCCTCACCTTCTATATGCAGTTTATAATACTGTTATTTTTGTATGTTTAAAAAAATCTTCTAGGCACACAAAAAATTGGCCCAAAGGGCCTCTCTACCTTCATATGACCTTTATTTAAAAGGGTTATTCAAGCTTGGAAAAACATGGCCATTTTTTTCCCAAAAACAGCGCCACCCTTGTCCTCAGTTTGGGTGTAATTTTAAAGTGGAAGTGATTGGAGCTGAAATTGCAACACTATTCACTACCTGAAGACAGTGGTGGCGCTGTCTTTACAAGAATGTAGCTCTTCCTTTTCTAATCCTGGATTACCCTTGTATGTTCTTGACATTATTCAACTTAATGATCTCCTGCTGATGTTTTTTAACCTTTGTCATTGACCTTCAAGCCCAAGAGGAACTGGTGATTACAAATGGCAAGAAATACTCCTGCGGCCTGTGTCAGCAATCAGCCGAGGAGCGGGAAAACATCCGGTCCTTAGCATTGTGTCTTTACAACAGGCTTCAAAATTTATCAGTTGCACATCTTTCTGTGTAAACAGGAGTAAGGCCGATAACAATAAAAGCAAACGGACAGCACAGATCTGTATATACAGATCACACAGCAGTGTATACTTACCATCAGCGCTTCTTGTGATCCGGCATCTGGCTTCTCCAGTCCTGTAACTTCAGGCCGCCACCTTCTCCAGAATGCTTGACAGCTGGAGAAGGCGGGGCCTGTACATACCACAAGTGGTCTGAAGACTGGAGATCTGGATGCCGGATCACAAGCAGCGCTGATGGTAAGTATACACTGCTGTGCGATCTGGAGACTGACAGCTCAAATATATACATATGGTTGCACAAACGATACAAGGATTGCTTGTGCCGCGCCGGTTGCTCGATTTGTTGTGCCGTGTAAAGGCGACCTCAATCTGTATGCCAGTTTAGATACCATGTCCTTGTTTGATCCTGGTCCATCAAAATTCATCAAAATTTTCTCTTTGGCTCAGGAATTTGGCTTAGTTTCAGGAGTTTTAAACGTTGTCTATAAGTTTTAATTGCATAGTACTCCCTAAAAATAAAATAATATATATAGTTTTTATATTATTCTGATGAATTATGAATTTATTTGGTGGTATCTGACTTTATTTTTCCATGAACAAACGAGGGCCAAGGAACTTCTTTATTATGTTCTTCTTCTACTCCTTGACCAAAATTATGTTCTTCCTCTCCCCACCCTTCCCATTGCCATACATTGTTAATAACTGTTGAACGATCACTTGGCCAACAATTCTTATCCTGGCATGTCCAAACATTCATGTGTTCCCTAGGTGGAGGGGTAAGAAACAGCTAGAGAGTTGTGGTGCCGGCTTATCCCTCCAAGAACAGTAGACTTGGGCATTGAAAATCACACCTGATCTGTCTTTCCACCGATACCAACTGGAAGGCCCCTATACACCTTATACTGTTGGCCGGGTTTGTATAACTTTATTCTTCCCTCGCCATTCCCAACATTCATATGTTTGGCCAAGTCAGCTATGAGATTGGGAGAGATAACTCTGATCTGACTGCTATATGGCCAGCTTTACCCTCCCAGTTGTTGAAGGGAAGTGGGGGAGTGTGGTAGGTCCTTCAAATTAAGGTGGCCATTCACAATAACTGTTGGCCATACTGTTATTTCCCAGACTCCACCATAAACACCCGTACCTGCCCCTGACGAACATTCTTGTTTATTTCAATAGGAAGGAAGTAATGGGCATTCCCTAGATCCCTCTTATCTCCTGTGTCTACAAAGGATCGGGCATAACCAAATCTATCATGCGATCAGTGATGATCCTGCTGAAATTAGAAGGTTTGTCCAAGCTTCGTCTAATGTCACCTTTAGGCTCAAGTTCACACAACGGGATATTTCACCAGTCATTGCCAACGGTCAAGAAGTTGTCGGATCTTTGCCAATGAAGGCCATCTATAATGATCATGGTCATTATTGACGGCCGCCATTAGCACATATTGGATGTCTTCTTGACGGCTGTCGGCAATGATGTCCGAAAAATCCCATTGTGTGAGCTGTTAAATCTGCAATCAAAACTGACCTTAAGGTCCTGATTGATACTACCATAACCCATTTTTTACCAAAAGAGTAGTGCCTGGTATTTGGGTAGCTGTTTCCTAGCCTAGGGAGTGGACCCAACCATTGTAGCTCTCTTTTTTTGAGCGTTCCTACCTTTCCGTAAGTTAATTTTTGAATTTTTTTACAATCAGTTTTAAGATATTCGAACCCTTGTACCCTATTTTTAAGGTGCCTATACACCTTCAATAAACGTCAACCAAATTATTTTTTTGGCTGACAGTTATTTCTCCCGTCTTGTCCATAAACTTGAACGTTCTTTACAACTAAACGTTTGTGATTTCTCTATGGAGGGGTGAGGGGTAGGTAAAATGCGTCCAGTCAGCTTATTCCTCCAAGAACGAAGAAGTCTGGCAGTCAAAATCCATCATACCCGACCCCGATATTTTAGGAGGAACCATACAAGGCCAAACCCACCACCAATGGTGGGTTGGACAAAAGCCTTTACCTATAGGATCCTTCAAGCATTAGTTGACTGAATTTTCATACCAGAGCGTTTCTGAGCCACGATTCCACCACCGCTAATTGTGCACAGGTTATTTATGGACTTGAGGTCTTGGATAAGTAATTAGTGATAGGAAAGATTTAAGGGAGTTTGTTGCTGATCACATTTTGATAGGAATAACAAGCTCCTCAGGGCCCTCCTTAAATGTGTTTTTAAGGTTCTTCCGCTTCTCACGAAAGATTTACTACGTTCGACTAATCTTCCTGGGAGAACGTATTACTGCAGCGGAATGGACCTGTGTGCATCATTCTCTGGAAACTTGAAGTGTTACTGAGTTTATAAGTGATCTTTATTACATTTGGAGATAATTAATCAGCCGAGTATGTAGGCCATTTAAGTCTTGCTACAATATAAGTACATTCAAGGACAGCATGACAAACAACCGTGCCCCTTGTGGTACCCTTCCCCGTTGCCACTAACACTGCAGCTTTTATGTAGGAATCTCGACCGTTACCGTCTAATGGAAATGTTGGGAAAATTGGGAATATTACTCCCGAGGGATTAAATTATAATCGTGTCAAAAGTTGATTGATAAATGGAGCATACAGTGGGCTAAAGTGGGTCTCCTAGGTATAACTAGCACTCAAAGGCTTCATACTAGAACAGGGGTGGGGAACCTCCGGCCCGCGGGCCGCATCCGGCCCCTGAGACCTCCCGATGCGGCCCGCGGCCCGCGGCTCCCCTGTGACACGCGCTGCTCTGGAGGAAGGAAGGAGCCGGCGCACACAGCATCCTCTGTGACAGCTGCCGTGCTGTCTGTGTCGGCTCCTTCCTCCTCCAAAGCGGCGCGTGTCTTCAGTCTCCTGCCGGCCGCGCGCGATGACGTCATTTCATCGCGCGCCGCCTGCAGGAGAAGACCGGCACAGGGGACCTGGGAGAGAAGAGGACCTGGACAGCGTGGGAACGGAGGAAAGGTGAGAGGGATGTTTATTTTTTTTTATTTGGGGGTTAAATAGGCTACCAGGGACATGCCTGATGGGGGGGGATAACTAGGCTACCAGGGACATGACTGATGGGGGTTAACTGGTCCACCAGGGACATAACTGTTGGGGGTTAACTGGTCCACCAGGGACATGACTGTTGGGGGTTAACTAGGCTACCAGGGACATGACTGTTGGGGGTTAACTAGGCTACCAGGGACATGACTGTTGGGGGTTAACTAGGCCACCAGGGACATGCCTGATGGGGGTTAACTAGGCTACCAGGGACATGCCTGATGGGGGGTAACTAGGCTACCAGGGACAAGACTGATGGGAGTTAACTAGGCTACCAGGGACATGCCTGATGGGGGTTAACTAGGCTACCAGGGACATGCCTGATGGGGGTTAACTAGTCCACCAGGGACAAGACTGATGCAGGTTAACTAGGCTACCAGGGACATGACTGATGGGGGTTAACTAGTCCACCAGGGACATGACTGATGGGGGTTAACTAGGCTACCAGGGACATGCCTGATGGGGGTTAACTAGGCTACCAGGGACATGCCTGATGGGGGTTAACTAGGCTACCAGGGACATGCCTGATGGGGGTTAACTAGGCTACCAGGGACATGCCTGATGGGGGTTAACTAGGCTACCAGGGACATGGCTGGGGGTTAACTACAATAGCAGGGGCACTAGGCGAACAATACCTTGCCTTGCCCTGGGTGCTGCAAACCCCCGCTACTAACTGCCGCGCACGGTATGCGGCCCTCAAATGATTTTATTAATGCCCGACCGGCCCTCGACATGGAAAAGGTTCCCCACCCCTGTACTAGAAGCCTAATAAACAATATTGCAAGTCAGTGGAGCCATTGGATAATAGATCTAACATGTCTTCCATCTGAAATAGAAGCCAAGGCGCTGCTATGACTTAAAGAGAGCCTGTGAGCAACTTTTTGCTGACTAATATAAAGGCAGTGTTCAATAAGGCTTCCTACCCTGAATCAGGAGATATAACTCTTATTTCAATCAGCCGCTCCAGCACTGAGATATAAGCTTTAGAAGTTCAATGCAGCCCAGCAAGTTCAGTAGCCCAGCAACATTCTCTCCTAATACCCCTTCATGTAAATGGCCACTCTGTAAACTTTGCTGGGCTTTATCTCCCGATTAGCATTAAAGTTCTAAATCTTATATCTTAGTGCTGGAGTGACGGACTAAAATAAGAGTTATTTCTTCTGTTTCAAAGTAAGAAGCCCTATTGTATACTAACTCTAGTGAGCAAAAAGCTGCTGACAAGTCCAGTTTAAACCTGCCCTAAAGGAGAAGTCTGGCCAACATGAAAAAAGGCCTGCAGGCAAAGGCAGGGGGGAACATCATAAAGAAGTTGTACTTACCCATCTCCGTGCTTCCATACCACTCAGGGACTATTGCTGGCCTTCTGGATCTCACGATTCAGCAATGTTCCAACCCTCTGATGGATTGCCCACTCATCTAGTCAGTGATTGCATCAGGAAGCCGCTGCAGTCACTGACTGGCTGAGTGGGCAATCAGTTGGCTGGGCCGGCTAATTTTTCGTTGATGACAACGAAACCAAGGAGAAAATTACTTCCATTGGCAGTCAGTGAGCCCGTGTAATACGGCACTGTGGAGGCATGGGGACAGGCAAGTGAAGCCTCTTTATTATGTTCTTTCTGTCCCTGCCTGCAGCCAATTATCTTTTTGCCCAGAGTTCCCCTTTAAGCATGATAACAGTTGGCCAAAGTGGCCATTTTGGGCAACCATCATTTATAAATTACACGCAATCATTCACAATGGCCAACAACAGTCTACAATCCGATGGAAATTAAATCAGATGCATTGTTTGTTTTTTTTGACAAAAAAAGGTGCATGGGATGTTTGATCATTGTCCACATTGTGGCCAATGAATTTCCCATCTGAATAACCAGGCTTACCCGTGGGCCAATTTGAAAAAATGAGCAACCCTATTCATAAAAAGAAAATTTTTCCATGTCTTATCTCGCATTTTAAAATTATTTTTGCTGGTGATAACTTCATCCCTCTGACCATATTCCTAAACTATCCTGAAGTAATTGAATTAATAGTTTAGCGGTTCTTGTGCTGCTGTAGCCTAAAAAAAAATTACAAAAAATTTGAGGTAACAAAAAAGCCATCAGTTCCCATACAATCAATAAATTTCTTCCATGCGGGGAGTGATATATAGACGACTAATTTTTTTTGAAAATTTCGAGCTGCCTCATCTAAGATCCATAAATAATAGAATGGTTTGACTGTATCGTAAAGGGTCTTACGTGACCTAAATAAAAATTCTTATTCTGTGTGTGCTGCCCCCAAACTTTAGAATACTGAGCAGCTCTGAGATGGTGGGATTATGAGCTTTGCTCTATGAATAAAAACAATAGTAGACAGGATGCCCAAGGCCCAAGCACTCCCGAGAACTCCAAGTTGTTTGTCATTTTAGTCTTCCTATGTTGTCCAAGCAATGTTGTACCTCTCCACAAAATAGTCAACCATTATTGCTTCACCTGGATATTGCAGGTTTTTCGAGAACCCTTTACAAAAAGCTGCAGTGTTATGGGTGCAGAATACCGAGGGGAAAGGGCCTGCTTACTTCACTCTCGCGTTCCCCCGCTCCATAGTAATGACATCTTACATCAAACAAAAAAGGTTCTGATTCAACATTGTAGAAAAGTAAATTTACAGTAAGACAGTTATTTCATAACGGATTTTTTTGATATTTTAGGCCAGGTTTGAGTAACCATGTGATCTAGTGGTCAAATCATTGGCATTGCTTCCACCACTATTAATACTCCCTATGATTTGTTACCCCAAAAAACTTCTCAATCCCCTTGTACAGTCCAAGTCAGACATCTTATCCATGGAGAACTCAACGTGACAACCGAACTGGACTCTTTTTTTTTTTTAATTCCTAGAAAAAAAATAAACCAAAGAAACAAACCAAAACAAAAAAATAATCCCCCCCCCCTCAAAGTCGTAATGACGTGTAAAGGACTGGCACAGAGAGATTAGTCTTTTCCATTAGGCCTTGTGTATCTGCCATTGGTTTGAGTCCATCCTATAGACCAGGCAAGTGCTAAGGCAGCAGAGACTCCACAACTGAGCGATCAGGAATCGGCTTATGCTTTCCTCATTTTTATTTATTAAATTTTTTTTGCCACGTGTTCACAGACTTCACTGTCATCATTAAAGGAAAACGACAAGTCGGGGTCATTTTCATTCCGTAAGTCGACGTGGGGAGAATAAGATGTGGGTAGTAGTTGTTTCCGTTTTCCGTTTTTTTTTTTCTAAATTCAAAAATTTGGAAATTTTTCATAAGGATTCCAATTCGACGGAAAATGGGGGTTCTGTGTATTAATTTAGTTTCCACTTTAGTTTTACTTAATGACTCCGAGTCGACAGCAGTTGGGGTTTATGTGTGTTTGAAATTACTTCCATGTTAGGTCCCATAGGGAAGTCATTTGTAAGTTGTCTTACCGGGGTGGTCTACGTTCCTCTTGATAGGTCTAGTGACAACATGTAGATGTTAAATAAAAGATTGTGGCAAACAAAGAAGGTCGTCATGATAAAAGTTCCCCTTGATATCTGGTATATGGTCCAAGAAAACAAAAGCGTTGGTGAATGAGATATATACATAGTCCTTGACAAGGACTCTACCATCATGAAGAGCTAAAGTTACCATTGACTCTCCAATGCCAACATCACCCCTCAGTGGCATCCAAATATGGCCACCTTGTAATGAATGAGATGGGTGACGAGTTGATATCTGTAGTCCAGGCATTAGTATAAGGTAGGATGGCCCGTCTCTCTTTTTCTCGTTTTGTGCTCTGTAGAGGGTTTTTAGCACACTGTTCCATTCTCAGGACGTGTTTTGGGGCAGTTGGTCCTCAGGACGGGCTGTACTGAAGGTGCTAATGTGCAGAAGAAGCCTGAGATTAACGTTAGGCCCAAGCCCCCCCAGGCACAGAACATGGACCATCCATAACCATGGCTGATGTCATCAGGTAGCCCGTACAGGAACCGAGGGTAGCGGGAGAGCTCAAAGTTTATCCCCGCTACACAAGTGCACAGTGAAATGATACAGAAAGTGCCTGCGGGAAGACATTAAACAGAAAGTATTAGAAAAGGTCATCTGCAAGAGTTTCCTCAATGGAGACATTCTGACGGAGTCTAATAATAATATAAAAGTACATTCGTACATTAAGATAATGGGTTATAAGGTTGAATACTACTTGGCACCAATGTACCTCTCACCCCTGGGGCTTTGCAAGGGCAACTTGGTACTATATGGCAGCCACAGAGGGAGCCTGAGTGAAGGACCTTCTCTACCATGTCCATATGCTCTGTAGGACATATCGAGACGGTTTGCATTCATTGTAGATGGTGAAATCATTGGACTATGAAGGTGTCACTATGAGTGCCATTATCCGTATTGTCTGTACCGCCTTAAAGGGGTATTCACATCTTGTAAAGATGGCTTCCTGGTCCCCTCCAGTCTGTAAGACAAAAACAGCTAAGGCACGTAATTTGCTTAACCCCTATTGATTCGAATGGGAGTTATGAAAGCGGCGTAGGCCCTCACACTGCACTGTTTACATACAGTAACTCCAGGGTAACTTGCTGTTAACTCCCATTAAAGTCAATAGGAATTAGACAAAATTGGGAAACTCCCAAGCTTCAGCTGTTTTTGGCTTCATGACCAGATAACATGGGAATCTGTCAGTTCTTTAAGAAATTTTGGTGACATTTTTTCTAATTTTCCATCTTACTATCTATTTTATCCTGAAATGCTGTAGTTTTCATTCTCACCAGTGAGGCTAAACTAAACTGAGACTTCCTGTTGTGTCTGATGATAAGGAGGAGGCTGCTGTAAAGTGATCTGTACAGTATTACAGCGTCATGTGACACCAGTAGATAGAGGAGACAATAGCAGCTCCCTGTGGAATGACAAAATTACAGAGTGCGCTCAGTAATGTTTCACATTCATCTCAATGGGACAAACTCTGTCTATTGTCGTCTCTGTCCATGAGTCTTGCTGTAAAGCATGTCACTAAATGCTGTTAAGAACAGCCCAGGCAATATGGCATAACAATGTAGAAAAAGTGAAATAAAAAATAATTACAGTAAAAAAAAATAGAAAAAATTAGAATAAAAGATCATGTTCTAGTATCTGACTCTAACCAGTAAAAGAAAATTTTTGTGACACTTTCCCTTTAAAGGGAACCTGTCACCCCCGTGCCAGGATGACAGGCTCCCAACCCTTCGCTGGAGCACCCTATACTCACCTGATCCCGCCGGGTCCCGCTTCTGGAGGTGGTCGGGTGACTGAGATATGAGCATCTGAAGCCCGGCGCGCGTGCTCCACAGATGAGTCCAACGCTCATAGAGAATGACAGGTGAATCCGACGCTCCGTCATTCTCTATGAGTGTTGGACTCATCTGAGGAGCGCGCGCGCCGGGCTTCAGATGCTCATATCTCAGTCACCCGACCACCTCCAGAAGCGAGACCCGGCGGGATCATATGAGTATAGGGTGCTCCAGCGGGGGGTCGGGAGCCTGTCACCCTGGCACGGGGGGTTACAGGTCCTCTTTAAGCATCTTTTAAGAAGAAGACAGAGCTAAAAAATTTCTGTTAAGGAAGTAAAAATGAGGGGTTTAGAAGGGTCAACTAGTTTATTCACTTCCGTCACAATGGTTTGTCTAGATTTTTAGCTGTTTGGGGCAAAATTTACAGTGACTCCTCCCATAACTGGAGGTGGGTAGATTACAGGAATGGAGGGTATTTGTATTTGTTGAAATGCTGGCCCTGGCATATATAAAATGGTGCCATCCGAGGCTGAGGCTTCCCTGCCTATCAGGTTACTGGTATTGAGCCAACGTACCTCCCATGAGGAAGAGCAGACCGGCCACGTATTGCATGAGCCCCCTATCCCAGCAGCAGCCCAGCACTCCAATGATCCAGCCGAAGAGAATGATGGCCACTGCCATTCCCATAAATCCAGCTGTCATCCTGCGTAAATCTGTGGGAATAAAAACACAATGGGATAAATAACAATAACACAATACCTTGAGAAATATATCTATTATAGACCCATAAAGCCGTCATAACACAGTTATATCCATTTCTGGAAAATCTGGGTGACAACTGATTTACTTTCCTCTACATCTCCCCCCTCTAGGTGGTCACCCAGTCTATACGTATACTGAGGTTATACTGAGGTACTGGGTCAGGCTATGTTCCCACGACCAGTGTCGGACTGGCCTACCAATGGAGCGGAGAATCCTCCAGTGGGCCCCCAACTTTAGAACCTGCACTAACGCTGACTGACATGTGGTTTATCACTAATTCTTCATTGGTGGGCCCCCAGGATTAATTCTTCTGGTGGGCCCCAGTAACCCCAGTCCGACACTGCCCACAACATCCATTTGTAAATTTGGCAAAATAATTCTAAAATAACAGCCGTAAATTGTGATCATGATCATTAGCAACGGCCTTCGTTGTCAAAAAACAGCTGTTTTTTTGCCATTGTGTGAACATAGCCTAATCCTGTAAAAATTAAGTAATGGAATGTATACACAAAGTGACGCAACTGGTTTTCTTTAATTTTTAATAATCAAAATATAAGAGGTCCACTAGAAAACAATGCAAAACTCTGTGGAAAATGGCTTCAACTTGAAGCTCTTGGTGCCAGGCTTGGAACGGCTCCCCCAGTAGAGTCTGTTGTCTAGGTTCCACTTGCAGGAACTGATGTATTCTTTCCAGTCTGGCACAGTGCTCTCTGCTGCCACCTCTGTCCATATCAGGAACTGTCTAGAGCAGGAGAGGTTTTCTATGCTGCTGCTTTGGACAGTTCCCGACATGGACAGAGGTGACAGCAGAGAGCACTGTGTCAGACTGGAAAGAATACACCACTTCCTGCAGGACGTACAGCAGCTGATAAGTACTGGTAAACTTAAATTAAACGTCAATTAAAAATCTGTGTAAAAATAATATAAAATAAAAATAATTTGCCAGAGTATCCCTTTAAGTAAACATGGTATCCCCATTCACTGTCAGTTATCAGTCATGAAAATTTCAAGGAATCTATCAAAATTACACCAGAAAATTGCATAATTTTCCATGACATTTTCCATATCTGGAATATCCCTTCAATAGGCCCTGTATATGTGAGTGCGCTGTATAATCGGCTGCGTGCGGCAGGGAAGGGTTAAGCGCAGGTTGACTAGGTATTTTCAAGGCTTTGTAAGCACATTATAAATTAATGAATGCATTCAGCGCACCGAATACTGCAGCCCGGGGTCTGACAACAGAACACGCCGCTGTCTATAACTGTGTAGAGATGTATGGTCGACATGGCGAGAGCTGCTCAACCTTTTCACCATCCGTATCCTCAGCTATAAAGGGTCTGCAGAGCATCGCTGTAGCCTTGTGTTATAAACATCATTGTATGCATCACATATAATAGACTGTAAGTGGAATCATTCCCCATGTATACATAATGACATCATCCTGGTATTCATCATCTTATAATACACACTATCTATTATATCCAATGCTCCTTCTTTTCAAAGATGTTCTGCAGTAGCTCAGACAGAGAACATAATGCAATCATCACTGATACTAGTAGCCTTCACAAAGGGAAGGTGGTAGCTAGTGCATTGGAGGTGTATGGCAAGCAATGACTGCTCCAATATACAAGAATATAACTACTATAATACTGCTACAATATACAGGAATATAACTACTATAATACTGCTCCAATATACAAGAATATGACTACTATAATACTGCTACAATATACAGGAATATAACTACTATAATACTGCTCCTATATACAGGAATATAACTACTATAATACTGCTCCTATATACAAGAATATAACTACTATAATACTGCTCCTATACACAGGAATATAACTACTATAATACTGCTCCTATATACAGGAATATAACTACTATAATACTGCTCCTGTATACAGATATATAACTACTATAATACTGCTCCCTATATACAAGAATATAACTACTATAATACTGCCCCCTATATACAAGAATATAACTACTATAATACTGCTCCTATATACAAGAATATAACTACTATAATACTGCCCCTATATACAGGAATATAACTACTATAATACTGCTCCTATATACAAGAATATAACTACTATAATACTGCTCCTGTATACAGGAATATAACTACTATAATACTGCTCCTATATACAAGAATATAACTACTATAATACTGCCCCTATATACAAGAATATAACTACTATAATACTGCTCCTTTATACAAGAATATAACTACTATAATACTGCCCCTATATACAAGAATATAACTACTATAATACTGCCCCTATATACAGGAATATAACTACTATAATACTGCCTCCTATATACAAGAATATAACTACTATAATACTGCCCCTATATACAGCAATATAACTACTATAATACTGCTCCTATATACAAGAATATAACTACTATAATACTGCTCCTGTATACAGATATATAACTACTATAATACTGCTCCTATATACAGGAATATAACTACTATAATACTGCCCCTATATACAGGGATATAACTAATATAATACTGCCCCTATATACAGATATATAACTACTATAATACTGCTCCTATATACAGGAATATAACTACTATAATACTGCTCCTATATACAGGAATATAACTAATATAATACTGCTCCTATATACAGGAATATAACTACTATAATACTGCCTCCTATATACAGGAATATAACTACTATAATACTGCTCCTATATACAGGGATATAACTACTATAATACTGCTCCTATATACAGGAATATAACTACTATAATACTGCTCCTATATACAAGAATATAACTACTATAATACTGCTCCTATATACAGAAATATAACTACTATAATACTGCTCCTATATACAGGAATATAACTAATATAATACTGCTCCTATGAACATGAATATCCCAATTATAAAACTAAGAAAGAATCTAAGACGTGGAGATATATTGTCTTGTATTATTCAGCTTTTCCCTTCCCTGTGTCTACAGCCGCATCCTGACGGGACCTCTGAGATGTTGTGTCTGCAAAAGCGTCAGCAGAATCTCAAGCAGCTTTTAGAGGACGCTCCTGACCTGCTCGACTTCCTGTTCAAATTAGTATTGACGAAATCCTAATGTTTCCTGACACACATTTACATATTACGGAGGGATGGAGCTGATCGGGGTCAGATGCCGCCTACAGCTCAGCAGGATGAGGCTCCTCCACAAGCAAGGACATCGCCACCATCCCCTCATACTTCTCATGATACTTTTTGTTGATGGGACAGGGACCATGCACACCCTTCAGACACACCCAAGAGGTATCAGTCCTTAAAGTGACACTGTCCCCCCTTTTTGCATTCTGACTTGTCTACACAGGTGTAATGGGTAAATTTGGCAGTTTTCATACCTTATTTTATATGATAAGTCATGGTGCTTGTTCCAGTAAAAAGTGATCTTTCATCATCTGCAGATTGTGCTAAGTGGGCGGGGCTTCACGACAACAGCGTTACTTAGCCCCGCCCACAGCGTCTCCGTTGGCCCCGCCCTTCATGACGTCATCGACACATTATCTGTGGGAGGGAGCAGGGTCTAACTGTAAACGAGCGCCGATCTGCTAGATCGGCGCTCGTTTACTGGGCCTATTACACAGCCCGATAATCGTTTAACAATGGCTGCATGGACATCATTACCGATGTCCTTGCAGCCCTTTCTTAAAGGGAACCTGTCACCCCCCGTGCCGGGGTGACAGGCCCCCGACCCCCCGTTAGAGCCCCCTATACTTACCTAATCCCGCCGGGTCCTGCTTCTGGATCCAGTTGGGTGATGAAGATCTCAGCCGCTGCAGCCCGGCGCGCGCGCTGAGAGATGAGTCCAACACCCATAGAGAATGACAGGAGAGTCCAGCGCTCCGTCATTCTCTATGGGTGTTGGACTCATCTCTCAGCGTGCGCGCCGGGCTGCAGCGGCTGAGATCTTCATCACCCGACCACCTCCAGAAGCGGGACCCGGCGGGATTAGGTAAGTATAGGGGGCTCTAACGGGGGGTCGGGAGCCTGTCACCCCTGCACGGGGGGTGACAGGTTCCCTTTAAACTGCATACATCCAGGCTGCAGGGCTCCTCTTGCGGTCTGCTTCTCCCCAGGTCCCGCACGCTCCAGCTTCAGAGCAGCCTGTCTCAGCTGACAGGCCACTCCACCAATCACTGGCCGCGGCAGTCCTGGCCTGTGATTGGCTGAGACAGGCCACTCTGAAGCTCCAGTGCGCGGGACCCGGGGAGAAGCAGACCGCAAGAGTAACCCTGCAGCCTGGATAGGTAATGTATGCAGTTTGGAAATTGTCAGCTGCCGGCCGGGCGTCACTATTACACGTAGTGATGCGCGGTTGCCACCCGCCAATTATAGGTCCAAACCTATATCAACGATCAGCCGATGATCATTGGCATCAGCTGATCGTTGTATTTATTACACGGAACGATAATCGTCCGGATAGGGCCAATTATCATTCTGTGTGATAGGGCCCTAAGATGTGCGGCACTCTGGCTTACAGGATCCAGCAACACACCGCACCCTCCTGTGTCTGGTGGCTGCCGCACCCAATGTTATACTGTGCACGCCACCCGACTGACACAAGAGGGCCCCGGGCCGTATGAAAAGTTCTCGGGGGCCGGGGGTTGCCACCCTCAATCTAGGGCTTGTTTCTGGCAGCATAAAGAGAATCCCAGGCAGCAAAGGACGTGCTGGCAACTTGCAGGGAGAGGAGGAGGATGTGTGCTCTTCTTCCTGTCCTTGTATTACTGCTCTCTGATGAGGACCTTTATTCCAGAAAAAATATATACATTTATAAAAAAAAGTATAAAAAACGGATCAAAATGCATCCGTTTTTTAGCAAGCACAAAAACGCGGTCGACCATGTTTTTGTGTACGCGTCAAAAACTAATGCGTTTTTTTTCAACCCTTTTTATATAAAGGAAGTCGATGAAAAAATGGATCAAAACGGATACACGCAAATGCATCCATTTTTGTTGTCGCATAAAACGGATTTAAAAACAACACAGTGTGAACCCAGCCTTACCCCTTTATTGATTGCCTGTTTAACCCTTAGATTATATAGTTTTAAAGAGGCACTTCAAAACGTTTTATTTGTTACTTCCCATAAATAAAACATAACAAACATCTTATCCTTACTTCTCCTCAGTGTCCTCCTGCAATGCCTCCGGTTCCCCTGCCACCTCCATTTCCGCTGAAGAACTCCTCTTGGCAGTGACAGCCTGCACAGCCAATCACTAGCCATAGCGCTGTCCTGTCTTGGTCTGTGATTGGCTGAGCGAGCTGTCACTGCCGAAATCATATGCAAATCACATGCATATCATGTGCCTGCGGTCAGCAGGGGAACCGGAGACATCCCAGAAGGACCCCGAGGGAGTATGCAGAGGTAAGGATAAGATCTTTGTTATGTTTTATATAAGGGTAGCAATATATAAAAAGTTTTAAAATGCTGTAGTACTCTTTTAATAGTAAAAAAAAAAAAAAAAAAAAGATAGGTATTGTCGCATGTTAACTAACTGTAAGATACGATTACGTACTATTTTACATAGTAAAAAAAAAACTAAAAAACAGCAGAATTTCTTTTTTTAAATCTTTGTCATGACTACAAAACAAAAAGATAAAAAAATAATCAAAAAGTCCTAGGTACCCTTTAAATGATCCTAATAAACACCAGTCATGCCACAATAAAACAAGCAGTCACACGGCGCAGTCCAGGAAAGATAAATTTATGGATCGACACAAAAGCAAATTATTTTGTTAAAATTTTTTTGTGTGTAATAGCAGTAAAATCTAACCAAAACGCCATAAACGTGGGATGGCTGTAATCGTAATCTCCCATAAAATAAATTTATCCTGTCATTTATACTACACATCTGCCGTCCTTCCGCACCGCGCTCCACTAGAAACTAATCACAGATTACTGCCGTGATCAAGGACCAGGAGGGCTGAAGTCTTGGCAGAGTTTGTCTTCCTGTGGTATTTTATATTCTTCCATTTATTGATGAATATGTTCTGCACTGTATAAAAAAATAATCATTCTTTCTATTGGAGAAAGTGGCGGAATTTTCTTTTCTTAAAGGGAACCCGTCGTCACTTTAATGCTTCCTGAATGGCCAATTATCGGGCCATCCCTGGCGGCTTAACTAGTCTTGATTGATAGATCTATACGTGCACCATACAGAGAGTGATATCTATCAATCAAGGCTTGGGGGCGGGGAGAAGTTTCTAGGCACCACCCCAATGACTCTTATAGAGATTGTTTATCTGTTTAGCGTGTGAAGCCTACCAGCAAACTGCACCAAAGTAATGCATGGGAAAGCTGTGCTGGTGCTGATCCCCATGCTCCCCCCCCCATTAGTCCACATTGCACTGACTTACAACAGTCCTCAGGACTATTTGCCCTTACGGTAAATTTCATTATACAGTGTTATGCCATCAGCTGCTCCTGTAAAACCACGAGGGAAGGGAAGACAAGGCCAGTGAGCCCTAATGCTAGATCCACCCTTCCTCAGATACCCTAAACGGTAGAGGACGACTTGGCGACATTCCCTTCCTGAATACAGGTGAATACACGAAAAGCTGACGAGGCAAACAAATACGGATTGTCAAGGTGAGAACCATAGGGGCAACGAGGTAAAAAGTCAGAATCAGGAGGATAGTCAAATGGCAATAGCAGCATGAACAGATATAAGAGACTGGTGAATATGCTAGCACACTTAAAAGAGGCTAATAGCAAGCACTATTGGCTCCGTTAGTGAACAGCTTATTGTATGCCAGGAATCTCCCCCAGGCATGACTGGACCGGACTCTGACATCCCAGCCACACACAAAGAGAACAGGAGAAGCAAGAGTGGTAATGAAGGCTGTCAATCACAGGAGCAAAACCAAATTTAAAGCAACTCTGTACCAGCACCTTACCGCCAGCACTGCATTGTAGAGCTGCTCACGCCATGCCCGAGGGTCGACCTGTCTCCTGGTGCCGATACTTAGAAGAAAAACAACTTTTATCAATGCAGCGCATTGGTGTGGCCTAGAACATCAGTGCCCTAGGCCTGCACTGCCTCTCTCCTCACCTCCCTTCACTTTCAGAATGCCCCTGAGCTGGATGAAGGTGGGGAGAGGCGCTGCAAGCCTAGGGCACTTATGCTCTCGGAGAACGTATGGTCCCACTTCCCTGCATGAAGGGTGGAAGACACAGAGAGGAGAGAGCGGGGGGGGGGGGGCGCATCCATGACAATGTCATTACATGTAATCTCAGACAGACCAGGGCCCTGGAGGGTGGGGGGCGCATATTATCACCTTAAGGACTCGAGGAGTCTTACTTTTTTCCCCACATGCCTAAAACTTTTGCACAATGCTGTATAGGTAGAGAATATGGCGCTCAGTATCAGCAGAACTCTATCAGGATACATTATGTAACTAACTAGAGGCCATGCGCCCTTTGTCTCCTTCTGTCCAGGCTCTGTGCCGGTGAATAAGGTCATTTAAGGTCCTGAGAGTTAACTGGAAAGCAGCACAACTATGAAGGCCTCCCTGTATGTAATCGGAGGCTGATGAAAACTCCATGAGGCTATAGCCGGTATAAGTGGATCCTATGAGGGCCGCACCCTGCGTATGACTTACAGTACACATCACCTCTGTAATGACCCTCAGGGGGAGGGGGTTTCCAGATTGACCCCCCCGTATTCACACATTATGTCACCGATAGCAGCGGATTGAAGTGAACTCTTGGCAAACTTTCCCTGTCTTCTCCTGTATGTGTAAAGCTTCCCCTCGGGGGCCATGTCACATTTCATTACTCTTCCTGCGTGAGACCTGGCTGCACAGTCCTCCCTCGTCCCATCGATGGCCGGCCTCTGCCGCTTGCTGGTGGGGAGCAGATAGGAGCGGTCGGCCGTGGATGAAACATTCGGAGGAGCAAAGTCAACACGAGCCTGTAGGCAGTCGGTGGACAGATGGACATTTTCCGCTCAGTGAATCTCACAATCCGGCCCGGAACACATCTCATAGAGGAGGGAGGATGGGGGCAATATTACAGCCAGAACAGGAAAGAGATCTTCACATTATGTGGAGTTCTGTCCGGTCAAGACGTTCCTGAATTCAAGAAAGTTGGGTGACAACTACACCAGCATACCCACCTCTCCCAGACTCCATGGGGGGAGATTTATCTATCATGGTGTAAAGTGAGACTGGCTCAGTTTCCCCTAGCAACCAATCAGATTCCACCTTTCATTTTCCAAAGAGTCTGTGAGGAATGAAAGGTGGAATCTGATTGGTTGCCGGGGACAACTGAGCCAGTTTCACTTTACACCATGTTTGATAAATCTCCCCCCATATTTTTTTTTTCAAATCAACTGGTGAAAGTCCCTGAGATTTCTAATTTACTTCTATTAAAAAATCTCCAGTCGTATAATACTTACCAGCTGCTGTATGTCCTGCAGGAAGTGGTGTTTTCTTTCCAGTCTGGAACAGTGCTCTCTGCTGCCACCTCTGTCCATGTCAGGAACTGTCCAGAGCAGGAGAGGTTTTCTATGGGGATTTGCTGCTGCTCTGGACAGTTCCTGACATGGACAGGAGTGGCAGCAGAGAGCACTGTGCCAGACTGGAAAGAAAACACCACTTCTTGCAGGGCATACAGCAGCTGATAAGTATTGGAGACTTTTAATAGAAGTAGATTACAAATCTCTGGCTCTTTCCGACATTGGTTGATTTGGTAAAAAAAAATTTCTGCTTGAGAACCCCTTTAACAAATAAGGCCACATGCACATTTCAGGAAAACATATCCGTATTTCCTATGAGGAAATCCCGATTTCCTGACCCATAGGCTTGTATTGGGCAGTGTTTTTCCTGAAGGGTGACCATTCCGCGGAAAATGGGCCCATAAAATATAAAGCAAGACCAGTTTTCGGCTAGAATTCCAATATGCAAAAAGGTAGGTGGAGCCTCAGGTATGAGTCTCAAAACATGGGACTAGCCAGATATCCCTCCAGGCAAGGGCCTAGAAAAAGGATGACAAAAAAAACACCATATTACGTGGCCCCGACATGATACTCCACAGACATGGACAGAGGTGGCAGCAGAGAGCGTTGTGTCAGACTATAAAGAATACACCACTTCCTGCAGGACATACAGCAGCTGATAAGTAGTGGAAAACTGAAGATTTTTTAATAGACGTAAAATACAAATCTGTTCAGCTGATCTGAAAGAATTATTTTTTTTGCTGGAGTACTCCTTTAAATCTCAATGCTACTGTGCTGACACAGTAGGGGAGATTTATGAAACATGGTGTAAAGTGAAACTGGCTCAGTTGCCCCTAGCAACCAATCAGATTCCACCTTTCATTCCTCACAGACTCTTTGGAAAATGTAAGGTGGAAACTGATTGGTTGCTAGGGGCAACTGAGCCAGTTTCACTTTACACCATGTTTCATAAATCTCCCCCAGTATGTATTGATTTGTCAGTACAGTAGCGCAGAGATTTAACTGTTTAGGAGCTCACAGCACCATCACACAGTCCATATATCCTTCTATGGCCGGGTTCACACCACGTAAAAAACACGTCCGAATTTCATAAAACCGGCCGTAGTTGCGCAAACAACGTAGTAGTGAACCCGGCCTATGTGTTACTATATATATTTTGTTATGGATCTAGCTATATACTGAACATCTTGGCCTCTGTACTCTGCAGGCCATCAATTATTTTGGGAAAAGCCTCCGTATAAGAAGCGTCCAATCTTTTCCGCCAGTGTTAAATAAGCCACTTCTGGTTTTCAGCCGAGGTGCGCTTCCATTACATAAAGTGCTTTTTAATAGAAGGAATAAGGTATAAAGAGATATTAAATAGTGTCAGCCGGCCCTCCCCGCTCAGCTACACCGGGCCCATTCCGAAAGGTTTGTCTCCTATTAACATTTAAATTGAAGACGTCTTCTCCACCAACCTGCTCAGGAGAAGGAGAGAAAGAGATAGGAAACGACAGGGCATCTGCATTTAAATAGAAACTAGTTAAAAGGAGAAGAAAGAAGAAGAAGAAAAAGAAGAAGAGGAAGAAGAAGAATCTTTATATTAACTCCTTAAATTGGAGCTTTAAATAAGGATTACTATCATTTTTTGGCTGTTTGAAGGAAAGCAGCAGGGCCTGCTTCTTTTTTTTTTTTGTTCCAGTAACAGCGCCACCCTTGTTCATTGGCTCTGTTTGGTATTGCAGGTCGAACCATCTTTCACGTTAAAGGAGTACTCCTGGGAAGTTTCTTTTTCTTTTTCAAATTTACTGGTATTAGAAAGTTGTATAGATTTGTAATTTACTTCTATTTAAAAGTCTGCAGTCTTGCAGTACTTATCAGCTGCTGTATGTCCTGCAGGAAGTGGTGTTTTCTTTCCAGTCTGGCACAGTGCTCTCTGCTGCCACCTCTGTCCATGTCAGGAACTGTCCAGAGCAGGAGCAAATCCCCATAGATAACTTCTACTGCTCTGGACAGTTCCTGACATGGACAGAGGGAGAGAGAGCACTGTGTCAGACTGGACTTCCTGTAGGACTTTGTTTGTTTTAGCAAATAGATACAATACCCATGAAAAAACAATTCTGACTGTGTGTTGTGCCGTTCCTCTGTTATTCCTTTTAGAAATGTATGACTCAATAACCAACTGGGTGTTACCCATTGGGGGGCGTGTCCCTACACTGTCCGATACTATCCAATTAGAGCTGACAGTGCTAGACAGGGCAGGGACACGCCCCCAACTGGTAACACCCAGTTGGTTATTGAGACAAACAGGTTAGTTAGAATAACAAAGGAACGGAACATCACGGAGCCAAAAGAGACAATGTTCTGGAATTGGTATATCACGGGGAATACAAAGATTTACTAAAACAGACAGGTCAGGAGTGGTGGCAGGTTTCCGTTAATACAGATAGCAAGGCTTCCTTTCAAAACCTTTATGTCAGAGTGACTATATGCAGTATTCTGGAGGTCCATGCAGACAGTTCACCATGTAATACTTCACATGGCCTGTGGTGGTGCTGCAGGCAAACACAAGAGGAGATTTATCAAACATGGTGTAAAGTGAAACTGTCTCAGTTGCCCCTAGCAACCAATCAGATTCCACCTTTAATTCCTCACAGACTCTCCACCACAGTCTCTCAGAAATTCTACAAAATGGGAGGCAGACTGAAGTAAACACCGAGCTCCTAACCTCTAAATAACACACAGACTCCCAGGAAGGTGTCATTGTCACCACTATAAATGGCGGATTTAATTGGGCTTATTTCTTATACCCAACGGCGGCCATCAAGTCTCTTTGACACTTATCATTTGTCACTTCCAAGGAAATTATCAAGTCACTTCATCAAGTGTGAATTTACAGCTTTCTATCCTTTGGTAAAAGAAAAGGAATTTCCTTCTTAAAGAGGACTTGTCACCCCCCGTGCCGGGGTGACAGGCTACCGGCCCCCGTTAGATCCCCCTATACTTACCTCATTGAATGGGGAGTCTGATGCTCCGTCATTCTCTATGGGCATCGGACTCTCCTGTGAGCGCGTGCGCCGGGCTTCGGGCGCTGAAATCTCAGTCATCCAACCGGCTCAGGAAGCGGGACCCGGCACCATGAGGTAAGTATAGGGGGATCTAACAGGGGGTCGGGAGCCTGTCACCCCGACACCCCAGTAAAATATATGTTGAAGCATCTCTCCTCCTGTAGACTAACAATTTGTTTCTTACTTTAGTCTCCTTCCTCCAGTTGTGAGCTGCTGCTCTCTGCTGAAGACACAGAAAACTATGTGTGAGCTGTTCTCTCCATCATTCCCCTCTCCCCCGCCCTTCCGAGACTGCTTATATAAACAGCATCCCTGGCCAGCTGTTTCTGCACTCTGTAATGCCGAGAGGGTTAATCACGTGGAGGTCACCAGCAACTTGACCTCAGATTAATCCTCCAGCATCACAGAGTGCAGAGACAGCCGGCTAGGAACACTATTTACATGAGCCATCTTGTAAGGGAGGAGGGGGAGATGAGTCAACGTCTCACACACAGTTTACTGTGTCTTTAGCACAAGGCAGCAGCTTAAAACTGGGGGAAGGAGACTGGATAGATAATAACAAGTATGGAATGTATTGTTAGTCTCCAGGAAGGGGGATGATTTAACAAGTATTTTACCTGAGCGGAATACCCCTTTAACCTAAGGTTGGTTCAGAGACCTAGTAACGGCCTCCAGCTGCCATAGTAACTTATTGACATCCTGCAATCTCATTAAGTAGGTGCTGATCAGGTCCTGGACTGGACTGACAGTAAGTGAGGGATGTAAATTCTGTGATCAGTATTGATCATGGCATTTAAATGGTTAAATGACCAACATCAGCGTGATCGCTGTTGTCAGTCATTACTGGTGAGTGCTGGATGCTAATAGAAGCCAAACCTCACCGGGTGTGACATAAGCTCAGTGTGTGGTCTCCCTTCATACCGCACTACTGCTCATCTACTGCTAAATTCTTTTTTCACACAGCATTTTAAGTAATCCTAGGTTAATAAGTTATTTAGGATCTCTTGGTCAAAGTGGAGATCAGTTACAAAGAGCGTCTCCTCCTCTGGAGGACCCGCCCTGTCCCGTATTAGGCCATGTTTCCACAATGTTCTCCCAGCCCGAGCATATACTCATAGTAAACACTCCGGCCAGCCGCAGTTCACACAATGGAGCATGCGGCTCCGGCCGCACTCTCCATTGTGTGCGATGGTGAATTGGGATGAGGGCGCACACTGATGCGTCCGCATCCTAATTCAACAGAAATGAAGGTCATCTGAAGGTCAGAAATGAAGGTCAGGATGATGTTCCCTAACATCGGCCGTTCTATGAATTGGCCGGGTCACAGAACGGATGGTGTTTCACATAGTGTGAACCCGGCGTTACAGATTCAAGATAGGAATGGGCACTGTGTAATACTGAATTCCCCCTGTAGGGGCACTGTAGGGAAATGAAATACTTGCTGCCAGTTTCTGCACAGATCACAGCCGATCAGCGGGTTATTTCTTTTTTTCTTGTTTTTTTTTATGGTAAAAGTAAAATTTTTCAGTACAAGTAATTTATTTAAAAGTTTGTAATAATTTTTTAGTGGGTGGGCAATGCAAATAGAAAAAAGAAGAAAAAAAAAAGCGCTAACCTGCCATTGTTTTTTGTGCTTTTTTAAAATGTTATTCTATGGGTTCTCTCGATTACACCTGTCTTTTGTATGTATTTCTAGGGTAAACGTTTTTTTTTTTTAAAGATATATTTTTGACTTTCAAAACAGTTATTGTTTTAGGTTAAAAAAAAAGAAGTTAAAACTAGGCCTAAGGTATAATAAAGCCCAGCGTGAGGTAGGATTGTACACTGTACAGTATTTCCAGGATAGGCATGGTAAAATACAGAGCACACAACAATACCGAGAAAAACGTTCTCCAAAAACCTAAGTAATAAACTTCATTGTTCGTCTGTGACGGCACAAAATGACTTTGACAAGAAAAGGAACAGAGATGGGAAAGAAACGAGAGGGGAAAGTAGACGGAAAAGTGTTGGAGGAGGAGAAGGGAAAGAGTTTGGGCCCCATTACACGGAGCGATAATAGGCTGAATCAGGCCGTTTCAGATGATTATCGCTCTGTGTTATAGAGACAACGATCAGCCAATGAAACGACGATCAACTGATTGTTTCTTTAGGTCCAGGCCTAAAGTTAGGGGCCTATTCCACGGAGCGATAATCGGCTGAATCGGCCCAATTCGGCCGATTATCGTTCTGTGGAATAGAGAGAACGATCAGCTGATGATCGTGTCATCGGCTGATCGTTCATTTAGGTTCAAACCTAAAATCATTGGTCGCCACCCGCGCATCACTACTTTACACATCATACTTTACCTATCCAGGCTGCAGGTCTTCTCCTGCGCTCCTTCTCCCGTTTCCGCGCACAGCAGCAGCTTTGGTGCGGCCTGTCTTAGCTGACAGACCGCTCTGCCAATCACTGGCCAGGCGGCCAGTGATTGGCTGAGCATTCTGTCAGTTTAGACAGGCCGCACCGAAGCTGCTGCTGCGCGGGACCGGGAGAAGGAGCGCAGGAGAAGATCTGCAGCCTGGATAGGTAAAGTATGATGTGTAAAGTAGTGATGCGCGGGTGGCGACCAATGATTTTAGGTTTGAACCTAAATGAACGATCAGCCGATGACACGATCATCAGCTGATCGTTCTCTCTATTCCACGGAGCGATAATCGGCCGAATTGGGTAAAGTAGGCTGTTTAAACAAGGGCTGCAAGGACATTGGTAACGATGTCCCTGCAGCCCTCGCTAAACGATTATCGGGCCGTGGAATAGGCCCAGTAAACGAGCGCCGATCTAGCAGATGGGCGCTCGTTCACATTGTTGATCAGGCCCTGGTCGGCCCGTGGAATAGGACCCTTATGCACAGCCGATGGCTGACAAACAGTTAAAACATTACCTGTCAACGTTTCCGATGTTCTGCACTCTAACGGTGTCCGTGCAGCCCTTGCTAAACGATTATCAGGTCAAGTAATAGGCCCAGTAATCGAGCGCTGATCTAGCAGATTGGGCCTCCATAATAGGACCCTTAGGGCCGTACTACATGGGATGATTATCGTTCGAAAAATCTTCAGATCGTTCGGATTTAAACAATAACCGTTTTGTGTACTAGCAGGCAACGATAAACGACCAACGAGAAATCGTTGATTGTTTGATAGAATCTTGTTGATCGTTCACAAATGTGTAATAACACGTTGGTCAGACGACCGTAAGTAACGATCATCGTCCTGTGTAACGGGGTGAACGATTTAAAGGGGTAGTGCGGCGGTAAAAAATTATTCACAGAATAACACACATTACAAAGCTATACAACTTTGTAATGTATGTTATGTCTGTGAATGGCCCCCTTCCCCGTGTCCCACCACCCCCGCACGTGTACCCGGAAGTGTAGTGCTTTATACATACCTGATCCGTGGCGAGACGCGTCCGCCATCTTGTGCCAAACGTCATCTTCGGCCGGCCGACCCGAACACCTCCGATCTTCCCGTCATCAGCTGCTCAGCCGCGATTGGCTGAGCATAATTGTGCTCGGCCAATCGCGGCTCAATTATCTTAGAATTTTCAACTATTGGGTCCTCCAGAGTGAAAGACAGAGTAGTACACACACACACACAAAAACAAATTCTTTCAAATCGACCAGAAAGTTATACAGATTTGTAATTTACTTCTATTAAAAAATCTTCAGTCTTCCAGTACTTATCAGCTGCTGTATGTCCTGCAAGAAGTGATGTATTCTTTCCAGTCTGACAAAGTGCTCTCTGCTGCTTCCTAGGTTTTCTATGGGGATTTCTGCTCTGGACAGTTCCTGACATGGACAGAGGTGGCAGCAGAGAGCACTGTGCCAGATTGGAAAGAATCTACCACTTCCTGCAGGACATACAGCAGCTGATAAGTACTGGAAGACTGCAGATTTTTAAATAGAATTAAATTACAAATCTATATAACTTTCTGGCACCAGTTGATTTGAATGAAAAAAAATATATTTTGGGTGAACTACCCCTTTAAGGGCTCTGAGTTTCCTGAAAGTTTCCGTGTTTCTCAAGGTTACATCTGGAATCGCTTGAGAAGTTTTAACAAAGAGAACAGTACAGTAATTCCAATCGCCGCCTCGGAAGTTAGAGGTCAGACAATAGGAGCAAAGTCAGAATATTGGAGGCAGGAGCCTTTTTCCTTTGGCGTGGTTGAGATTCGGCTAACGGGGGGTACGCGGCAGTAAAATGAAGAGCGCTCAGCTTGATTCTATTTAGCGATAAACAGACACGCTGTGTTAATTAAGAGAATTGCGTTTTGCCAGCAAAAAATAGCCCAGCAGGGCGTCTGTCCCGCTGATCAAAGACCAAACTTCCTGATGGAATCTTAAAATGCATTAGGCATGAAATTGCATTTTTGTGAAAGAGGGGGAATGAGGAGTACAGTGCGAGCGTGTGGCGAGGGGAGATAGGGGACGGACGGAGGAGGTGGCGGCAGACAAGGATGGACGACTGCAGATAGGAGCAGCGGTGAAGGAGAAAAGGGCAAGTGTGCAGGAGAGAAGACACAGCGTTCTACCTGAATGGGAGCTGGGGCCGTACACTAATATGATTGATTAGATAGCCTTTCCTTCTATGCAGATTATCAAGGTTCCTTAAAGTGACTCTGTACCCACACTCTGACCCCCCCAACCACTTGTACCTTCGGATAGCCGCTTTTAATCCAAGATCTGTCCTGGGGTCCGTTCGGCAGGTGATGCAGTTTTTGTCCTAAAAAACAACTTTTTAACTTGCAGCCCTGTGCCAAATTGGTGTGGCCTGCTACTCCCCTCTGTCCCTCCTCCCCGCCCTCTTCATCATTAGGAATGGCGCTAGGCCTCCTATTCTTCACAGTGCACATTGGCCTTAACCCTTTCACGACCTGGGGTCATTGATGCCTTAATGCCCAGGTCGTGTTTGGACATCAGCTTATGGGATCATAATGTTCCCATAAGCTGATGTTGCTATGTCTGCCCCCTCTCCTCTGTCCCCTGCTGCTGTTACAATCTTGTGACAGCAGCAGAAGAAAGAGGGGAGGGGGCAGAGCCTTCACTCCCTTCCCCCGCCGGCCTCCGTAGTTAGGAAACCGGAAGCCTGAGGCTTCTCATTTCCATGGACCACTTCGCAGAGTCCCGATGGACAGCGGACAGAGAATTCTCTCTCCGTAGAGGGAGAATTCTCTGTCAGGAGCCCTATAGATGCTGCCGTCATGCTGACCACAGTATCCATAGAGTTGACTCTCAGCACCGGATAGCCGGGACCCGCCACGGATGACACAGGCGCAGCTCCTGTGTCATCCAGGACCGTTAATTAACGTCACTGCAGTATCAGGCATAGGCTGCAGCGACGTTTATTAACTGCCCAGCGGCGGGAGGGGGTTAACCGTCCAGCACATGTGCAGTGTTCAGACTAGTGATGATTAGGAGAAATCCTATTTAGGGGCATTTCTAATGATGAGGAGGAGGGTGAAGAGGAGGGATGGAGGGGTGTCGCAGGCCTAGGGCACACTCTAGGCCACGCCAATTTGACACAGGGCTGCAAGTTTAAAAGTTGTTTTTTAGGACAATCGCTACATCACCTGCCGAACAGACCCCAGGACAGATCTTGGATTAAAAGCAGCTATCTTATAGTACAAGCGGTGTGCATTTGTGTGTGGGGGGCATATTGTCAGTACAGAGTTGCTTTAAAGGGGTAGTGCGGCGCTAAAAAATTATTCACAGAATAACACACATTACAAAGTTATACAACGATTGGCTGAGCATAACTGAGCTCAGACAATCGCGGCCTAGCACAGTTGTGACGCGGCGGAGGGGGGACGGCGGCAAGGATTCGTCCGTCCGTCCAAAGATGACGTTTGGCACAAAATGGCGGACGGCCCTCGACACGGATCAGGTAATGTATCATTCACCACACACTTCCGGGTACACGTGTGGAGGTGGGAGGACACAGGGAAGGGGGCGATTCACAGACATAACATACATTACAAAGTTGTATAACTGTAATGTGTGTTATTCTGTGAATAATTTTTTAGCGCCGCACTACCCCTACAGGCTATGTTGACACTACGTATATTTCAGTCAGTATTGCAACCAAAACCAGGAGTGAATTAAAAACCCAGAAAGGCTATGTTCACACAATGTTAAAACTGAGTGGATGGCCGCCATATAACGGTAAATAACTTCCATTATTTCAATATAACGGCCGTTGTTCTAAAATAACAGCAAATATTTGCCATTAAATGACGGCCATCCACTCAATTACAACATTATGTGAACAGATCCTTTCTGTGTTTTCAATCCACTCCTGGTTTTGGTTGCTATGAGGACCTGACATGAGGACCAAATACAGCCTGAAATAGACGTAGTATGAACATAGCCTTAAAGTGAAAAAAATAAAATTAAATAAAATGAAGCTTTAAAGGAAACCTGTTATCACTTGAACCACAAGTCATCAGGGGCATCTCCCTGTGGCTTCAGACTGTCTCATTGAGCTTGATTTAGGCATATAAACAAACAGGGTGGGATGGGGAGAAGCCGCTGTGGACCGTCCTCGTGACTTATGGTTTGGGCAACATGAAAGTGATTACTGGTTTACCCTTTAAGTACTAGCAGATGCTAATAAGCTCATGGTAAGAAAAGAAGATTTAGGATTTAAAGGGGTATTCTAGTATTAATGCAATTGTATTTAAAGGGGCACTTCGGCTAGGGAAAATAATTTTCTATTAAAAAAGAAAAAGTACATGGAAAGTTATATAGATATCGCTATATAATGTATTACCGGATCTGCGCAGTTCTGCCGCACTGGTAGTTGATTGACATCCAGGAAGTGAAGAAAACTGACCTCCCTGCAATCCACTCTGTCTCCTGCGCCCTCCCTGCTTAGGAGACAGAGATCATGTGACCACTGTCTCACATTCAGTCTGTTTGCTGAACACATGCTGAGGAGGCAGACGTGATAGATGGGATAGAGAGGGGGTGGGGTGTGGGTGGAGAGGGTTCTGTAGAGGTGGGGTTATGGTGGATGTTCTGGAAACAGGTAGTTCTGAGCAGAGACTTCTGGGAAATGTCACAAGAGGCTTGGCTGAATCTTGTCTCTGTACTCTAGCCCCACCCCCTGAGTGACATCACCATCTCTGACCAGCCTCTCTGGCCTACATCACCATCTTCCTGTCATATACCCAGATACATATATAGCCTTATTAGGACAATTAGCGAAGAATGGGACGTGGTTACAGCATGCTGCCTTGTGCTGAACAATGCCACAGGCAGAGGAGCAGACAGGGAATAAATGCAAGCTCTCTGAGTGATTGTCTGCTGTAAAATAAGAAGTTCTGCAACAGTGTTGGGCGGGGAACTAGCAGGAGTCCTGTGGGAGTAAAGTAGGCGGGGGGCGGGGGCTAATGGGAAAGCTGTCTGGGTAAAGTATAGAATTATAAGGCCCATCGCTTTTTCTAATCCAGGATCATTCGGCATTTGATTAGCGATGACTGAAGAAGTTGGATGCAGTACTAGAGAGTCCTGGAAAACATAGATACGGCCTAGGGCTGCATCAACCTTCCTCAGCCACCGACATTCAAATGCTGAACGATTGGACTTGAGCATGCCGGAGTCACGCTCATCTCTAGAAAATACTAAAATCTCTTTATTTCTGGAATAGGGGGTTGACATAGCAAGTGAATGACAGCTCTAGATCATGTTCAGAGCTCAAGTGCCAAGAAGGCGGAGCCAAAGTGCAGCATACTCTCCTCTTCCTTCCTCTCCCAACCTACTCTGGGTTTACTGATTAATGTTTAGATTTCAGTATTCGAAGCCCAGAGAGGGAGAGGGAGGGAGGTGGTATGCATGGCACCGCCTCCTTGACACTTGAGTCCTGAGCATGATATATAGCTGACAGATTCCCATCAATATATGAAGTGTAGGAAGGGGTTAACCCCTAGACATTACTGGCTCAAGGTCCTGCTCATTTTACTCTTTTCCATTAAAGAGGCCCATTTAAAGTAGGGAGACTTTTTTTCAGACAATGCTACATGGGAAATAAAATATGCAAATTGGTTCTCATATTAACCACACCATTCTGTAAACAGTCGCTCTGTAGTTCTCGGTAGAGATGAGCAAACTTTTCAAAAGTTCGGTCCGACCAAATTTCGGATTTCTTCGGATTTCATCGTTTAAAGCATCTATATGATTAGGGGGGTAGTGTATTTGGTTGAATTTAGGGCTCTACATGTAACATTATTATCTTTTCAATATCTCAAAGTAATTTTTTGTAGACTTCAATATTCACCATTACAGGGTCTATGCAGGAAAAAGGTCACAAATGCAGTGAAGGAGCAGCAGTAGTCATTGGAGGCCAGTACAGGAGCAGCAGTAGTCAACATGGAGGCCAGGCAGGAGTAGCAGTAGCCAACATGGAGGCCAGGCAGGGGCAGCAGCAGTAGCCAATATGGAGGCCAGGCAGGAGCAACAGTAGTCAACATGGAGGCCAGGCAGGATCAGCAGTAGCCAACATGGAGGCCAGGCACGATGAGCAGTAGCCAACATGGAAGCCAGGCAGGAGCAGCAGTAGCCATCATGGAGGACAGGCAGGAGCAACAGTAGCGAACATGGAGGCCAGGCAGGAGCAGCAGTAGCCTACATGGAGGCCAGGCATGAGCAACAGTAGTCAACATGGAGGGCAGGCAGGATTAGCAGTAGCCAACATGGAGGCCAGGCAAGAGCAGCAGTAGTTAACATGAAGGGCAGGCAGGATCAGCAGTAGCCAACATGGAGGCCAGGCAGGAGCAGCAGTAGCCAACATGGAGGCCAAGCAGGAGCAGCAGTAGCCAACATGGAGGCCAGGCAGGAGCAGCAGTAGTCAACATGGATGCCAGCTAAGTCCCAGCAGTAGTCAACATGAAGGCAAGGGCAGGCACAGCAGTAGTCAACCTGGACCAGGTATTTTTGTCTCTCAGGATAAGACGGATGTGATACACACTTTCAATCAGAAGGGTCCAAGTATAGAAATTGTGTGTATATATATATATATATATATATAGCACTTTTTTTAAAGATACTATGCTATACACCTGCACCAGGTTTTCTGTCTCTCAGGCTAAGACGGATGTGATATACACATCAGAAGTATAGGACTTGTATATCTGTACAGCACGTTTTGGTTCAGTGCACTCTTTGCTGTTCTATGCCTAATCTATCTATCTTTCGCCCTCTCTATATTTCTCTCTCAATCACTAGATGTTTCTCCTCTACGCTTTCCTAATCTTTCCTTTCCCACAATATCTTCTCAGTAGTCTGTAGTACACAACAGCAGCTTGCTTCCTCTCTCTCTCTCTCTCGCTACACACTGCGTGGTGCGGTCATGTGGCCGCTCCTTTTAAAGCAATACTGACGTCACACAGGGGATGGGCTAGTGCAAGATCCTTGCTGATTGGATGTGTTCCGGGCATCATGGGAAAGCGCTTTTCCCGCCTGGAACACTTCCTGCTTTCTAGAATGGCAGCTGCCATTTTAGAAAGCAAGAAAAAAAAAAAAAAAATCGGAGCGGATTTCCAAAAATCCGAATCCGACCGGACTCGGATTTTTGGGAAAATCCGAACCGGATCCCATACCGGCCGAACCGGTTTGCTCATCTCTAGTTTTCGGATTCTGTCCCCTACAGATGCAGCAGAGAGATCTGGTGAGCAGTGTGAATACCGGCGGGGGGCTGAGAGATGTAAGAGCTGACAGGCATCTCCATTGTGTATGTAAACAAGTCTCCTGAATGCGGCCTGTCCCTGTCACCGAATGGCGTCCACTCCTCAGCCTGCGGAGCGCTGCCGCCTCATTGTGTTATCCACCCGCCGCCCCACGCCTCGCCGGCTATAAATAGGAGGAAATTGCGTTGAATTTCTTCTCCTTTAGGGAAAGTGATTATGCTGCCACTCATGTCTCTTCCAAATAGCTCCGCGCAGTTTCCGGTTCCTTCGCTGCCTCCACAATTTTCTCTTTTTTTAGACCTGCTTCTCCGAGCGTCGCTCTGTTAATTATGTGTCTCATTTACTGTCTGCTCACGGGCGCAGTCATCTGCTGGGCCGGAATTTATATAAGTGGCTGCTCTATGGATTCCAACACCTGAGAGAATTATTGTACCGACGAATTATTTATCTATCTATCTAGCTATCTATCTATCTCCTATCTATCTATCTATCTCCTATCTATCTATCTATCTATCTATCTATCGATCTATCTATCTATCTCCTCTCTATCTATCTCCTATCTATCTATCTATCTATCTATCCTAATCCTAATCTATCTACCCGTCCTAATAGGGTGGTACAAGCCCTAGCCGTGGTGACCTGGGTGAAGCTAAGTTTCTGAGGTTTCCCAGTGCCACCTCCACTGCGAGATAGAAATGTAGACCTTCTGTTATCTTTGTTCTATCCAGGCTAGTTCCTCTGTAGATCAGGATACTGCCCTGCACTATGTAGAGTGGTTTTCAGCGTGGGCTGGTATCCCTGACTTTTTCCTTCTTGTAGTGTCTAGCACTGCATCTTGGAAATATTGGATAGACTGGAGAAACTGAGTGTCTCTGGTTGCTTCATGCACGTGTCTTAGACTTGACTCACTGAACACACTATCTAAACTGGACTAGACTGTCCCGGACAAGGGTCCTGGCAGAGCCAGGCCCTGGCTTGTTTACTGCAGGGATGTCTTCTCTGTGTGTTCTTCTCCCACGAGAAACTGACGCTACACTTCCTTCCACCAAGTGATTACTTCCTACAGGGGTGTGTAAGAGACTCTGTGAGTGGTGGAAAAGAATATGTGCAAAAAATAGAAGAGAAAGGATAGATCAGAAAAGAAAAGAAGAGTATCTCCTCTGTACAAAAGAAACAGTAACCCTTTGCTTACTTCAGCTGCGCAATAGATAAGAGCTCGAATACAAAACACTGACATCCAGTGGTGAAATAACAAACTACCGTCATCATCAGCTTTAAATAAGGGGCTTTTGCGACAGGTGTGACATAAAAAAAACACTCATGGTGGGACACCACATATCTCCTATCTATCTATCTATCTATCTATATATCTTTATTTGCAGGACCAAATACATATTGGCATTGCCAAAACAAGTAGGGAATTATTTGGTAGGGACAGGGAATGGAGATTGGGGACACAGGGTGGGATAGAAGTCCATGACATATCATGCTCCTCTAAATCTGTGGCAGGCACTGACAAATGTTGTCACTAAAGCCACCATGTTCTCCTCTTCCCCCAGCAGGATGGGCAGTTTCTCTTCCTCTTCCATAGAGGACAAACTTGACAGTAGATTGGACAGTCTCCTGAACTATGTGTCCCACACTGCTAAGTATTTGGGGACAATATGGCAGGACCTGGGCCATCTATCTATGGAGGACTGACAATCCTGGATAAGGGAGTGGTCACAAGGAGGATGGGCAGCGGAGGGTGGTGGACCATCAGGCAAAGCCTCTGGTATTGGGATCAGTACAAGATTTGGGAGCGAACCAGACTCAGAACCTGGTGGACTTTACGATCGGTGCATTTGCCCAGAACCTGGACCACAAAACACAATGTTATATGGACCGTAGACTCATAGATTTCTATTGGCCTCAGGGTCCGTGATTGTCGATGGCATCCCATTGTGGATCTTTGCCTTTGCAGACCATGGATGTGTTTAGGAGGTCGGATGTTGGCTCTGGGGATGCCACCACCTCATCTCACCTCCTCACATCACATGGATTTCTTAACGTAGAGGCCATCTCTGGCCAACCTTACGCTAGAAAAGTCATCACGCCAGACTTGCATCCCTTTGTACTGTCTATTTCGGTCTTCCCGAGTCTACGCTCCGGCTCAGTACATTAGGTAGCCGCTCTCCTGCCGCCTCATGCAAAATAAATGGACTTAAAATATTCACAAGCGACTCCCGAGTTTGTGCGGCGGTGGCCTCTTTGCTCCTCCGCTTTATGCTTTGTGCATAAGCAGCGGGAAGCGAGCAGCAGCGAGGAGCTCCGCCGCCGCCGTCATCTGATATCTCTCACGTATGCTCTGGTGTTTTGTATTCTGGAGGAAAGATTGTGCAAAGTTGAGATTTTAAAGGAGCGGCGTCTTTAAAGTCAGTTTGGCCCAAGTGGCTTTTTGATCTAGAGTATTATAGGAAAATATTCCTCAAAAGCAGCGAGCGCAATTCCGGCAGGAGATCTCCACAGATCGAAGATTTGTCACTTGTAGGATCGTTTGTTGTCGATGCCGCTGTACTGTACTAGCCGGGAAATTGTTTATTCAAAGGGGTTATCCTCAGATGACTGCTGGTGCACAGGATAGGTGTGAAGCGTCGGATTAGTTGAGCATCCATCACTGGGATCCCCAATCATAATAAGAGCAGCTTTGTTTTAAAAGGAACGCTAGTCAAGTATGCATGCTGCCGCTCCATTCAAACACTGTAGGAGTGTCGGAGCCAACCCTGCAGTGTCGGACTGGGGTATCTGGGGCCCACCAGAGGAAATGATCCTGGGGTCCCACCAGTGAAGAACCAGTGAGAAACACCATGTCAGTCAGTGTTTGTGCAAGTTCGAAAGTTGGGGGCCCACCGGAGGATCCTCCTGTCCTTTGGTGGGCCAGTCCGACACTGCAACCCTGTACGTAACCACAGCTCCATTCAAACAGGAGCCCTTGGCCAGTGGTGAAGCTACCATTATGGTATGCCAATGACAGCCTCTCTTCTGGCTGGAGGCAGCATTGCACCCCATACACATACTCACCTGGCTCAACACAGTCCCCCATTGTTTATTCTCCCAGATCCCCGGTGACATCACTTGTGCACCAGGGAGACGGGAGAATGAAGGAATGCCGTGGGACTTTGTCAGGCCAGGTGAGTATGTTGTGTGTGGTAGGCCCATACAGGATTCATGGGTCCCCGTAAAGTTTTTTTGCTATGTGGCCCCATGGATCTGAGCTACGCCCCTGCTTTTTGCTTATATATTTGTATTTACTGGAACACAAGTAGTTGGAGCTCAGGCTCCTGGTGCCTATCCTTAGGATAGGTGATAATAGTGTTGAGCAATCTGGCCAAACTGTTCAGGTTTGGTAACGTTCTCCAAACCCCATTGCTCGGAATTTGACTCCCAGCAGCTGAAGAACTTGGAGTCCTGAAAAACATAAATACAGACATAGGCCATAGGCTGTATCCATGTTTTTCTGCCAGCCCTAGGACGGTATCCAACTCCTCCAGTTGCCGGGAGTCAAATACTGAGCGTTAGGTTCGGAGAACGTTGCTGAATCGGAAAGTTCAGCAAGTACGCTCAACGCTAGTGATAAGTTGCCATCATGAGATAACCCTTTTAAGAAGTTATCCAGGATAAAGGTGGCCATACACCTTTAAGAACTGTCGTCCGACAGTCATCTCTCCTGTCATCCCCCAGCTTTGGCAGCGGATTATCTTTCCATGAACAAAGAAGTTGAAAAGGGGTGAAATCCCATCAAGTCTGACTCAAACATTGTCGGTGGAGTATCGGATGAGCCCCATACAATTTATACTAATGGCCAAAATCCACAGCGAATGGTGGGGTTGGCTGATATAGGTATAAAGTATATGGGGACCTTTAGAAAGACAAGGCTGCTTTCATTTAGAAACCACCCTTGATTTCAGTTTCTTTCTAGTATGACAGCTTAGATCATCAAAAATTCTAATCCTTGCCCCCCCCCCCCCCCCAATCATCCTATCCAATTTGTGTTGCCATTGTACTTTACCAATGCAACCAAACTTTATATAATGACACAGGTAACGAGAAAGCGACGGTAGTTGCCAAAATGTTGAATTATAGAGGCACCATGGGTATTTGCAATTTTTTTTGTTTAATTTTTAATAGTGGGACAGTTGACTGAAAAAGTAAAACAATACACACTTACTCCAATCCCCCATTGCTGTCATGCCCAGGCCTGGTCTCAGTCTTCACACAAGTCTTTGTGTTGAGATGTCACCAGGAGACAGCGAGCAATGGGACCGAGTGTTTTCAGATGCCTCATGGGGGTTTTCGCCTTCCCCTGGATCAACACAATAGGGTTTCTCCAGGTTGAACCTGATGGGCTCTTGCCTTCTTTCAACCTTATTAACTATGTTACTATGCTAGAACAGCGTCAGCGGGGGATGGGGGCAGCTGAGTACTGTCTGCACTGTATACACCACTAGACTAATATTGTTGGTCATCAGGCTATTTTGGGTTTTGTGCCACTTATTGCCATAGTTGGGCGCTGAGATTGGTACTACAGCCATTGCTCCTCACCATGGCCACATGTTAGGTTACCAGCACTGTTCCCTTCAAGCTGCGCAGCTCCCGGCCACACATCTCAGAGGGTTGCCCTGCTCACTGCCTCTGGGCGCCCACTCAGCGGCTCAAAACTTTGGGGACTCCCTGCTCCTGTACAGAAGAGCGGCGCACGTCCTCTCTTGGGGGCCGTGCGTGATGATGTCATTTCATCACGTGCCGCCTGTAGGAGAAGACCTGCAAGCCACATAGACTACAGGAGGATGAGACCGAGCAGCGTTGGAATGGAGGACAGGTGAGTGGGATTTTTTTTAAAACTTGGACTTTGCCCAGACAAGGGGCAGTACTGTGGGGACCAAAGGCTTAATGCAAGGGGTCCCTGAGGGTAGGGGGTTTGTTTAATGTACATCCAAGGGGGAAGGGGAGTTATACAGGAGGCATCCAAGGGGGGGGGGGGAGTTATACTGGGGGCATCCAAGGGGGAGGGAGAGAGTTATACTGGGGACATCCAAGGGGGTTGGAGGAATGTTATTCTGGGGGCATCCAAGGGGAGGGGGAGAGTTATACTGGAGGCATCCAAGAGGGAGGGGGAGTTATACTTGGGGGATCCTGGAGGGGACAGAAGTTATATACATTACTAGTAATGTATATAACCACTTCCCCATCCAGGATGCCCTCCTGGATGGGGGAGGGGTTATATACATTACTAGGGGCATCCAGGATGGGGGAGGGGTTATATACATTACTAGAGGCATCCTGGCAGTGGAGGAGTTAACAATAACACTCAGGGCATCCTGCAGGGGTTAAAAACAATACTAGGGGCATCCTAGAGGGGGGCCTTAAAACTATATAGGGGCACAAAGGGGCCTAACTACTGTATGCTGGAACAAGGAACCTAAAATGTTTCTCTCGCAGATTCTGGAGAAACATTTGAAGAACCCCGACCTGGTTGGAAAGCAAAAAATGAGCGACTGATCAGAGAAGACGGCCCACGTGAGTCACTGGATGTAACTGCACTGATCGAATGCTGTGTAAACCAATTTATCTGAACTGTTCCACTAGAGTTAATTTGCTATCTTACATTAGACTAAGGTACCGACGTTCCTGTGTTAGGTTTTTGCCTAACTTTTGTGAATATAGCTCACTCTCCATTCCGCTCAGCATTGGCTGAAGCTTAGAGGGAACATTGGTTACCAGCAATAAGCCATACCTTTCTACGTTTCCTTTTGGCCTAATCTGTGTTTTTATTCATATTTAATGCCTAATTCTCTATTCATCTGATAATCCGGCCCCTAATAAATCCCCTTAATCTGGGATTAAGAGATCTTTACTCCAATTATATGATTGTTTTTGACAGAAACCTTGGCTCTCTCCGGTCCCCCTCTCCGATGACCACGCTCGCCGGCATCGTTGTAGATGCAGATAACCGTATAATGTTAGTATAATAATAGGCTTCACGCTCAGGGTTACCATGTGTCAGTCATATTTCCAGACATCCATCCATAAGCTAAGGACAGATTTAACTTCTGTCTGGAAGACTCGGTAGCGTCAGTTCACGGCTAAACGGATCTGACAGCCACTTCCAGAACGACGTTTCCAAAAACGATTCTATCAAAAAAGCAGATTCCAATGCTCAAAAATGATTAGGAGGAGGTGCGGGATATACGTTATTGTTGTCTTAAGGGAAAATGAATCCATATTTTAAAATCACGGATGGATTTGATATAGTGAAGTGAGTATGTGACAACTAGAGAGCCCGTTAGAACTACGGGACCATCAAAAATTATAATTCTTGCCCCCTCCCCTACCCAGTGAACCTCCCCATGCGGTGCCCTTGATATAACCATACGGGTAACGAGAATGGGGCAGAAATTTTAAGGCTAGGTTCATATGATGTTTTTGTTTCTGTCCGTTTCCTCCCCTACCTTCAAAATTACGGCCATTATTTTGAGTACCAAATGACGTCCGTCATTTTGCATTATGGACGCCCATCATTTTAATGACGGACGTTAGAACATTATTCTTATCAATGACAGATGTGTTATCTACTCCAGCTATAGCCCTGCCCTCAGCGGACACAGCATCAACTAAATAGGGAGAAAGTAAGAGCTTGAAAACTACAGGAAAGTTACTATAGTAAATCAAAGAAACTATTATAGTTGTTTTTGGATTTAAAAAAAAAACTCTTAGGAACCTCAAGTGAGGAAAGTAAATGTAGTTTTATTTTGAGAATGTAAACAAAAAAGAGGGTTACTCACCTGCTGCTGCTGTTCTGACAGTGCCCGGTCCCCACTGCTTACCTCTTTCTGGTCTTTGTTTTGATATAAAAATAAGTTGCCTCTTAGCTGATCCTTGGCTAAAGATGTGTTGCACAACATCCAATGATTGGCTAAGCACCATTTCCTTATTTCAAATCAGAGACCAGGAGGTAGTAAGCAGCAGGGACCGGGCACTGTCTGAACAGCAGCAGCAGGGAATCAGTTAAAAAAAACAAACAACTTTTAGCCAAAGCAAAATGTATCGCCTAACAACACCTTTAAGCCCACTCTTGCACATGAATTTGCATTTTATTAGCAGCAGCCATTGTTATTAATCCCACCCAAGCCATTGACATTGCACTGTATGGCGCTCTGGGATCCTCATCTGGTGGCTTTTAAAAGTGGGGAAACAAATACTTGGAAAATTTAAAGATTCAAGATGGCGCCCACATCATGGCAACTCTTAAATGGACTTCCTTATCTAGCTGCCTGGTACTATAGACTGTGTCTGATACTACGGCCCAGTTCTACAAAAGTGAAAGGTGCTAAGATGCAGTACCACATGCTTCGGGCAGTACCAATACCTTAGGGCAAGTGTGGTGCTGTTTTTAAAGAAAAGCAGCCATGTTTTTAAAGGGTTTGTCCATATGCATGTTAGTCCATCTTTTGTACTGCTCCTATGGTGGAGACTATCATTATGGAATCACATGGCACCCAATGGAACTATATAGGGGTCCAATGGGTTTCTTGGTTTCCAGCATATTTTTGATTTGAGACCTTAATGGAACGTCCGATACTGATGTCCTACAACCAAGTCGGTGCTAGTGTGAATACAGCTTTATTCTTAACAATCCCTTTAAGTTATGGTCCCTCAAGTTGTGTACTCCACTAAACCTGATGCTACAACCCGTTCCTCACCCAAATTCCAGTATTCTCATATACTAAGATATCTAAATCTTGAAGACCTTCACCTATTAGACACCTATAACCGCCATCCCCTCCCCATTCTTTTCCATTCTTCCCGGCACCCTCTGGTTTTGTTGATGTTTTTTACTCTGGTCGATAACATTTTAAGGATTTTTGAGCTGCATCTCTAGGATAGGTCGATGTCTATTGGTTTTAGTCCCCATGGAAGGAGCAAGGGGACACTAGAAGTCTTGCCGAGACAGAGCGGCATGTCCTACTTACATGTCTGACTTCCTGAGGCCCCTGGAGAGTTAATTCTATAGTCAGGCTTAGAGCAGCAAGACGACGTAAATAAAACATGAGACATTATAGGATGCTCAGAGCGCCTCGCTGTAATTGACTGAACCAACGCAGGAATACACAAGGCAATCACTGCTACATGGACTTTGGCTGCACCCGCATATGGTCAGACATCAAAGCACATTGCTTCTTCTATACAGAATGAAGCTGTAGTGTTCGTTACGTTGTCTTTTGAAGTCTCTATGTATGCATTGTTTATGCATCACAGATTTCCATATACATATGTAGCAGAGCTGAACTTACCATTTAACTGTTTCTTTTGTGGTCAATGAATTGATCGCTTAAGATAAGGTGTGGTACATGGCACTTAAATCCTAATGATAAGTAATAGGTCATTCACAATTTTTAGACCCTTTAGTGCCCCCTTTATATCCTCTAAGAATAGTTAGCCCCCATTGTGCCCCTCATGGTAATTAGCCCCCTCTGTGCCCCTGCACAGTAGTTAGTCCCCTTTATTCCCCCTTACAATAGTTAGCCCCTCGATACACTCTAACAATAATTAGTCTCTTTGTGCCCCCTCACAGTAATAAGCCTGCTTTGTGCCCCTCATAATAATTTGTCTCTTTGTGCCCCCTCACAGTAATTAGCCTGCTTTGTGCCCCTCATAATAATTTGTCTCTTTGTGCCCCCTCACAGTAATTAGCCTGCTTTGTGCCCCTCATAATAATTTGTCTTTGTGCCCCCTCACAGTAATTAGCCTGCTTTGTACCCTTCATAATAGTTTGTCTCTTTGTGCCCCCTACAGTAATTAACCTGCTTTGTACCCGTCATAATAATTTCTCTTTGTGCCCCCTACAGTAATTAGCCCGCTTTGCACCCCTTATAATAGTTAGTCCTCTTTGTGCCCCTCATACTAGTTAGTCCTCTTTGTGCCCCTTTCACAATAATTATGCCCTTTTTTCCCCCCATACAATAGGTAGCCTCCTTTGTGCCCCCCCCCCCCACAAAAGTAAGCTCTCCCCCAACACAAACACAGTAGTTAGATCTCTTTGTGCCCCCTCCGAATAGTAAGTCCTCTTTGGGCCCCTAAAAATAGTTTGCCCACTTGAAATGGCAAAAATTCAAACTCACTACATTCTGGTCCTCTGCCTGTGCCAGGAGGTCGGGGTTGTCTTGATCATTTGTAGGGTGCAGTCATATAGCAGTCTGATGGTGCTTTCCTGTATGTACTGTGATGCTGAACAGAGTGTGACGGCTATTTCCTGCCTTAGTTGACAGGAGAAGAACACTCGAAGCACTCACATTGCTGCCATCAGGGAGGCCTTACAGTACATACAGGAGAGCACTTACTCTGTTATAGTGAGGGGAGCTTATGGGCCTCCCCTGTTTAGGGGTCCAGTGACAACAAGGACCCCTGTAATCTCAACTGCAGTGTCACCGAATGTTCTCCAGCATGTGTCCCAACCCAACTCTGGACATGGGCCCTTATGCACTTCCCCAATGGTTAGAAAAACCCGCCTATCTTTTTCTAGAAAAAAAATCTCAAATAATAGGTCTACAATTACAAAAGTCAGGGGGAGTCCATGGAATAGTGAGGAGCTCTAAACAATGGAAACCACCTAAAGAGAAGCAAAATGACACTTGGCCTCAATCAGGTGATGGGAAAGTCCATGGATAAATTTGCCATATGCACCATGAAATGTGGAACACGCCTAAAGGCCGAGAAAGTCAAGACATGGAGCTTTAATCCTCTCGTTATTTCCGTCACATGTACCGAAAATTTTTCTTTTGACTGAAACCTTTCACTTTCAGGGTATTGTAAAGCTCACAAAGTCATCGGAGACAACCCCCCACCTCTCCGATCAGCGCAGCGGAGAGAAACACAGAGGATATCAGAGCATAGAAAGTAACGTGCCATATCTTGTCTCGCTCGCTCGGAACGAATCTTGCTCATCTTGGCTTCAGGAGCCTCACGGCCTCACATGAAACAACCAATTTAATACAGAAAGAAAACATGTTTGTAGCAAAGAGGAACCTCCACAATACGATTAAAGGCCTTACATCCAGATTGCGAGGGTTCCTTCTCAATGATTTTGCAATTTCTTTGGCTCGTGAGTTTACAATTTAAAGGTTTTTCTTGGCTTCTTAAAATACTAAACAGATCTGTTCCTAAAGGAGATTTCGGGTTTATAAAAATTAATTATCAATTATCCTATTATGGAGAGTAGAGAGCCCTACGAAGAGTATCTCTTGCTCTGGAGGACCCAATGTTTACATGTAGTACATGATACCAATGAGGCTTGCGTAATACTTTATTTATCCTGTGGAGGCACTACAGAAAAACTGAATACCTTATTTGTAATGGATTTTATTTATGGATACACATTAGATAGTTGACCGGTCCCACCTAAATGGGCAAATTTTGACAAGATTTTTTCTAATTTACTTCATCAAATACCATGATTTAAACGGTGGCCTAGACTATAGACCCTTTTGCGGCCAAAGATTATCGGCCATACTTGAATAATTGTATAGTGTAATAGGTCATGTTAAATGTCGGCTTATTGTACAATAAAAACGGTAACAACGTGTAACTCGTGTAATAAGGGATTACATTTTCTTCAATAGGCCACCCGGACAATCTAAAGATTGCCCGGGCAGCCTCCCATACCTGCTCCTTGTTTGTGCCTATAATAGCATAGACAGTAAGCTGGGAACAAATAGGAAGGTCAGCTCTCTGTTCCTCCTGACATCGGGCCATCTAAGGTGGCTCTGGATGGGCCTTAAGGTGGCTCTGGATGGGTCCTAAGGTGGCTCTGGATGGGAAGAGTAAAAATGGCCAATGCTCAACTACCATACCTGGTTTGTCCAGTGGAGATTCAATGAGCATATTAGCGTATTAACACATCTAAGCTCTGTATTGTGTGTGGGGAAGACCTAAAAAATTCAGTTTACCATACACTCTACAAGATATTCCCCTCCCCTGAGGAACACTCTGCCCTCCCCTGCAGAACTCCTAAGGCTAGGTTCACACAGCGTTTTCAGCATACGTTTAACGGATCTGTTTTTTTTAACGGTCAAAAAAGTAGTGTCAACAGTACTTTATTGTGCATCAAAAAAAACGCATCCGTTTTGATCCGTTTTTTTTTTTTTATAATGGGAGTCAATGGAAAAACGGATCAAAAACAGATGAACACAAATGCATCTGTTTTTTGCAAAAAAACTGATCCGTTAAACGGATGCTGAAAACACAGTGTGAACCTAGCCTAAATCAAATAAGTATTTCCCCCGAAAAATGTATATTAAACATGGAGAGGTGGGATTAGAGACTAGATAGCTTGACCAGAAATGACCGCCGACTCTCTACTTTTAATTCACATACAGCACAAAAATTTATTTTACCGATTGCGATTTAGGGCGGTAAAACCTCCCAAATGGTCCCCTTAAATTTTGTATGTAAATTTGGGCGTCTAAGCATGATATCTACATTTGTCTTTCATGAAGGCTTCTTCTATTCGCGAGAGCACAGATCAGTCAGAGAGAATGAGAGCGCAACGTCTGGCACCGCGTTTGAGCGTTCTGAAAAGCTGTGAAGTTTTGGTGCAGCCCTCGAGGGATAACTTCTGGGGAGGTGGCATTAATCTGTGTATTACGTTTGCTTGACAGACTGTCAAGTTAAATGAGCAATTTCCCTTATCATTCTATACCTCCTGGACAAAATTAATTCAGTGTGTTTACTCGCCGCCTTCTCTGTCTTTCTATCTGTATCTTATATCCATTTCCTCGACTCGTCTGAATTGCCGTTTTTTATCTTCGGGATGTTGCATGAAGGATCTGGACTGTGATCTTGTCTGTGAAATTGAGCCTGTATGCGCGAAGATATTACGGCATCAAATGGTCAATGAAGAAATTCTACAATGAAGACACTTAACCTGCCGTCACGGGGGGGAGGAGGCCGTATTGATCGTCAGTCTGCGAGGATGAGGTTCGAAGTCACTAGAGATATTATAGACTATACATAGACGGAGCGATTATGGAATGTCTGGAAGGGACTGGGATGACTGATTCATGTAGTATTATATATGCGTCACTACTCCCTGTAAGAGATGGTCGGACCATTGCACCTTAAAGCCAATGTACCATCAGACCTATGGTTCTGTGCACTGGAAGTGGGCACGGCGCCCCCTAGTGTGACAATATCCCTTCATTTTGTTGATGCACCTCCAGTAGAATCAAGGGCCATGCCACCATGGGGAGGGGATATCATCCCATTGGGGGGCGCCAGGCCTGTCTCTAGTGCATAGAGCGTTGCTGGTGCACAAAAATAAAACGGTGCCGCATGCAGGAACTGGGCAAAGTTTTGAAAAAAGGTCGGATGATATATTCGCTTTAACCCCTTATGTTATTTGTATAGATTGTAAGCACTTAAAGGTAAAACTAACTTGTCCCCCAAGGATAGGGAACATGTAAGAGATTGCGGAGGGTCCGTACCCGCCAGTGATCTCCATATCGGCCTGTGGCTGCTTTGTTTTAAATACAGCCATGGGTACGGCCCGTGAACCACGGCTATTTATTCCTATCGAGCTGCCAGAAAGGGCCAAGTGCTGCACTCCGCTCTCCATTCATTAGAAAGCTCCAATAAGGGTATGATCTAGGATATACAGGATGTTCAGAAGTGTGGTTTAGAGTCTCTTTTTATTTAGAGATTATGTGTTTAGGGGTATCGTCTAGAGCCCATCTTTGTTTAGGGAGTGTGAGATCTTTATTTGTTTAGAAGTATGGTCTTGGATTCAGTTTTAGTCGGTCTAATTTGGTCCAACTTGGTGTAGTATCTTGGCCTGGGGTCTGTATTTTTAAGGGGTCTGATCTAGGGTCTATCTTTATTTCAGTGTTCTGGTCTGAGGTCTGTATTTGTTTGATGGCCTGGCCTAACGTATGTTTTTGTTTATGGGGTCTGGTCTGGGGTCTGTATTTTTAAGGAGTTTGGTCTGGGGTCTATATTTGTTTCGGTGTTCCGGTTTGGGGTCTGTATTTGCTTATGGGTGTGGTCTAGGGTCTATTGTGGCAATTGAGTCCAGTCTAGGATCTGTATTTGTTTAAGGGTTTGGCCCATGGTATGTTTTTATTTAGGTGATCCGTTCTGGGGTCTGTATTTGTTTACAGGCTTGATCTAGGGCCTATTTCTGCTACGGGGGCCTAGTCTGGAGTCTGAATTTGTTTGAAGGTATTTTGGTTTAGAGGGTCTGATCCAAGACCTGTTTTTGCTTATGGGTGTGGTCTAGGGTCTATTGTGGCAATTGAGTCTGGTCTGGGGTCTATATTTGTTTATGGATGTAAAGTAGGGGTCCTTAGGCCCTACCTGTGATTAAAATGCCCCTAACAAGTTCATCCATATCCATAATGAAATACTCACACAGTGGACAGTCATACAGCCCTCTTCTAAAATACTCTGTGCTGCTGGTGGCCCAGCTCTAATCGTTTAACCTAATCGTTTAACCTAACCTAATCTTTTTGTCTCTGTTTCCTGTCTCTCTCCAGTCCTCCGCCTCCCACCAAATCCTAAAATACTCTGTGCTGCCACTTTTCTCCATTCTGTTTTCATATCCAGACAATGCCTTCTTTGTCAAATTCAGCCAGGCCTTCAGTCTGCAAAATCAGCACAGTCCTCTCCCGCTATCGTCAGCAAATACAGGGCGGTCGATTTATTCTGTATATTTTTATTTTGACGTGTACCGAAAATCTCTGCACCCCCCCCCCCCACTCCCCCCCCACTCCCACTGTCCATCAGTCCCGCTAGACATCGCACGGAGTAACAGATTAATTCCGCACATCAAATGTTAAGGGAAAGCATCAGGAAAATCTCCTATGAATTTTTAAAGCTAATAGCGGATCTTGAGCTGGATGGCGGTGAGTGATCAGGAAAGAAGGGATTTCTCTAATTCCACAGTGACAGCTAGTAACCCGACAGAAGGAAGGCGGCTGCACTAAGTCACCCCGTTCCCCCTTTTCATGGCAATTACGCTCTGTACAAAATTTATTCTGCTGAGAGAAAAACAACCAAAGATAAATAGACAGCAAATTAATGAAGAAAGGCGAAGAAGGATGAGACGGGAGAGGAAGGGAACAAGGAGGAACCAGAGATCCTGGGATTCATCTATATACAAGGACTGAAGGCTATGGTCATTATTAGGCTTGGAAAGCCCCTAGTGATATAATCTGTTATGGATTTAGGTAAAAGAGGGGGGGTCCCAGTTCTGGATCCTGATAGTATAGTCAGCATGGGGGTACTATTACATGAAATGATGGCCGATTACCGTCCGAAAATCATTTTGAGTAATAGGCCATGTTTGAAATCAATGATCAGCCGACATCATGTATTTGAAACATGATCCAGGAAGCCCCTCCTGTTTACCCCACCCCCACCCCCGCTATTCCTCACTAGATGATGTCTGTGCTTGTAATAGCACAGGCCGAGCGAGGGGTGAGGAGCAAGTGAGGGCTGACCTCATAGGTTAGCGCTCGCTTGCTCCTAAATATCGTCCTGTCTAATACGGCTCTAAGTAAAGCCACTATTACACCAAACGATTATCAGCTGTAGTTGGCCGATCACCGATCATTAAGGCCAAAAATCGTTTGGTGTAATAGCGCATGAAGACCATGATCAGCTGACATGCACAATTTCGGCTGGTCGTGGTCTTTCAACATGTTGAAAAATTACGATCATGTTAGTGGCGGACCGCCCTTGACTTCAATGGGCAGCCTGGATGATCTGAGGATGATCCGGCAGCCCCTCCCACAGCCTATCACCACCCCTCCCATTTTTTCCTGCTCTCTGTCAACTGGAAACCAAGCGCTGCCCTGACAGATTGGTGCTTGCCTCCCCCTTATATTGTGCCCTTGAGGGAACTCGGGACCTGGATGGAAGACAGGGACAGACAGTTTGAGTTCTAGTGCTAGGGCCCCCCAAGACTGTGCCTACCTACATGCCAGCCTGATCCTAGGTGGTCAGTGACAACTGGGCGACGGTCCCCATGTTGGGTAAGGAAAACACAGAACAAGACAAGATGGGGAAATACAATAAAGAATGGTAAGGCAGATACAGGTCAAACCGGAGATAGCAGAACAGCAGGTAAAACAGATAAAATGGACAGGCAAAGGGGTCAGAAAACAAACCTATCCAATCCAATGCAAAACACCTGCTCAAGCTACAAGAGACTATCTCACGCAATGTCCCAGAGCACAAGTGGACTTCTTATAAGATATCAGAGTCTCGGTCCAGGGAATGATTGGACTGGCCCTCTTACATCCAGACCACACAGAACACAGACTGACAGGAATTAAGTGGAGAAGGCAACTGTCCATCACTACTCAGTCTAAACCATCTGCAACCCACCTAAGGCTAGCAAAAGAAATCGGATGTAGTGGAACCTGTCAATCACCACATAGCAAGGACTGGAATAAGGTAGAATTCAGAAACATGCACACTCTGCATACTGTACGGGCAGAGGACTGCTCTGATGTCTGAACAGGTGGATACATAGCAGAGTGTTTCTCATTGTAGGATACACAGCATGGACATTTTAATGGATAATTGTGCAATACTTAATTTCTCCTCTGGGAGTGCTGCAGGGGAATTGAGCACTTGTTGCTGGGTTCCCTCACAGGTTATAGCTGATCACTGAATAAGATAATATGCAGCAGCTTGTCGTGCTGGATCCTTTCTAAAGAGGCTTCGACCAAAGCGAACAACCCCTAAAGCTAGAAAAAGAATGGTTTGGCACAATCCAAAATTAAGAGCCAATATCTTTATTTGATCTTTAGTAGACATGTTAAAAAAGTCTACATAACACCCTGTAGGGTTGAGCCCACTTCTATGCACATTGGAGACATCTTACTCAAGTAAGAAGAGGTATATTTGCCAGGAATATCATCTCTTCCAAGGGTTTTTGCACAGATCCTACAGCCTATGAGGGTACAAAAGTTTTGCCATCTCGAGAAGTTATTCCCTGTGCACAGGATAGGGTTTAATAAGCTGATGAGTCCAACTATTGGAACCCCCACAGATCATGTGAATACAATGGAATTACAACTCTGAAATAATGGGAAACACCACGCTTGTGCGGCCAGTGCTCCATTTGTTCTTTATGGGACATGCGAACATTGTACAACTTGTGTGTGGCCAGCACTCCATCCATCATGAGGTCATTCTTTCTGGAGGTTGATGCCAATTCCATTGGCTAATGTGGTATACTCTTTCAGAAATTGGAGGATATTAAGCGTTCTGTGACCAATTTTACTAACCATAACATCCTGGGTATACACACCCTACCCACCATTTTAAGCAATCATGACCACCTTGAGTATCTACACAGACGTAATCTTGATCAGTCTTATTCTTTCCCCCAACTCAACCATGTTAAGAAGGATCATGAGTCATTTAAATGCCCTATAATTCTCTTGACAGGGGATAAAGTTTGATTTGAAGACAGCCCTAAAACTCATCTACTATGTAGGGAATAGCTGGACTACAAATGGTATCTCACAATTTATTGTCTCCTCGATGATGAAGATGTTGGGAAGAGGGTCTACTGTTTGGGACCCAATGGGATTAGCTTTTTGGTAAATGGTGTGCAATTACATCAATAGTCCCTCTGTGCAGTTCATGGTCAAACTGTGTCCTTCAGAAGTGGATTCGCCCATTGCATTAGCTGACACTCAGGGGACTAGGGAGGCTTATTTGTTATACCTTATTCTAACTTCTAGGTTTGCGCTGGACAACAAGAGTTCCAGAGGACCTAAGGGTGGGCTCAGCCCTGCCCCACAGGAAGGACGTAGCTAGGGGAAGGCAACCAGGACACATTCCAGGAGGCACCAGAACCACCAGGCACCACCACATTCCAGGAAGCAACAGAACCACCAGGCACCACCACATTCCAGGAGGCACCAGAACCACCAGGCACCACCACATTCCAGGAGGCAGAAGAACCACCAGGCACCACCACATTCCAGGAGGCACCAGAACCACCAGGCACCACCACATTCCAGGAGGCAGAAGAACCACCAGGCACCACCACATTCCAGGAGGCAGAAGAACCACCAGGCACCACCACATTACAGGAGGCACCAGAACCACCAGGCACCACCACATTCCAGGAGGCAGAAGAACCACCAGGCACCACCACATTACAGGAGGCAGAAGAACCACCAGGCACCACCACATTACAGGAGGCAGAAGAACCACCAGGCATCACCATATTACAGGAGGCAGAAGAACCACCAGGCATCACCATATTCCAGGAGGCACCAGAACGACCAGGAACCACCACATCCCAGGAGGCACCAGAACCACCAGACACCAACACATTCCAGGACGCAGAAGAAACACCAGGCATCACTACATCCCAGGAGGCACGAGAACCACCACACACCACCATATTCCAGGAGGCAACAGAACCACCAGGCACCACCACATCCCAGGAGGCACCAGGCTACAGCAATAAATTGAAAAAGCCAAGCTACGTCCATTTTCGAGCTGTGCTGGAACTATCACTTGCCCCAGGGTCAGCTTCTATAGAATAGTATACCAACACCCTTAACTAATAAATATTAGGATGACATAAAGATTGGATTTGCACTTGTGCTGTATACATGGCGAGTGGACCCCACAATCGTCTAATCTGATGGGTCCAATAAACACCAGTCCGATGCTGCCGGGTCCTGCCTGAGAAGAATAGAATAAAACATCCTCCCGGAAGCTTCTATTTTCTCCATTATGGTAGAAAGAAATTACTTATAAATCCTGACTTGAATTTGCAAACTTATTCTCTCCAATTGGTTTCCAGTGTTAAGAGCAAACAATCAGCAGACACAGTCAATAGGCAGCGTTCTGAGCCAGTAAATCTCCGCTCGGGCAACACACAGCGGGAAGCCAGCCACAGTCATAAGCGAGCTAGTGTCCTAGGTGGAGATTAGGAAAATGAATTCTACATTCGGCAGTGATAAAGAGTCAGCTGGCCGCCTGCTCTCACTTAAAGGGACTGCGCCTGTCCTATTTAACTTGTATTAGAAAAGCGTAGGGGGTGATACATGGTGCAATGCAGGGGGTGATGTAGGGTAGGGAGCTCCAAAGCCGTATATTTCATCAAAAAGCCACCTATACACAATATTCTGTAAAGAATACTCAACATCCTATAGAGAATATTGTTGACATCAGTCTATTTACTTTAAGGACTGCAGGAGAGGATCTGTATATGGCAAAATGGAGCATTCACACTGTGCAGGTTGTATCTGACCGGCGGTGTTTGGTGAAAGTAGGTCACCCCGGTACGACCCGACGTCCCTTCATGCAGCCAGGCAATTACATATTTAAAATTTGTCTAACTATAGTCACCACTAGGGGGAGCTTACAGCATAGGGAATGATACAGCTCCCATAGAACTCAATGATAAAACATTATGCAGTGATCTTCCTCTAGAGCTGGCTGGACAACGCTTCGAAGGGGGTTGTTTCACTAACAATAATAATTCAGTATCCACAGTATTTTATAGCTAAGGGGGGGGGTCTGACAATAGAGGTCCCAAGTCTCTCGTTGGAATAGCGAGAAAATAAATGGAATTGCTTCAGCCTCCAAAAAAAAAAAAAGAAACCAAGGACAATCTACCGAATCGCATCGAGGTAAACTACAGTCTTATTATCTTAATATGCCGCCATTATGGAAGAAATTGAAATAACATCTTTACGGTCATTTTAATTGCAAAAACTCAGCGTTCAATTAGCTTTTCCTTTTACCTAAACAACTTAGCAGAAGCCTTTACTGTTTCCTTCCCAGCGCTGTATCGTCTCCCGTCACTTTTACAGGTTTCTTAATGAAGCTGTTACAATAAAATTATTGTATTATCAGTCTGCAGCCGAGCTGAGGATCTAATGGGATTGTCACCTGAGGGCAAAGGGTTCATCCATACGAGGGAATGTAAAGCAATAGGAACGCTGCGCCATAAGACATATCATTATAGTCATATTAACAACAACCATTTCTTCATTTATACATAGTAAAATTAGTTATAATAAATTCCTAAAATGAATACTGCCCTGTACAAGAATATATCTACTATAATACTGCTCCTATATACAAGAATATAACTACTATAATACTGTCCCTTATATACAGGAATATATCTACTATAATACTGCTCCTATATACAGGAATATAACTACTATAATACTGCTCCCTATATACAAGGATATAACTACTATAATACTGCCCCTATATACAGGAATATAACTACTATAATGCGGTTCAGGGAAGAAACAGAGTGCTGCACCTCACACCTATGGCTGATACTAGTGCCCCTAGGCTAAATAAAAAACACATCAGAATTTTGTGTATGAATTGATCAAGCCATACTGCCCCATGTACCTCGTGCCAGTATCTGATACACATGGGTCCCTACACTAAGTCCACACCGTGCCAGTCAGTGGCCACCAACCCCGCAGGCACGCACAGCCAGGGAACGGGGGCCATGGGACGGCCCTGCGACCCCCATGCCACAGGACCAGACCCAAAAACACCACACCAGAACCCGGCCAGCACCGCCGGCGGAGAAGGTCGCCCCCAAGCAGCACAAGTCTGGATAAGGTATTACACTCACCATAGCTGCAGCAAACAGAATGGGAAAAAACAGGAGGGATTAAAACCATGTGCACTCAGGTGTCTCCTGCTAATTGTGGTCATGTGGGTCTCACCAGGAGGAGTGCAAAACACGGAGAAAAGAGAGAAACAAAATGCAGTTCAGGGAAGAAACAGAGTGCTGCACCTCACACCTATGGCTGATACTAGTGCCGCCAGGCTAAATAAAAAACACATCAGAATTTTGTGTATGAATTGATCAAGCCATACTGCCCCATGTACCTCGTGCCGGTATCGGTGCAGCACTCTGTTTCTTCCCTGAACCGCATTTTGTTTCTCTCTTTTCTCCGTGTATTGCACTCCTCCTGGTGAGACCCACATGACCGCAATTAGCAGGAGACACCTGAGTGCACATGGTTTTAATCCCTCCTGTTTTTTCCCATTCTGTTTGCTGCAGCTATGGTGAGTGTAATACCTTATCCAGACTTGTGCTGCTTGGGAGCGACCATCTCCGCCGGCGGTGCTGGCCGGGTTCTGGTGTGGTGTTTTTGGGTCTGGTCCTGTGGCATGGGGGTCGCGGGGCCGTTCCAATGGCCCCCGTTCCCTGGCTGTGCACGCCTGCGGGGTTGGTGGCCACTGACTGGCACGGTGTGGACTTAGTGTAGGGACCCATGTGTATCAGATACCGGCACGAGGTACATGGGGCAGTATGGCTTGATCAATTCATACACAAAATTCTGATGTGTTTTTTATTTAGCCAAGCGGCACTAGTATCAGCCATAGGTGTGAGGTGCAGCACTCTGTTTCTTCCCTGAGCCATAACTACTATAATACTGCTCCTATATACAGGAATATAACTACTATAATACTGCTGTTATATACAAGAAAATAATTATAGAGCGGCTAAATACGAGTTCTCCTCTAGTGATTTCTGTCATTACCGCAGACCTCGCTGTCTCGTGAAGCGTACGCCGTAGATACTCTCGGTATCGAGTACTGGCAGAGCCGTGGCAATCCAGTCTGTCTCCAGCAGCCATGGGAAATGCTAATCACAATTATCGTGGGTGTCAGCAAACTGCAATTTTCATTAGTCTCTGGCACCGGCGCTTGTCCCGTACTATTGCGCTCCCAGATGTTCGCCGGCATCCATGTTTATCTTGATATTTGCATATTTAATTACCCCACTGGTTTCCTGCTCCGCCAGCACAGTCATCCAGAAGAATTATACAGAGACTCCGACCCTCTACAGCTGCACTGCGCTCGGATCTATCACCGCAGGCCGGGAATATCCAACTCCACATACTAATGGTTCGGGGTGGAAAAATTCATCTATAATACCGTTTGCTTGCCATCGGGCAGGAAATACGGTCAGAATTCAGTATAGAGAGCAACAATGAAAGCACTCAGGTCTGCACTGGGTCAGAAAGTGCTAGAGATTTGTCATTTACTTCTATTAAAAAATCCCCAGTCTTCCAGTACTTATCAGCTCCTGTATGTCCTGCAGGAAGTGGTGTACTCTTTCCAGTCTGGTACAGTGCTCTCTGCTGCCACCTCTGTCCATGTCAGGAACTGTACAGAGCAGTAGCAAACCCCTATATAAAAACCTCTCCTGCTCTGGACAGTTCCTGACATGGACAGAGGTGGCAGCAGAGAGCACTGTACCAGACTGGAAAGAGTACACCACTTCCTACAGGACATACAGGAGCTGATAAGTATTGGAAGACTTGAGATTTTTTAATAGAAGTAAATTACAAATCTGTATAACCTTTTGACGCCAGTTGATTTGAAAGAATGTTTTTTTTCCCCGCATTACTCCCCCTTTAAATAGGTTAGTAATAAATGATTGGTGGGAGTCTAATATCTAACATTGGTACGAGTCACCTAAATGGGACTTCCTTGCAGTACCAGGTACAGCCACATCTGGGTATATGGCGCTGTTCTTGGTGACATTGATGGGATGAGCCCCATCACTTAGCTGATCAGCTCCGTCACTGAGGAGATTTTGAGAGTCGTCAACATTTTAGTTGTCGACATTTCCTGGGTATCATGATGAGGACCAGAATGTGTAGCTTGGTGGGCACCAGTACGTCATAGGGGGCAGCAGTGGGGGATCAGGATTATGAAAGGTCCCCCATTTTGGACCTTCATAGGGGAGATTTATCAAACATGGTGTACAGTGAAACTGGCTCAGTCGCTCCCAGCAACCAATCAGATTCCACCTCTCATTCCTCACAGACTCTTTGGAAAATGAAAGGTGGAATCTGATTGGTTGCCGGGGGCAACTGGGCCAGTTTCACTTTACACCATGTTTGATAAATCTCCCCCATAGTGTTTAGTCAACTACCTACGCTTTAAATTAACTGTATGTGAACATAACCTCACTGACCAGGACCTGAGAGTATTGTGCGATTCTTCATCTTCCCTGTGGGGGCGCTGTAGGGAAACTAACACTTGCATCTAATCCCTCTTCATCTGGTCAGTGGGAATCCCGAAGCAAGATACCCTAAGATCAGCCGCAGATCATAAAGAAACCTTGAACAAATAAGAACTGTCCAGAGTGCGGTCTTTTTTAAGGAGATTTGGCTATAGCCTCATATGAATGGGATTCTATAAAGCAGAGACCAGATAGTTCTGTGTTAGGCTTTGCATGGTTTCCCTGCTCCTATTTATGACTGTGTATAGTCCATTCTCACTACCCTGTAGGGGTCACTCTTGTTACTACAGTCCGCTAGTCTGTGACAAGAAGCTTCTGCACACTACAAGGGATTATTATAAAATAAATTGGAAAGTTCTGTTACTACACAGCGGTGGTTAGATCAAGTGCAAATTCACCGACGCAGTATTTTAAAGGGCAACATTAGTCATACTTGATATTCACATGAATGATACAGTAAACATTTCCAATTTATGTGCTATACTCTGTATATATATATATATATATATATATATATATATATATACACAGTATATATATATATTACTGCTTCTTTGTACAAGAAAAAACCTACTATAATAACGCTCCGATATACAAGAATATAACTACTATAATACTGCTCCCTATATACAGGTATATAACTACTATAATACTGCTCCCTATATACAAGAATATAACTACTATAATAACGCTCCGATATACAAGAATATAACTACTATAATACTGCCCCCTATATACAAGAATATAACTACTATAATACTGCTCCTATATACAAGAATATAACTACTATAATACTGCTCCTATATACAGGAATATAACTACTATAATACTGCTCCTATATACAAGAATATAACTACTATAATACTGCTCCTATATACAGGAATATAACTACTATAATACTGCTCCTATATACAGGAATATAACTACTATAATACTGCTCCTATATACAGGAATATATTACTATAATACTACCCCCTATATACAAGAATATAACTACTATAATACTGCCCCCTATATACAGGAATATAACTACTATAATACTGCTCCTATATACAAGAATATAACTACTATAATACTGCTCCTATATACAGGAATATAACTACTATAATACTGTTCCTATATACAGGAATATATTACTATAATACTACCCCCTATATACAGGAATATAACTACTATAATACTGCCCCCTATATACAGGAATATAACTACTATAATACTGCTCCTATATACAGGAATATATTACTATAATACTACCCCCTATATACAAGAATATAACTACTATAATACTGCCCCCTATATACAGGAATATAACTACTATAATACTGCTCCTATATACAAGAATATAACTACTATAATACTGCCCCCTATATACAGGAATATAACTACTATAATACTGCTCCTATATACAGGAATATAACTACTATAATAGTGCTCCTATATACAGGAATATAACTACTATAATACTACCCCCTATATACAGGAATATAACTACTATAATACTGCCCCCTATATACAGGAATATAACTACTATAATACTGCTCCTATATACAAGAATATAACTACTATAATACTGCCTCCTATATACAAGAATATAACTACTATAATACTGCTCCTATATACAGGAATATAACACAGTGCGGTATAGTCGGTAAGTGTTACAGCACTTCTTCTTGCCTCTCATCTGCTGTTGAACAAGACAGGTGACGGATTTATTCTCTTATATTATTCAGGCCGATTGTGGAGTCAACAGACGGAAGACAATGAATGAAACCCCCAATCCGGAGCTCTGCTATGCCGCATGTGCCGGGCTGTGTTTATTTAAAGCCCATAAATTATGCAGCTACCGACAGATAAAAATAACAGCGAAGTGCTTGATGGGTAACAGCAGGCGGACTGGAGAGAGCACTTGTGGAAATGTAATCACTCGGTACTGTAACACGCCATCCAATATACGTGTGTGATATACAGATGTAGCAGTGCTGAATCGGTCATTTAGCCGCTCGTAGCAGCACTACCCGTAATAACAGTAAAGGCCTAGTCACACATGCACCGATCCTGGATTATGTACCCCTAGGCTCCTCGTAGGCCTCTATATGGGAGGTGTTAAACCCTCTACTAGAATACGGCATCCGATAATGTTGGTTATAATCTAGAATCATGCCACAAATGCCTCCCAAAAGATCCTCAAAGGGGGCGGAGTTTATACAAGTGGGTGGGAGGGGTGTAATATGATTACATAATATGATCCCACTTGGGCCTTATTCCATTAGACTCATAGGCCCATACTGTGAGGGCATAATAGGGAGCGGTACACACAAAAAGAAAAAAATTTTGGCTGCCCTAGGTTATGGCCTGCAAGGAGCCAAATTGTATTCAATAAAAAAAAATAAAAAAAAATTGGAGGCAACAGAACACTGTGTGTGAACATAGCCTCACTCTGGAGGACCCCAGATTTTTGAATACTGTGGCGTAGGGTGGGGGCATAGGGGTGATTCTCCCAGGCACAAAGTTCATAATGGAGCAAAATTTTGCCCCCTATACAATATACGCATGACCACTCTCTACTGTACAGGAGCAGGGAGTCCCGGAGTAAGTCCCCGCTCCTGTACATTCAGTAGGAGAAGACCTGCACCGCTTCGGCACAGACTGCAGGAGAAGGAAGATGACCCGGCCGGCGCTGGAGAGGAGGAAAAGTGAGTGGGAGGTTTATTGTTTTGTTATTTGGTACAGGGTAGGGGCGTTTTTGGGGGTGGGGGTAAGGGGGCAACTACAATACAAGGGGCATCATGAGGATTAACTACAATTTTAAGGGCATCTTTTGGGGTTAACTACACTGCGAGGGGCATCATGGGGGTTAACTACACTGCTAGAGACATCATGGGGGTTAACTACACTTCAAGGGGCATCATGGGGCTTAACTACAGTGTGAAAGGCATTATGGGAGGTTAACTACACTGCTAGAGGCATCATGGGAGTTAACGACACTGTGAAAGGCATCAAGGGGGTTAATTACACTGCTATGGGCATCATGAAGGGTTAACTACGCTTCAAGGGGAATCATGGAGGTTAATTACACTTCAAAGGGGCATTGTGGGGGTTAACTACACTTTAAGGGGCATTGTGGGGGTTACCTACGCTGCTAAAACCATCAAGGGGTTAACTACAGTGCAAGGGGCATCATAAAGGGTTTACTACACCGTGAGGGGCATCATGGGGGTTAACTACACTATGAGGGGCATCATAAAGGGTTTACTACACCGTGAGGGGCATCATGGGGGTTAACTACACTATGAGGGGCATCAAAAAGGGTTAACTACACCGTGAGGGGCATCATGGGGGTTAACTACACTGCTAAGGGCATCATGGGGGTTAACTACAATGTGAAGGGCATCATGGGGGTTAACTACACTTCAAGGGGCATTATGGAGGTTAAATACACTGCGAGGGGCATCAAGGGGTTAACTACAATGCGAAGGGCATCATGGGGGTTAACTACAATGTGAAGGGCATCATGGGGGTTAACTACACTTCAAGGGGCATCATTGAGGTTAAATACACTGCGAGGGGCAACATGGGAGTTAACTACACTGCTAGAGGCATCATGGGAGCTAACTACACTGCCAGGGGCATCATGGGGGTTAACTACACTGCTAAATACCCAGCTACTCATCATAGGAAAGTTATTCCAAAAACAGATTACCCAAAGTGGCGCCTTTTTGAGGGGATACAATCTGAAATTGGGACACAAATTCCTCCCAACCACCCCATTTTTCATGGAATTATCTTTTAAATGGGGTGGGGTTTATGCAAATGTGCCCCAAAGTGGGTATTTCCTGGTCCTTACCCTAGGACACCCATAGGGGGAGATTTATCAAACATGGTGTAAAGTGAAACTGGCTCAGTTGCCCCTAGCAACCAATCAGATTCCAACTTTTATTCCTCACAGACTCTTTGGAAAATGAAAGGTGGAATCTGATTGGTTGCTAGGGGCAACTGAACCAGTTTCACTTTACACCATGGTTGATAAATCTCCCCCATAGTGTGAAGGTACCAGAGAGGAAATGTATTAAACCGAGTCCCGCCATTTCTGAAGCCGCCCTAGGTCATGGCCTGATGCTACAGGATATAATCCAGCCTTGCCAGTCCTCTTTAAATTTTTCTTCTTTAGCTTAAAAAAAAAATTCTGTCATTGCGGCCCGGCCAGCAGATCAGGACAGAGAAGGACTCCCTGCAGCTATTGGTAATAAAAGGGTTACCTCCTAGGTGGAAGATTCACATGTTTCGGCATTCATGGGCATCGCTGCCATCTGATTAATCAGCACCAACCCCTGAGAACAGCCCAGACACTCCAATGCCAACAAGATGCAGATGGGCCTGCTGGCAGTGTGCCCCCTGGCATCCAGTACGGCAGCCAAGGATGATGCATATTAGTATGAGAGTAGCAGATTTCCACGGAAAGAGAGAATTACACAGCAGAAAGGGAGGGGGAGGAAGAACGTTTACTATAGGAGGCCATCAGGTAACAGTTGGTTACGGCAGACACCTCGGATATTGTACTGATGATGTCATCGCCTGTTCTTATCATTATTGTTTAACCCTTTAAGGATGACATCATATAGATCAGCGGAAAACCTACATAGCATATGCCTTTCGACAGCAACAACTGAAGAGCCATCTGCTTGCCCTTGGGCCCCCCGTGTATTCTCAGTTGATATATGAGATCAGGTCTTTCTTCTAAGAACGTTCCAGGAAACGTCCATATGCCGTACCGAATATTTCTTCCTTAATCGTCCCTGTGATGGTCATGTCTGATACCAGGGTCCTATCCTAGACCAATCCATAACAAGGATCCAAGATTGTATATCGACAATTTTTTTTTGTATGTTCTATCCCTCTCCTGACATCATGTGTCAGTGGAGACACGGTCAGGAATGCTGCAGGAATTCTGGCACGCCATTCATTGGGGGTCAACTGTGTTCCCATTGTCGGGATTGGTGGGGTTCCCAGTAGTCAGACCACCAGCAGTCATCATCTAATGGATAGGGGACAGCAAGCTTAGATAGTAGTACCCCTTTAAGGCTGTCAACTAATCATTTAGGGGAGGAGTTTGTCTATGGCAAACAGTTACTGAAAATGTATGGCAACCTTAAAGGGGTATTTCCTTCTGAACTTGTTATTCCCTATCCATTGGATAATGGATAATAAGCCTATCTCTAGGGGGTCTGAGAACAGGGACGGAATCACCTTGCAGTGAATGGAGTGCCCAGTATTTTGTGTGGCCACCATGGCTGGTGCTCCATTTATTGTGTATGAGCTGTAGCGTTTGGTGGCCCCATAGAGAATGTGGACCACCAGCTGCAGGAATGCTGGCACGCCATTCATAGGGGGTCAACTGTGTTCCCATTCTCGGGATTGGTGTGGTTCCCACCAGCAATCATAATCTAATGGATAGGGGACAACAAGCTTAGATGGTAGTACCCCTTTAAGGCTGTAACCAACCAACCAATCATCTGGGGGAGGAGTTTGTCCAATGCTTGTGACATGCGGCATGCTGCTGCACAGGGCACAGTATACCGCCCCTCCTGTGCCTTAGCCCATATGTTGCTTTCTAGCATCACCTACAGAATTTGGAATGATCTACTCCACGTTAGCTTCTAATAGATGGGTTTTGATCACATCTTCCAGTTTAATGCGTAGACAATGCGTCCTGAACGCACCGATCCATGCTAGTATCATGTTCTTACGCTCAGTCTTACAGGTAGGACACATCTGTTTGTACCCGGTAATCTAAATATGGCACCAATTAGTTATTGCTTATGTTTGGAGGTTTGGCTGGGGATTTGTGTATTCTACCACGGTCCTCGGAGATATAATGTTACTAGATACAGGACAACAGTATCTATGTATTCATTAGTGTCTCGTGAAAATTGCTGCTCCACATGGGATGACTAAACGTGTCCTTGGGCCACTTCTCATTCCATAACTATGAGCATTATTATGGTTGAATAGGCAATGTGTACCACGAAGATCCAATGGGGCTCTTGAAGAATAATTTTTGGTCCTGCTCTTTTTTGGCTGGAACTGGTCCAAGACTCCTGAGGAACTGTTTTGCTGGAAGACAGGAGGGTTGGGAATTGGCCAAAGGTCTTCAAAATTTTGAAGAGGAGGCAATTTTTATCTATGGTATGGGGCCCTTTCTCTCCAATGCCCATCACCGTGTGGTTGGTCCGCCCTTTGTTTCTGAAGCACCTTCCTTTTCTGTGGGTAATAAGGTCTGGCCTACAGATAGTATTTGTAACAGTGGCGGTCCAGGTTTTGCAGGCATATCAGCCAGTGTTTCCCCAGCATGCCGCCACCATGTCTAGCCATGTGCTGTTGTTGTAGTGCAGGATTCTGCCACTGGATAGGGAGCACATGCAGTGCCAGTTTTAAAGGGGCAGTGTCCTAATTAATTCTCCACCCCTTCCTGTACTTTGCGGCTATTTAAGGAGGCTTGAAGTGCATTCCCATTGACTGAACATTAAGGTCTTTTGGTCCTGCTGAGGTGTGTTCTGTGTCTGAGCTATTATAGCATTCCCGAGTCTCTTGTACCCTTAGTACCCTGCCTGGTGTTCCTGCACCCTCCACCCTAGTTTCTGTGTTCCGCTGTGGTGTTCCGGTATCCCTGTGTTCCTGCTGTCTGGCCCTGCACTCCTGGTTGATTCATGGATCCTGTTTGTCCATGTTTCTCCTGTGTTGATACCTGAACCTACCCATGTCTGTCTCCTACATCTGTTTGGCCCGTACTGCCGGTTGTCAACTCAGGTGGTTACACGCCCTACCACCTCTTCTGCCTGGACTAGGCGTAGCTACCATGAAGGCAGGGAAGGCGACTGCTATGGGGCCCCTGCAGGAAGGGGGCCCAAGGAAGCCTGCCCTGCCTTCATGGTAGGTACTGTACTGGCACTGACATCAGACCACTGTACCCCCAGGGGTCCAGTGGAAGAGGGACCCGCCACTGCACTGTTCAGCCCCCTCACTGTAGTGCCGGGTGAGCGGGCTGAACAGAGGAGCAGGACCTGCCAGGTCCTGCACGGCACAGGAGAGGGATGAAGGACCTTTGGGTCACATGACCCAAAGGTCCTCAATACTTCTATGTGAAGATCAGCTCGGACTACAGGAGGAGGAGGGGGAAGCCTGGGAGCTGTAAGTGCTGTGTATTTGTGTCAGTGAGTGTATATATGTATCTGTGGGTATATGTATATGTCAGTGTGTGTGTGTATATATGTATCTGTACATATATATATATATATATATATGTCAGTATGCGTATATATGTATCTGTATATATATATATATATATATATATATATATATATATATATGTCAGTATGTGTATGTATCTGTGGCTGTATGTGTGTGTGTGTGTGTACGTCAGCAATGTCTGTAGCACTGGTGTATATGTGTGTGTTTGTGTATGTCAGTTGTGTCTGAAGTGATTGACAGGTTTGCTCCCAAAGATGTTCTGCAGCAGCTTCTATTAATGTTGGGCTCTAATAAAAGAACCCACCATTAATATCTTCTGCATTTTCTTTTATTTCTGGTTGAGTATTTCTTATTACACTGTGTACAGTCTACTCATGGTGTATACATCAGCACTAGTGTAATCATATTACAGCATATATATGTGTGTATGTCAGTGGCGTATCTGTATATATGTTAATGGTGCCTCTGTGTGTGTATATGTGCGTCATTGTCTGTGTTTGGCAGTGGGGGGGGGGGGGGGGGGGGGAGCGTACAGGATTCATGGGGCCCCGTACAGTATTTTTGCTATGGGGCCCCATGAATCCTAGCTACACCCCTGCTAGCGGCCACGTGTTCAGTTTGTCTCAAGAAGTAGCGACCTGGTGTTTCCTTCAGAAAAGCCTATCTCAACCATCAGGAATATCTTGAGATGAACGGTGGATACGCTAAGACAACGGCCTTAAGGATAGACGGGCACATGGCACAGTGAGCTCATGTCCACTTATTCTGACAGTATTCTAATTCATCCATTCAATGGTGGCATAATGCAGATCAGCAAGGGTCTCCAGGGGTTTGGATTTGCCCCGATTATCTTTGTGGTAGGGTGGCCTCCTTTTCCTTCCAGTGAACGACTAAGGTCTGACTGACACATCAAAACCATGTGTTGCCTATTGTGGTGAGACCTGCCATCTAAGGTGTATGGTTAACTACCAACTCTTCCTTAAAGGAGAAGTCTGGCAGATTATAAAATCCAGCAGCCAGCAGGGGTAGGAGGAAAATTAATTATGATTATGAACCTACCTCTCCCTGTGCCTGTGGTGAGCAACTGGACCGGCCGTGGGACTCCCACTGGGGTTGTGACGACGTCACAACTCGGGGGGGAAAAGGCCTGTCCCGGCTGATGGATTGGCCGTCCAGCCAATCAGTGACTGGAGCAGCATCCCGCCCCAGTCACTGACTGGCTGAGCGGCCGGTCCATCAGCCAGGTCTTGACGTGTTAGCTCCGGAGATTTCGGAGCCTGGAGAGGGTCCTGCCGCCAGTCCCGCCACTCATCGCAGGCACGGGGAGAGGTAAGTTAATACTTGTAATCAATTTCCCCCTGCCAGATTTTATAATCAGCTGGACTTCTCCTTTAACACTTGAGGCATGTTAAATTTCCATTGCCCAATCTTTTAGTTCTCATGGAGACAAGCCACCATCAGACAAGTCTTACCTCCTCCTCTCCATTTCAAACAGCTCCCATCTTATCCACTGGCTGTGTCTGGTATTGTAGCCTAGTTTCCCTTCACTTCAGGTTTTCTGGCCCTTTAACCGCGGCTTGCTCTCTATTAGGCGACCTTCCGTCAATGCCATACCCCCAGATCTAATCCTCAAAGTGTATTAGCAATAAATACCGAGCTTATTAATATTTTCTTATTACTTTGTGGAACTTAAGGAATCGGAATCAAATGTGACAAACCTAAACGGTCTAGAGGGGAATCTTCGCAGAACTCGGGGATAATTGCGGTGTCAAATCTGACATCTCTGTTCAGATTCTGCCCGTCTGCTGAGGAGAATCCAAGGATATCTCAATAATTTTATGGCTGTTTTAATTTTTTTATGGCTCCTTAGGTGTAAAGCCCCGGCTTGTACAGGCTGCGATTGAGATGAAGCACCTCAGATTCTACCGCTAAAAAGCCAGAACAGATGGAACTAACTCAGTGCAGCTCTTAAGGGATTTGTATATTAGGGGAGCGGAACTCCAAATATGGCGGCCATTTTTTTTTTTCTCTTCTCTTTTCCCAGGTGTTAAATTGAAGCTTACATAACCATTACACTGCTTTATTAACCTATGCCTACCTGGATTGACACAGACATAGTATTATACAGTCCAACATCCCTGTAAACAGGTCCGCTCCATCCACCTTATTTGCTTTAAATCAGGAGGTACACCAAAATTTTTTTTAAATTTGTTTAAATAAAAAAAAACAAGGAATTCTGTATGATCACAACCATACCTGATTTATATAGTTTTTGTTGTGTTTTTAAATATTCTTAAAAAAAGTAAAATAGCTTTGAGTCATCCTATTCTGACCCCTATGGGATCTGTGTGCAGGCTCGTTTTTTGCGAGGGTTAGCTATAGATTTTATTGATACCATTTTAGGGCTTTTTGATGCCTTTTTAGGCTATGTTCCCACAATGTAATAATAACGCTCCATTTGAGCTAGGTAGGTTGTTCTTACAGTGCAGAGATGGCATGTCCAGAGGCCGGCTGCCATCTCAACCCCTCGGCATTGTTGTAAGTCAGCTGATTGGAGGAGAGAAGGGGAAGCCAACCAGAATACAACCACTGAGATGCTGCAGTTGCTATTGACTGTGGTATCTAGGGGGTTAGACGGTCGGCATCTGAGTTATCTCCTATCCCAGCCACTGCTGTTTGATAATACACAGCTGCTACCTGCCGTGTATGGAGCAGGCTCAGCTCCTTAGCCTGTTCCCTATTTTTTTTTTTTTACATTATGAAATACATGTATATCAGAAGGGGGATAAGCTAGGACTAAGCGACATAAAATTGTATAACATCGATCACTGCTCATTCCACCACAAAGTCAACCCATAAAAAGGCCATGATGTCAGAAGTGCAGCCTCAGGCTTTGGGCCTGTAAACAAAAGCGATCAAATTTCAGCATAGATTTAGAAAATGGCTGTTCACACCTCTACCGGCCTATTTTCAGCAATATTTGCGCTCTCGTCATTTGGCTCCTTTAGCGGCGGCCTAGAGAGGTGATAGCAGGACAATATACTCCGGACAGCCACGACACAATGTTAGCGATAAGGAATCAGGCAATCAGTAGAGTGTCTGTAGATGATTACAGAGATGCGGTCACATCTCAGGGACATGGCGATGGTAACCATGGCAACCCGCCTGGTTGAAGATGTTCATTAACGACAAGCTGTTGACAGTGATAAGGGCCGAGTGAGGAAGCAATTCAGAGGAGAAAAAACATTGGGAGCCGGGGAAGGCTCAAGAACATGGTAACTGCTACCGATAGCTACAGCCGCCCCATATCACACCAGGAACCGTGTGGTGTTATTATATGTTACAAGCCAGGCTGTGATACAGTCATACAGTACTGAGACCCAAACCCAACAGTCATGAAGGCGGCCATGATAGAACATGATATGGCCCACCCCCACAGACTCATAACACAAGGGGGGAGATTTATCAAGCATGGTGTAAAGTGGAATTGGCCCAGTTGCCCCTAGCAACCAATCAGATTCCACCTTTCATTTTCCAAAGAGTCTGTGAGGAATGAAAGGTGGAATCTGATTGGTTGCTAGGGGCAACTGACCCAGTTTCACTTTACACCATGTTTGATAAATCTCCCCGATTATAAGTGGGCCATCACAGATGGTGGTGGTGGTGGGTGGGCGGGGGGCTTGTCTAGATTGTGCCGTAGGGCCCAGAAGGTTACAGTCTGGGATATATGTTAGGGCCCTATTCCACCGGACGATTATCGTTCGCATAATCGTTAACGATTAACGATCTCAAACGACCACTATTGCGAAAGACCTGAAAACGTTCACTCATTTCCATGGAACGATAATCGTTACTTATGATCGTATTTGCGATCGTTTTTTCTTCGCTAATTCTTCGCTATTGCGTTCGTATCTACTGTGAACGACAGAACGGCGACTTATTCAATGCGAACGATTTGCGAACGTTTTGCGAACGAGCAACGATAAAAATAGGTCCAAGTCTTATAAAGCGATCAACGACTTCTCGTTCAGTAGTTAATCGTTAACTGCATTTCAACCAAACGATTATCGTTTAGATTCGAACGATTTAACGATAATCTGAACGATAATCGTCCGGGGGAATAGGGCCCTTAGCGTGGAAGTTTTGGAAGTCTGTTTTTAATTTTGGGGTTTGACCAGGATTCTGTGTTTATTTATGGGGTCTGGAGTCTATATTTAGTAGTTTTTTTTCTGTATTTGTTTAGAGGGTCTGGGTTGTGTCTCCGGGTCACACTGCTGGCGATCCGCTGTCTGTGCCTGGCGGGGGGATGTCTCCGGGTCACACTGCCCGCGATCCACTGTCTCTGCTGGGGGAGGGGGGGGGGGGGTTGTGTCTCCGGGTCACACTGCTGGCGATCCGCTGTCTGTGCCTGGCGGGGGGATGTCTCCGGGTCACACTGCCCACGATCCACTGTCTGTGCTGGGGGAGGAAGGGGTGGGGGTTGTGTCTCCGGGTCACACTGCTGGCCATCCACTGTCTGTGCCCATAAGGCCAATGATGGTGTCGAGCTGCATGATGGGAAATGTAGTTTCCTGGCCGACACCATCTTAGCTGTAGAAAAAAGTTCAAAAACAAGATAGGCGGCACATAGAGAGGCATGAGACGGTTCGAAATAATCACAGGGACTTGGTCAGTATGACCAGCAAGATTGTGGATCCTTTAATTTTTTTTCATCTAGAGCAGAGTACCCCTTTAAGTATATTAGTCTGACCCTCTAAAACCATTTCAGTTTCCCCTGTGGCCCCATGGGAAAATTAACCCCTGTCACTCCTAGTTTGGGGTGTCCGATCTGGGGCCTAATATTTAGTTCCATATTTGTTTAAGGCTTTAGTCTGGGGTCTGTATTTATGTAGGCCTGGGGTCTATATTAGTTCTGGATTTGTTAGGGGGGCGGTATTGTTTAGGGAGTCAAGGGTATTTGTTTAGGGAGGGTAAGTCTGAAGTCTTTATATGATATGGGGTCTCATTGGATCTATGATTATTTAGTTCTGTATTTGTTAGGGGTCTGGTCTGGAGTCTATATTTACCTCTGCCTTTGTTTGGGGGGGGGGGGGGGGGTCTATATTTATTAGGGGTCTGGTCTGGGTTCTATGTTTACTTCCATTTTTGTTTGGGGGTCTGTATTTGTTAAGGGAGGGGGCAAGATATTTGTTTAGGGATCTGGTGTCTTTGAGTTTGATGCTGTCATATACTTGCAATTGAAATGCCTTAAAGGGGTTATCCAATGTTAGAAAAACATGGCCACTCACAATTGAAGTGAATATAACTTAATTGCAAACCGCACCTAAACTGGAGACAAGAGTGGAGAAAGTGGCCATGTTTTTTCTAACCCCTTTAATATGTCCTGTTTAAATTGTAACTATGACGGCACCACTCACTATATTTTAAGTTATTACCGGTATGATTCCTTTATTGGACGCTGGCCCTTTAAATCAGTGGGTTAGTACAAGTTAGTACAAAAAACACCATGTTCTATCAATGGCTGACACTTTAATTCTGCTAATGTAACTATGCAAATCTAACGCTGCTGCTATCTGTATTATCCTGATTAAAATCAGCAACCTGGGCGCGATCACCGGCACCTCTCATTATATTAATATATGGACGTGACACTGTGCACCATTAGGCTGAGGCTTTGTCCTCGGGCTAAATTACAATATAAAAGTAACCAAAGAGCGAGGCGCCGCGGTGATGAGAATCCTATTGTCGTCCCCCTGCCATTTTACATTCCCTTTTTATATTGCGGCTCCGCGGTTATGAAGCTGATAAAGTTGTCTGGGAGATACATTTATGTACGTGATATCAATGCTGCCCGTAGATAGCGGCCGATAACAAGAATGCGTGTCAAGTAAATGTATCTGCAACCTATAAAAACCATCGGGGCATCGTACGCGCTGCTCCTGGGGGTGACAAGAATTACAAGACGCAGGAGAGGTGAGGATCTGCAGAATCGGCTCTTGCATCGCTGTTCATTTAGAATTAGATTTGGTTTGGGGTCTGGGGTCTATATTGCTTTAGGGGGCTAAATCAAGGCTCTGTATGTAGGGGTCTGTATTGCTTTAGGGGGCTAAATCAAGGGTCTGTATTTATGTAGGGGTCTTGGGTTTATATTGCTTTAGTGGGGTCAGGTCTAGGGTCTGTATTTATGCAGGGGTCTGGGGTCTATATTATTTTAGGGGTCAGGTGTTGGGTCTGTATTTATGTAGGGTCTATATTTGTTTTAGAAGGTCTATAGTCAAGGGTGTATATTAGTTTAGGGGTGAGGTCTGGATTTAGTATTTATGTAGGGGTCTGGGGTCTATATTGCTTTAGAGGGGTCGGGTCTGGGGTCTGTATTTATGTAGGAGTCTGGGGTCTATATTAGTTTTAGTCTAGTCTATATTAGTCTTTAGTCTATATAGTCTAGTCTATATTAGTTTAGGGGTCAGGTGTTGGGTCTGTATTTATGTAGGGGTCTGGGGTCTACATTAGTTTAGGAGGTTTGTAGCTGAGGGTGTATATCAGTTTAGGGTCAGGTCTGGGGTCTGTATTTATTCAGGGGTCTGCGTTCTATATTACTTTAGGGGATCAGGTCTCAGGTCTGTATTTATGCAGGGGTCTGGGGGGGTCTCTATTAGTTTAGGAGGTCTGTACTTAAGTGTGTATATCAGTTTAGGGTCAGGTCTAGGCTCTGTATTTATTCAGGGGTCTATATTGCTTTAGGGCGTCAGGCTTCAGGTCTGTATTTCTTCAGGGGTCTATTTTAGTTTAGTGGGTCTATGTCTGTTTTATTCTTGTGTTCTAGTCTAGGGTGTGGATTTATTCAGGTGGTCTGGGGCCTCTTTTAGCTTAGGGGTCTGTATTTATGTAGGAGTCTGGGCATCTATATTAGTTTGGGTGGTCTGTATATATGTAGGGGACTAGGCTGTATATTAGTTTAGGGGTTTGGTCTGGGTCTTTTTTTTTATTTATTGTGTGATTTGAGGTCCAGATTTAGTCAGGTGGTCTGGGATCTACATTAGTTTAGGGGGTGATGTCTTAAAGTGACACTGTCACCCCCTATTTGCATTTTGACTGCTAACAACAGGTGTAAAGGATAAATGTTACAGCTTTCATTACTCATTTTATATTACACCTCATAGTGCTTGTTCTGGTAAAAAGTGGTTTTTACCACCTGTGGATTGGTATAGGTGGGCGGGGCCTCGCAGTCTTTTTGCCACATCGCTCCGCCCCTAGCTCCACTTAGCCCCACCCCCATCCGTGGCGTCATCGCCGCATAGGCCCTGCCCCCTCAACAGCAATTGGAAGGATCAGCCTAAAGCTCTATGCCCCACCCCCCTAGATTGTTGCCTATGTGGCAATGCCGTCACAAATGGGGCGGGGCTAAGTGGCGCTAGGGGCGGAGTGATGTGGCACAAAGCCAACGAGGCCCCGCCCACATATACCAATCCACAGGTGATAAAAAACACTTTTTACCAGAACAAGCACCATGAGGTGTGATATCAAATAAGTAATGAAATCTGTAACATTTACCCTTAGGGGGGGGACAGTGTCACTTTAATTAGTAAGTCTGTATTTATATAGAAGTCTGAGCATCTATATTGGGTTAGGGTGTCTGCGGTCTGAGGTCTGGATTCATTCAGGTGGTCTGGGGTCTGTATTTGTTAAGGGGGGTCTGGTCTGTGGTCTATATTTACTTAGGGGATCTTGGCTCTGTATATTATGTCATCTTCACTGGGGTCTGTATTTATTTATGTGGCCTGGTCTAGGGTCTGTATTTATGTGGGGGTCTGATCTGGGGCCTGCTATGGGGTCTATATTAGTATAGGATGTCTGACCAATAATAGGAGAAGCAAGGGGAGATTTATCAAACATGGTGTAAAGTAAAACTGGCTCAGTTGCCCCTAGCAACCAATCAGATTCCACTTTTCATTTTCCAAAGAGTCTTTGAGGAATGAAAGGTGGAATCTGATTGGTTGCTAGGGGCAACTGAGCCAATTCTACTTTACACCATGTTTGATAAATCTCCCCCAAGGTGTCTAAACAGCAGCACAAAGTACTTAAGGAGTGTGTGAAACTTCACACGTACCGTATCGCTGCGTATTTATCGCTGCGTGTTTGGTGTGATTTTTACATGCGAGTTTTGATTTTCACATGATTTTCATGTGAAAAGCAAAACTCACATGTAAAAATCGCACCAAAAACGCAGCGATAAATACGCAGCGTTAAATACGCAGCGATACGGTACGTGTGAATCTACCCTTAAGGAGAGTGTTGGATGTCATGCGAGATGTGAAACGGAGATGGATGAATATCTAATAGATGGGAAAGGAAAGTCACCCAGCAGCACAGAGTATTTCAGGAGTGCCGAGTTGTTGCTATTGGCATCCTATAGAAGCATTTTACAATCACAGACACCCACCACCACCATTAATAAGCAGCACTGTCATAGGATTATTGCACCGACGATTGTCTGCGTGGCGCGGCTTTCTCACATAACTGTGCACACATCCTGAGGGGCTGCGATCAGATTATACGTTTCTGTTACAGTGAAGCTCAATGGCGTCTCCAAGGATTTCTATGCTGTGATCCGGGGCTCCTCTATTGTGTCAATTTATGTGCAAAGAGAAAAATGCAAACAATAGCTTTGGGTTATTTTAGGCAAGAAAACAACACCTTTTACTATTACAAATAACAGATGCTCTGAGCTCGCGTCTCCCAGAATCTTCTAAGGAATTGAACAACGGAAAGGGAAAAAAGTAAGAAAACCTATTATGTATGTAATTTAAAAAAAAAAACCCACTCCTTAAAGGAATTGTTAAGGATTAGAAAAGAATAGCTGCTTCCTTCCAAAAACAGCACCACCCTTGTCCTCAGGTTGTGTGTGGTATTGCAATTCTGCTCTGTTCACGTCAATGGAACTGAGCCGCAATATCGTATACATAAGGGAGGTGCTGTTTCTGGAAGAAAGGATATCATTTTCTGATCTTGGAAAACCCCTTCAAAGGACAAACCAGCTATCTTTCCCAAGGTAATGCCTTTAAATAATAGAAGATATATTCCAATATGAGATTTAAAAAAATAAATAAAACTAACACCCTAAGATGTGTAACTTACTAATATAGTGTTATCACTAATAGTATTGGCTTCAGCATGGTTTTGGCGTGATTTACCCTAGATAGGAAGTTGTGTAGGCCTTTCATTTTCAGGCTGGTGTTGTCTCAGCATCTCCCTGACTCCTCCCTCCCGAGATGACTCACCATCCAGTGTTGTCTCAGGAGGCTTGGCTGGATCTTGTCTCACATTCCACCTCCTAATGTGTGAGTGATGTCACCACCTCTGAGAATATCTTTATTGAAACATTTAGGCCTCATTCCCATGTCGGGTGTTTTTCAGGGAGATGGGAGCAGGTGACAGGAGCGGGGGAGATGGGAGCGGGTGACAGGAGTGGTGAAAGGAGCGGGGGAGATGGGAGTGGGTAACAAGAGTGGTGAAAGGAGCGGGGGAGATGGAAGTAGGTGACAGGAGCAGTGACAAGAGCGGGGGAGATGGGAGCGGTTGACAGGAGCAGTGACAAGAGGGGGAGATGGGAGCGGTTGACAGGAGCAGTGACAAGAGCGGGGGAGATGGGAGAGGGTGGCAAGAGCAGGGGAGATGGGAGCGGTGACAGGAGCGGGGGAGATGGGAGCTGGTGAAAGGAGCGGGGGAGATGGGAGCGGGTGAAAGGAGCGGGGAAGAGACAGGAGCAGAAGAGATGGGACCGGCTGACAGGAGAGGGGGAGATGGGAGTGGTGACAGGAGCAGGGGAGAGACAGGAGCAGGGGAGATGGGAGGGGCTGACAGGAGAGGGGGAGATGGGAGTGGTGACAGGAGCGGGGGAGATGGGAGCGGGGGAGGTGGGAGCTGGTGACAGGAGCGGAGGAGATGGGAGCGGGTGACAGGAGCGGAGGAGATGGGAGCGGGTGACAGGAGCAGGGGAGATAGGAGCAGGTGACAGGAGCAGGGGAGATGGGAGCGGGTGACAGGAGTGGGGGAGAGACAAGAGCAGGGGAGATGGGAGCGGGTGACAGAAGTGGGAAAGAGACAGGAGCAGGGGAGATGGGAGGGGCTGACAGGAGAGGGGGGATTGGAGTGGTGACAGGAGCGGGGGAGATGGGAGCGGGGGAGATGGGAGCGGGTGACAGGAGCGGAGGAGATGGGAGCGGGTGACAGGAGCAGGGGAGATGGGAGCAGGAGAGATGGGAGTGGCTGACAGGAGAGGGGGAGATGGGAGTGGTGACAGGAGCAGGGGAGAGACAGGAGCAGGGGAGATGGAAGCGGCTGACAGGAGCGGGGAGAGGCATTTATGCCGTTATCCACGCTATGACCTGTTCTATTTTTTCATGCCAAGGATAGCAGCACAGATAACGGCATGGATGGTGTGAATGCACACATAGAATTTAATGGGCAGATCTGCGACCACAGACAATTTTAGGAGGCGTGTGAATAAGGCCTTAGAAAACAATGAGATGTGGTTACAGCGCGCTGCCTTGTGCTGAACAATGCCACAGGCAGAGGAGCAGACAGGGAATAAGTACAGCAGGTTTTTTTTACAAACTTGTTGTGTAGAGCAGTGTCCTACAGCAGCTTTTGGGTGGGGAACTGGCAGGAGTGCAGTGGGTGGGGAGTAAGAAGGATGGTAAAGAAATGCTTTCTGGGAATTGTAATATTGAGCAACCAGGAAGCACAGTGATATGTGACACAGGAAGACACCCACCCACTTCAAAAACACAGATTTTTGGTTGGTAGATAGATTTTTGTTTTTATTTAATCCCTTTAAGTCTGTTTAAATTGAATTACCATTAGAACACTGCCCCCTCATGGCCACATTATTATAAAATGTACACTTGACATCCAATGCCCTAATGCTTTTATATATATATATATATATATATTTTTTTTTTTTTTTAATTTTCTTACAAATTGTCCTTCTTTAAATATAAAGCATTAAATATTGTCCTCCTCTCACGGGAAGCTGACGGCTTATAGATTCATTTTTACTCCTTCCCCGGAAGGTGATGGCTATCTGGGAAAAAAAATGATTTAGAAGGCGACAGAACGCAGCTTTCCCAGTCTATCCGCCATCAATCATGACACTTGTCTATTAACTGCAATGGAATACAGATTCTAAGACACGGCGCTCATCCCACAGTCTCTCCACACTCCACCAGACGCCGTTCTTAACCCATTGATAGACTTCATCTCCTATAGAGAGAAACAGGAGACCAGGACCTTCTCTTCCCTAAGGTCAGCTGGGGTCACGGGGGTAAAGGGCGGGGTTACTAAAGGGGACTTCAATGTTTCCTGCATATTTGCTTCCATTTAGAAAGGGGGAAAACTCCCCTCCCATTATTATAAGACAGACCACGCCCAAAAAATGCCCCCAACGTAAGGCTAGTGCCCCATAGGAGGGATGTCCACAGTAACCTCATAAGAGTGACATCCACAGTGCCGCCCATAAAAGTGACATCCACAGTGCTGCCCATAAGAGTGACATCCACAGTGCTGGCCATAAGAGTGACATCCACAGTGCCGCCCATAACAGTGACATCCACAGTGCCGCCCATGAGAGTGACATCCACAGTGCCGCCCATAAGAGTGACATCCACAGTGCCGCCCATAAGAGTGACATCCACAGCTCCCATAAGAGTAACATCCACAGTTTTCCAATAAGAGTGGCATCCACAGTTCTCCCGTAAGAGTCACAACCACAGTGCCAGTTAAATAGTGACAGCCACAATGTCCCTAGAACATTGACAGCCAGGGATGTTCTAAAATAGTGACAGCTAAAGTACTTCCATATGGGTAACAGTCACAGGGCCTCATAACAGCTACAGCTTCCTTAAACCAGTGACAGCTAAAGTACCACTATATGAGTAACTGATAGCCACTGTGCCACTAGGATAGTCCCAGGCATAGCGCCCCCATAACAATGACAGCCACAGTATCACTAAAACAGTCATGGCCACAGAGCCCCCACACTGTTCAGTTTCAGACATGTGGTCTACTTCTTCAGACGACCAGAAGACGCAGGGCCTCAACAGCTACAGCTTCCTTAAACCAGTGACAGCTAAAGTACCACTATATGAGTAACTGACAGCCACTGTGCCACTAAGATAGTCCCAGGCATAGCGCCCCCATAACAATGACAGCCACAGTATCACTAAAACAGTCATGGCCATAGAGCTCCCACACTGTTCAGTTTCAGACATGTGGTCTACTTCTTCAGATGACCAGAAGACGTGATTTTTCCTACAAGTCATTCCATGTGCTGACTCTGAGCACCGCCGCAAAGCACCTAGATTCTGCCATATTTACTGGAGAGGAGACAGAAAACTGTCAAAAAATATATATATATTTTATTGAATTCTGACCCAGCAAGTGAATGAGCATCTAGGAGGACTGAAGTACAAAATGAACTCCAGGATAGTTAAAGGGCAGGAGAGCAGGCGAGGTCACGTCTTCAAGGCGGCTGTGGTGGAAGAGGAGGAAACGTAAAGTTCTGAGGACGGGAAACTCTGAAGTTGTAAAGAAAGCAGCAATATCAGGTAAAACGCTTGGATAGACATTAGTGTCTAGACATAAGAGGAGTCTGAAGGTCAGCTAGTGAGACTCCTCCAGTGCTGACTCCTTATACATCCCCAACTGGTGATGGGGGGGTTGCTCCTTACATTCCCGGCTGGTAATAGGGGGGGGGGGTCACTAATTACATCCCTGGGTGGGTATGCGGGGTCACTTCTTACCTCCCCAGCTGGTGATGGGGGGGGGGTCACTACTTAAATCCCCAGCCAGAGATTGGGGGGGGGGGGAGGCACACCTTACATCCCCAGCTGGTGATGGGGGGGTCACTTCTTTTACATCCCCAGCTGGTGATTTGGGGGAAGGGGGTCGCCTTTTACATCCCCGACTGGTGATGGGGGGTCGCAGTCCTTACATTCCCGGCTGGTGATGGGGGGGGGGGGGGGGGGGTTCGCTCCTTCCATATATACCTTACATTGTAACAAAACCTCATCAACGTAAACAGATAAACCAAAGAGAAAGGAGTCATAAATGGAGTGTGAAGTTCTCTCCTCCGGGGAATCAGACGAATGTTTAATTAGTTTAATTTGAAGTTTTGCCGTCAGCCCTTTTTCTACAGAAATTGAATTTCGGATTTATCTCTCGCCCCCCTCGCCCCGTCCTAAGGCGCATCACGGCTCATTTTATCTGCATTCCATGAAATCACTTTTTTTTTTTCTTCCATTTCCTTTTCTCACTTGTTACTGAATTTCACTCATTCCTTCCAAAGTTTTAAAAGTTTCTCTGATGCAGTAGTGAAAAACTATAAGGAGCACAAGTCAATGCAGTAAGCAGGAAATACTCCAGAGCTGCACTCACTATTCTGCTGGAGAGGTCACTGTGTACATACATAACATTATTGATCCTGTACTGGTCCTGAGTTACATCCTGTATTATACTCCAGAGCCGCACTCACTATTCTGCTGGAGGGGTCACTGTGTCCATTTGGTGTCCCACCACGGGCATTACCATTATGTTACACCCTTCGCAAAAGTACCTGTGGTGATGGAGTAGTACCTAAATTTCACCACAAGATGTCACTATTGTATGTAACTGTACTTATGTTTTGCGATCTGTACACCAATGAGAACCTTCTCTTCTTCTCTGCCTATCCCTGAACTCCTTTCTTTTCTATGCTTTCTTCTCCACCACTCACAGGGGATATTACATCACTTGTAGGAAGTTGTCACATGGGGAGAGGAAGTATACACCCACTTAGTAGATAATGTTAGTCTGGTCTTTGAGCAGAGAGGACGCAAAATAATTTGGTCCCTGCAGCGGTCCAGATGGGCCCTGGCTTTGCCAGGCCCCCACTCCAGAACTAGCGGTAGTCTTGGTCAGGTTTCCGTGAAGAGCAGACGCACATGGGAGACTCAGACACCAGTTTCTTGAAAGCTACAATTCTACACACTATGCAGTGTTAAGCTACTCAAGGGAGAGGATAAGTCAGAGAAAACCCCAACCCACGCCGAGAGCAAGTCTAAAGGTGCAGGACGATATCCTATAGCAGAGAAACTTATCCGGATAGAGCAAAGTTGCTATAAGCCTAAGTACTCTATCTCGCAGTGTGGGTGTAACCAGAAATCTTTGGCCACTCTGCTCAACTTAGTTAACAAGGTCTGGGGCTTGTGTCACCCTCATAGGAAGGGTCACCCAACACTGTTGGGCAAAAGGTGGTATAACGATAAAGGTCAAAACATGGGCACAAGTAAACGTCTACTTTCAAGTCTTCAGTATTCTACTTCTTCTTCTCCTAAAAGTTGCGGCAGAGCACACTTCTACCCTGGGTTGGGACTCTCACAAGACACTCCTCTCTACTACTCTGAACCTGCAGTACAAACTCCTCTCCACTGTTCTAGACTCTCAGCACCAACTCCTTTCAACTACTCCCAGCTCTACTGCTCTAGGGTTCCTCAGTACAGCTCCTGTATTGTAAGTCTACAGTCTTATCCGCTACTGTACAAAGTATTTCTATAGTAAAGAAGATTTATTTATGCTAACGGGACTCAGTGGTTATTGCTCAAGCACTGACACAGTAGAGATCACATCCTTGGGTCATCTCTCCTTTCTGTGCCTGGTGGTACCTACAGTCTGGGTGGGTCACAACTCCACTTCGGACCATCGCCATAAGTACCGAAGGGACCCCCTCACAGCCCGGCAGGTCACTGACCACAGGGGAAAGGGTTTAATAAAATAAAAGCAGGTGTGCCTCCATACCTGTGTGCCCACCTGGCATTGGCGTCACAACACTTTACCATTTGGCTGGGCTATCCCTCGTCCACACACCACCATGGGCAACACCACATACATACATTACATTACTGATCCTGAGTTACATCCTGTATTATACCCCAGAGCTGCACTCACTATTCTGCTGGTGGGGTCACTTATAATTGAACCCCCTTCTATTAATAGACTATACTATACTATACTGTGTTACACTATTTAGTAAATAGAGAGTGAGATTCGGCATATTTTCTCCCTCTCTCTGTTGTGCGGATTCATTATATCCCTCAGAAAACCAGGAGATTAAGTTCTGCACATGTCACAGGGAATCGGAGAAACATGACAGACCCATCAAGCGTTATCAGCCGTCACATTCAGTGTTTCCAAAAGATATCGACTGGTAATTTCCTGTGTGACTGTGTGGAGGCGAGAGAGCGCTGCTACGAGAGGCCTCAACCTAATGAACTCCCAGGACTCATTGTTTCCCCCGTCACCCTGGTAACACTGCAAGAGACTGAATGGCGGCCATATTGCTGCCACTCTCCTGGGCCGTCCTCTACTGCAGCATCTATTGTGTCATTTTATTAGGATTAAACTTCATATTCTAGGATTATCTTACAGCTATAGCATTATAGGATTTATAGTTGATTGCCTATCTTTATAATCATGATCAGCACCATCGTTGGGATAGGCAACCATTATATGATCAGCACCATCGTTGGGATAGGCAACCATTATATGATCAGCACCATCGTTAGGATAGGCAACCATTATATGATCAGCACCATCTTTAGGATAGGCAATCATTATATGATCAGCACCATCTTTAGGATAGGCAATCATTATATGATCAGCACCATCGTTAGGATAGGCAATCACTAAATGATCATCACCATCGTTAAGATAGGCAATCACTACATGATCGGCACAATTGTTAATATAAGCATTCACTACATGATCGGCACCATTGTTAGGATAGGCATTCATTACATGATCAGCACCATTGTTAGGATAGGCAGTGTCCCAGAACAGAGCATTTATTTGTTATTTGTTAGGATAGGCACTCACTACATGATCGACACCATCGTTAGGATAGGTATTCACTACACGATTGGCACCATTGTTAGGATAGGCAGTGTCCCAGAACAGAGCATTTATTTGTCACTTTCTCTGCACCTTTATTATGGCCAGTTCTGTTCTGCAAAGCTATGGTCCACTGCAAACTGTGTGTATTGTGTCACCTCTCTCAGTGTTCAGGTCTGCTATTCCATTCATTTCTCATGCATATTCAGTTACCAGTGCCTAAGGGTATTATGTCGCCCCCCCCCAGTGTTCGAGTATGGTACTTCTCATGTATATTTGGTCCTATATGCCTAATGGTATGATGATGCAATGGCTTGGTGTCACGTGACTGCCCCTGCTTCCATGGCAACTCCAATAGCCGTTGACCTTTGGCTGGGGAATACCATGTGACTTCCGCTCTACCTCAGTCCGCTCTTTCACCTTCAGGGGGACAGGTTGTGTGTTGCTGCTGCTCCTGTGTCACAAGGCCGCAGCCCTGTGGTACCTGCTGCAGCATTACCAGAAGTGTTCCTGGCTGTGTTCTATTCTCAAGTTCTCAAGATCCTCATCTATACTAAAGATCTGGGTGCCGTTCTTCAGTCATTCCTCTCCTCATCTTCTCTAATCATCAACAGCAAGTATTCATCTCAGTTCCATTCCGCCCAGCATCTTATCCTCAGTTTCACTACTACTCCCATCATTCAGTACGCTATCATCACAGCCTATTGCAGCATCACCCATTACTCTGCCTTATTCAAGTCTGCCTTATACCCTGTTGCATCCGGAGAGACTGTTGCTACGAGTTACCACCGTTATAATAAATACACAACTACCGTTGTTTTTGAACCTTGGCATTGGTGTGATTATTGGTGCCCTGACTAAGGACAACGAAGAATTGCTCGGCCTCCGCTTGGTCAGGTTCCCGGTCTCCAGCTGCTATCCCTCGTACCCATACCGTGACATACCATCAGGCTAGTGGCTAACCGGGTCCCTACCCAGTACTACCACCTACTACTACCCTCAGCGGAGTGGCCCAGCGCAGGCATACACTATATGATCTGCACCATCGTTAGGATAGGCATTCACTATACGATCGACACCATCATTAGGATAGGCAATCACTACACGATTGGCACCATCGTTAGGATAGGCAATCACTACACGATTGGCACCATCGTTAGGATAGGCATACACTACATGATTTGCACCATCGTTAGGATACGTATCAATACAAGACTTTAGGATAGGCAATCATTATGTGGTCAGCACCATCTTAACAACAGGTATAAATGATTAGCACCATTGTTAGGCTGAGATTAGGATAGCCACCCAATACATGACTTTAGGATAGGCAGTCATTATATGGTCAGCACCATCGATAGGATAGGTAATCATTATGTCATCAGCACCATCTTTACAACAGACATTTAGGACATGATCAGCACCATCTTTAGGATAAGCAATTGTTGTATAATCAGGTCCAATTTTTTGATAAAATATCAGTAAGTCATCAGCAGGGATCACCGGAACCCCCACCAATCAACAGAGCAATGGGTCAGTGCCGATCCCAGAGTATTTACAAAGAGAACAGCCACTGTCCTGGCTCCGGGGCCTATATATGTGACAGCCGGGCCCGGTTGCGACTGCTACCACTGCGTCCCTGCATTTTCTCAACACAATCACGGCTACTCTCAGGATAAAGTCTTACGCAGTTTCCAATACCGAGAAGCGCGCCTTCTCGCTGGTCATATTTCACACTTCTGCAATCTCCACCATCTTGCCCCATAAATCCAGGCGCTCAGGTCAGAATCCCAGCACATTTGTGCAAATCAAGTCCCAAAGTGTAAAAAATAATAAAAAGGGATTTGTGCTGGGCCTCGGCGCGCCCTTAATAACTGAGGTCCGATGAGCGGTGAAAAGCGGTGATGACTGCAATTCACGTTTATGATATATAAATCAATCAGGAAACTGAAATAAATGTCTGCTCGACTTTACAGTCAATAGAGCGGAGGGAAATGGAGTAGAAATAAGATCCATGGGGAGAACTTAAAGGAGTTGGCGTTGTCTTTGGATGCCAAAGTCCAGGTTTTGGAAAAATATGGCTTCTTGTATCTAAAAATGGTGCCACTCCTGCTCACAGGTCGAATGTGGTATTGCAGCCTTGCTCCTTTTACATCTATGGAGAAGGGGGTGGGGGGTATGCAAATCCAGCACACAAGTGGGTGTTTTGAGGATGTGTTTCATGGGTGTTCCCATTTTGTGGGTGGGCAGGGCTTAATTGTCCATTTTGGTTTGGTTTGTGGGACTATCCCATAAAATTGAGACTGTTGGCCTAACGCAAGTCTGTTTAGCATAGAAAGGAGGTGAAGCTGCATATACACATATGGTAGTCACCTAAAAAGAAGTGAAGTGGTTCTCGAGTAACCTAAATGGAAACTTCCTATGGAGTACACCATGATGGTAAATTGGACGAGAGTTCGGTCAAAATCCATTATCTCCCCAAAAACAAAAGGATCAGGCATTTTCAATTCCAATGTCCAATCCTTATTCTCCACAATATCTTCCACCTTGAGAGAGTTGGGAGGCCACCAAACACTAGAAATTGACCAATTTGGCCAACATTTGTGTGATAGGTATGATTAGCTCGGTTTAGCCACAATGGACACTTATCTTCCATACAGGACATAGTGGATACATAAATGATCATGGGAGGTGTAACCACTGGGATGTTGAAAACAGGACTCCCAAATTGGATAGGACCTTTACGGCTGTTTGAGTGGAACGACGGTGCACATACTTGACTGCCACTCCATCCATTGTCTGTGGGAGTGCCAACATTCGGAACCTTCAGCACCCCCGTAGACAAATAATGGAAGTATGACGTGTGCATACTACTGTTCCATTCAGACAAGAATAGAGATCTAATGTGTTGACAGATGGTTGTCTAGGTTCCCGACCACTGTTATCAGCAGTGGCCGGTCTGATGACTCATTCCCTGACCTGAGCTAGAAATAGTGTGTGTACAGGCTTTCCTGCCGGCCACCTTATCTGCAGTAATCCATCACACTGACAGCTCCCATCTCCATGGAGATGGACTTGTCAGAGTTGGCGTAGCAGAGCTAAGCAAAGAACAGCAGAGCACAGGCCAGCAGCCATGATGCCAGCCCTAGTGCTTCTGATGAAGAGGACCAATCACAGTGAAGGAGCCCGCCCACAGAGGAAACCAGGAAGTGGAGCAGTCTTCTAGCAATGTCCAAGGTAAAAAGGGGAGGTGGGAGCGACCCTTATTCTGGATCATTATCTATTAGCCAGAACAGAGACTGGTTACAGAGTGTTTCTGACTCCGGAGGACCCGACATATCTGTGCATTACGTATACAGTTCATTAATTTCAATAAGTACTGTGTAATACCTTATTTGTCCAATGGCGGTGCTGTAGAACAATTAAACAGTTGTTTCCCTGCAGATTACAGCTGATTGTTTCAAGGCATCCCGCGATCAGCTTATGGTGAGGAGCGCTTTCAAGCCAAAGTAGACAAACCCTCTAATTATTTCGAAGGAAAATAAAGCCTCAGTATTGCAACGACGATAAGCGGCCTCCGGAAACCCAGCGCACACAATATAATCACAATGCCGTTTGATATGAATAGGTGACATCTCTAAAGGGAATGCCAATCATACGCCATGAATTGTGGGCATGCTCTGCACAGGCTGTATCGTAAGTCCTGATATCAGATGCAGCGTGGCCGCTCCGGCTCATTAATATGCGCCACACACAATTATACCAATTAACGGCGATGCACAGAATCCACTTATTATGAAGAGAGTCAATAGATGCAGACGGCTATTACGTGATGATGTACAATACATTCTTCTCTATTATTCCTCGGCTTAGACTGGGCCGTATGTGAAAAGGAGATTTTTTTTTTCCTAATTGGGTTCCTCTTCTCTCTTAAAGGGTATGTACACATCTGTTGTCTTTTCCTACTGGAAAAAAAAATGGAATCAACCTCGCAAATAATTTTTCTCGTAAATCTACCATTTTGTCTACGCAGCTCCTTCATGTGCCTGTTAGGAGATTCTGAATTAATGGAGGTCAGAAATCTTAAAGGGGTATTGCCATCTAGACAAGTCATACCCTACCCACAGTATTCAAAGGACTGAAAACTGGGGCCCCCCATGATCTTAAGTACAGGGACCCTGATATTCCCACTGAATGGAGCTGTTGGATGTGCATGCGTCCTGCCACTCCATTCATTCTGCATACGACCCTCAGAGATCAGATAGCTTTCGGGAATCTATAGCAAAACAACAGTCCGTGGAGCCTCAGTTTCGAGTCTCAAAACAAGGGATAGCCAGATATCTTTAGCCTGTGTTTTGTTGGGAATCTATAGCAGCCCCTTGGAGAAGTGGAGCACAAGCGTCCAAGCGTGGCCTGCTGCTCGTATTTTGGGTCCTCAGAGGGCATTACTGCTGGGTCATAACTTGTCCAGATGGGAATACGACTTTAAAAGGATCCTCCACTATCCATAAGCGCTGTAGCTGTAAGGTGCATCATTCTTGACACCTCACTATAAAGCACACCCAAGAGCAACTGCAAAGAATGACTTTGACTGTAGCAGTCAGTGGACCCAATAACAACTTACCCTATTGATTTTAGAGGGTACCTGTAATAGCACAACCCATAATTAACTCTGGGCCACCAAGCCCAGAAAAAAGTTTGTTAAATAGTTTAAATGGGTTGTCTAACAACAACTCCCTACCCTTTTATGACATATACACTAGATGGCATTGGGGGTTGGGCTCTGCTCAAGGTTAGAGTCAAGAGCCACCCATGAAGATCAACTCTTGCTTTTGGCACTCAGTGGTGGTTTAGGGTTGTGCATTTGTGACCATCAGGTACATCACCGCCGTGCGACCTAATCTTCCCCTTCTCAAAGCTCTTGGACTATCTGGACAGACCACAGGGCACAGTTGGGCCACCATAGGTTTTGATGAGTTGTAGCCTCATGTCCTTGTAGGACCTTCTGGCTCAGAGGGTTAGAGAATGGTTGGAGGACCTGTCTCCTCTTGTAGACAGACCCAGTTACTATGTACTTCTTTGTGTTGCACTTTGATGAAAGAGTTAGGTACTGAAATGGCTTCATCATTTTCCATAGATTAGGCTGAGATGTGCCAGTGGGCATTTGCTGGCAGCTGTAGGACATTTTTGGGGCCGCCCAAAGCAGTTGCGGCAATATTACTTCCAGATGTAGTTTTACTTCAGGCTGAATTGGCAATCATCGTAAAACTCCATCCAGATCCGTAATCATTAGCCGTATTACAGAGGACGAGGCCTTTTGCCCGCATACAACCAGCAGCACTGGCAGCCGCATGGGTGACATAGTTTTTTGTAGACCTGTCACTTTTTTTGATAAGATCTATTTGCATGCACGCAGGTAATGTACGTCACCGGCAGATTATAATGTAAATTGCGCTCTACCATCCGAGAATTCTGACAAGTTGGGTAATTAAGTCGAAAGGACTGGGTCTGCAATGCCATATTTTTGGGAACAGTCCAAAAAAATTAAAGTTGAGTCAAATGTTTTATCATATACACGTGTCTGCTTACTTCTATATTGACCCCTATGGGGAGAATTGGCTGAATTCTGTATGAGGTCGGTGATGACTCTGGAATCTGTGCAGTTTGCCTGAAGTCTGGGATCAGTTTGGATCTTTCTGATGTGGGGTCTGTGTCCTATGGGATCTGTCTGATCTGATCTGTCTGTAGGGTTTGTCTATGAACACTGTGGACTCTGATGTCTGGGATCAAAGTGAGATTGGACTGGGGTATTAGATAACTATGGGCTCTGAGGTCTGGGATCAAAGTGAAATTGGACTGGGGCATCGGATCACTATGGGTCTGAGGTCTGGGATCAAAGTGAAATTGGACTGGGGCATCGGATCACTATGGGCTCTGAGGTCTGGGATCAAAGTGACATTGGACTGGGGCATCTGATCACTATGGGCTCTGAGGTCTGGGATCAAAGTGATATTGGACTGGAGTATTGGATCATTCTGGGCTCTGGGGTCCGGGATCACTTTGAGATCTGTCTGAGGTCTGCATTCACTATGGGATCTGTAGGGTTGTCTGGGGTCTAAGATCATTGTAGAGCGTGTCTGAGGTGTGAGATTAATGTATCTTAAATAGTTTGGGGTGTTCTGAGATCCTTGTTAAGATCTTTTGAGGTCTATGCCCTGAGACTACTATGGTGTCTGTTTGGGATGACTGCATGGTCTGAGATGACTGCTGGGTGTGGGATTACTCTGGGGTCTCCATCGTTAGATTGCTATGTTGTCAGAGGTCTGAGATCACTGTTGGGTGTGAGATCTTTCTGGGGTGTCTGTCTAGGTTTTGAGATCACTCGAGAGTCTAAACTTTGAGAATACCGTGTTGTCTGGGATCTTCATTGCGAGTGCTTGAAAGCATGGGACATATGGGCACGATATGCTGGGTCATACTCTTGAGACCTCGCTCTTAGGTCCCATGACCCTTCCCCTTTTTCTTTATTAGTATCTGTATGGCTCATCTCTCATCTACATTATTCCATCGAGTGGTCCAAACTTTTTCCACCCCTGTAAATGTCTTCATAGTCACGCTTCTGAGAAAACTAGGTGATGTCACGTACATCAGCATCTGTGCGGCGCCTCTGCAGTTCAAGTGTTGCGTATCAACATTAATCGTGCCTTATGTTACTTTTTTGCTATTTTTCCTCAAGATGAATTTTTAGAGGCTTCAATCTCCACTCAATACAAGACGTCTTGGCTCATATCATAAAAATAATTTATCACATCTCTTCACACACCCACCGGTATTATCATCGCTGACTCTCGCACTCTCCATCTTCCTCCACAAGACCAGAGTTTTATCAAAAAGACATTTACTCTTTATAATAAGATTTAAAGATCTGACCGACCCAAATCTCGGGACCATGACAGGAGAACTTTATGGCTGAGGAGGGATTGAAGCCGCGCTCAAAACTGACACCTATAAAGCATATCTACCTAAATCCAAAAACAACGGCAAATATAAATCCTTTATACCTGTGATGACAACATAAAATGGTCCCCATTACCATTCCTAAAAGTGTTGCTGAGCATTGCTTGACTCCATAAACGGTGTGTATACTTTCGCAAACAACTTTTTAAATTCTCCAATGGATCTAATTTTCAAATTAGTCTTCATTAAAAAATCTTCTATCGGTGCTTACAGCTTCTATGCAGACCTGTTTGTCTCCATGGTTACAGACTACAAACAAAACCCTGGGTGTAGTCTGATCCTGCAGAAGGGAGTAACATGCAAGCCTTTTTGTAGTTTGTCTCAAGTAGCAGATTGTGTTGATTCACACCTGTGTATGTATATCTGTGTATGAATGTCTGTATAAAAGTTTCTAAATATATATACAGTGGTGCCTTGGATTACCAGCATAATTCGTTCCGGGACCGTGCTTGTAATCAAAATCCACTCTTAAACCAAAGCAAATTTTCCCATAAGAAATCATAGAAATGCAGACAATTGGTTCCACGCCCCAAAAATAATGATTTTTTTTAAAATTCTGAATAACATGTAAAACAGATGAAACAAACAATGAGAAACAGCTAAATATATCATAAGTTACTGCACAGTATAACAATCAGTATCTATGTGTATGCATGACTATGTATAAGTATGTATGAGTATATGTATGTAAAAGTATCTATTTGAGTATGGGTATATATGTATGTGTATGTATAGTTTTCTGTATGCATAAGTATCTATGTGTATGCATGAGTATGTATAAGCATGTATGTGTATGTATAAGTATGTATATGAGTATGGGTATATATGTATGTGTATGTATAGTTTTCTGTATGTATAAGTATCTATTTATATGCATGAATATGTATACAAATGTATGTATCTGTCTGAGTATATGTATGTATAAGTTTCTATACATATGTATGAGTGTGTATACATATGTATGTATCTGTGTGTATGCGTATGTATGAGTATATGTAAGTATAACTATCTATGTACATGTATGGGTATATATGTATGTGTATGTATAGTTTTCTGAATGTCTAAGTATCTATGTGTATGCATGACTATGTATAAGTATTTATGTGTATGTATCAGTATATGTATGTATAAGTATCTATCTATCCGTCTATATATATGCATGAGTATGTATACATATGTATGTATCTGTATATGTATGTATAAGTATCTATATATATGTATGAGTGTGTATACATATGTATGTATCTGTATAAGTATATGTATGTATAAGTATCTATATATATGTATGTATGAGTGTGTATACATATGTATGTATCTGTGTGTATGTGTGTGTATACATATGTATGTATTTGTGTGTATGTGTGTGTGTGTATACATATGTATGTATCTGTGTGTATGTGTGTGTGTGTAGCTGTCATACACAGGCAGCACATACACTAGTAAACCTTATACACAGATCAGCTCTCCTGTCATACATCAGGGTCAGTCTGTCATACACACGCTCTCCAGATCTGTCAGCTTCAGCTACTTCTCGCCTTCTTTCCATACAAGCAGATAATCATTCTCCCCCATATTGGCAGTCTGGCTCATAACCCAGCCAGCAGGCCCCGTCACCATGGTAACATATCCCTTGTCATGCTTCCTCAAAGCCTCCTTTGATTTCACATCCTGCAATTTTCAGCCATCCTGCAAAACCCATACAAAATAGTGGGAAAACAAGAAAATAAAACCGCCGAGAATCAGCAATCAAGGAATGTGACGTCTTACAGGGATCCAATCCCAGTCCGTAGGAATTCAGGTGTTATGTGGCGGCTCTATCTGCCTATGGGAGAGCTGGGCTGCAACTAAACTGGCCGCCATTATAGAGGACACCAAACTAGACTCCTGCCTAGTACCGCCATCATACTACACTAAATCCTATACCGTTCTATAAGTAAGATGAGATTCTCTATTCAGCTATTAAAAAACCATATGTAACGGTGTAAACTATGGGCACTGTTAGGCTTGTTTATTGTATGTCACTATATGATTCTCGGACAAGGTTACCTCTGCACTGTATGGCGCCATTATTCGCATACCATATGGCAATACTCTCTGACCTCTGTATGTACACTTTGTGCCCCTGCTAGCCATACACTGTTATTTCCACAACATATGGCCATGTTATAAGTTACCACCGCCACATTGTGTAGCCCTGGTAGTTTGTATGTTATTTGGCAGAATTTGCGCATTTTGCACCCTGTATGGCGATTCTATTTTGACCTTATATGCTACGGTTGCACAATGATTTTCACACTATTAGGCGCTATTATTTATGCAACTTTTCGCTCACTATATGGTCCTATTATGTGTTACTGTTATTTACTAGTATTGTTATTGCGGTACAGTTGTTTGTGCAAGTTTTGGAGTTTATTTGATCACTATTCCATTGTAATTTGTAAAATTTGGCTACTAGATTGTACTTATATAATGGACACTCTATGGCACTACCATTTCTGCACTGTTAGGCACTGCCATTTTTTCCTTCATCATTTGATCCTGTTATTTCACTGCTCACTATTCCATTATAATTTGTGCAGTTTGGATACTAAATCACCGTAGTATAGGGGCACGATGTGGCGCTATTATTCATACATTAATTTAAAGGAGAAGTTTGATAAAATCTAAAACTAGAGTGTCGGCAAGGGGTGTAAGAAACATAATAAAAAAAGTATACTTACCAGCCTCCATGATGCTGCGCTGCGGCGAGGGCACAGGTAAGTATAAGTTCTTTATTATGATCCCTCTGCCTGAACTGAATTTTTTTTCCACCTGACCTCACCTTTAAGCACTTCTAGGCACTGCCATTTGGACATATTTTATTTGGTCCTGTTACTTGAAGGGCCAGCACAATGACTCTTCAGCTCTCCCAAAAGATCCAATGTACAATGACCTCCAATCCATCTGTCCCCTGCAATACCATGACCACCCGTTGTTATGCCTCCGCCCCCCCCCCCCCAGTATCGATCTTTAAACCCGAGCAGGATATCGGTGGAGTGAGGGGGGGCATGGCGCTCTATGGCGCTGAGGTTCTGCAGGATGACACAATGCGCTGAGCCAGCACCGGCCTAATACATCCACAATGAGATGGGATTACAGGTGGAATGGAAATGGCTGATTTCTATAAAACTCCGAACATAAATTATCCGCCCGCTCCTGTGGGGGTCTTTAACAATTCTCCTGAATAGTGATTTCTTTTCTCCAGTTAGAGAAAAGGACATGAAAAACGTCCATTAGCGCTCCCACCCCGATCTCTATAGAAGAGACGGTGATTAAGAAGCACTCTATGTTATACAATATACTAATATACTGAGCACAAAGAGGCCGGGATCATTCTATCTATCTATCTATCTATCTCCTATCTATCTATCTATCTATCTATCTATCTATCTATCTATCTATCTCCTATCTATCTATCTATCTATCTATCTCCTATCTATCTATCTATCTATCTATCTATCTATCTATCTATCTATCTCCTATCTATCTATCTATCTATCTATCTATCTATCTATCTATCTATCTATCTATTATCTATCTCCTATCTATCTATCTCCTATCTATCTATCTATCTATCTATCTATCTATCTATCTATCTATCTCCTATCTATCTATCTATCTATCTCCTATCTATCTATCTATCTATCTCCTATCTATCTATCTATCTATCTATCTATCTATCTATCTATCTATCATCTATCTATCTATTATCTATCTCCTATCTATCTATCTATCTATCTATCTATCTATCTATCTATCTATCTATCTATCTATCTATCTATCATCTATCTATCTATTTCCTATCTCCTATCTATCTATCTCCTATCTATCTATCTATCTATCTATCTATCTATCTATCTATCTATCTATCTTCTATCTATCTATCTCCTACTATCTATCTCCTATCTATCTATCTATCTATCTATCTATCTCCTATCTATCTATCTTATATCTATCTATCTTCTATCTATCTATCTATCTATCTATCTATCTATCTATCTCCTATCTATCTATCTATCTATCTATCTATCTATCTATCTCCTATCTATCTATCTATCTATCTATCTATCTATCTATCTCCTATCTATCTATCTCCTATCTATCTATCTATCTATCTATCTCCTATCTATCTATCTATCTATCTATCTATCTATCTATCTATCTATCTATCTCTCCCTCTCTCTCCTATCTATATCCTATCTCTCTCTCTCTCTCTCTCTCTCTCTCTCTCTCTCTCTCTCTCTCTCTATCTCTCTCTAACTCTCCCTCTCTAACTCTCCCTCTCTCTCTCTCTCTCTCTCTCTCATCTATCTATCATTGGGGCGTGTGCACAGTATAGGGGAAGAACTACAAGAGGATGGAGTTATCAGTACAGTTTATGGGTATATACTGTATTTCTCCAAAAATAAGGCCTACCCCGAAAACAATCCCTGACCCTTTTACCATATGTGTCCATGATGTGTATGTTCTCCTCTCCCGTCCACTGTCACTAACATGAAGGAGGAGACACTAACATCAAAATGAGACTCATAAAATGTTAAAACCCAAATTTACCGGTGAACAATGCAATCAATATTTAATATTACGAGGCCGCTCACCATGATTCATGTTTATGTTTTTCACTATTCACTATAAAATATGTAACAGGCGCAGTATGTACAAGGCTTATAGTTATGTAGTGTTACTGCAGGACGGGGACATGACCGCCATGAGGCACATCTGTCCTGCACAGCGCAATGTGACAACTAGCTTCTACAGTTTACAGTCTACACGGGCTGATAGGGGCCCGATAATAACTGTAAACGAGCACCGATCTGCTAGATAGCGCTCATTTACTGGGCCTATTACACGGCCCAATAATCGTTTAACAAGGGCTGCAGGGACACCGTTACCGATGTCCTTGCAGCCCTTGCTTAAACGCTATACATTACCTATCCATGCAGCAGGGCTCCTCTTGCGGTCTTGTTCTCCCTGGGTCCCGCGCGCTGCAGCTCTAGAGCAGCCTGTCTCAGCTGACAGGCCGCTCAGCCAATCACTGGCCGCGGCGGTCCCGGACAGTTATTGGCTGAGTGGTCTGTCAGCTGAGACAGGCTGCTCTAGAGCTGCAGCGCGCAGGACCCGGGGAGAGGCAGGAGGAGCCCTGCAGCATGGATAGGTAATGTATAGAGTTTGGAAATCATCAGCCACCGGCCCCGCACCGCTATTACACGTATCGATGCGCGGTTGGCTCCCGACAATTATAGGTCCAAACCTATATCAACGACCAGCCGATGACAACGATCGTTGTGTTTATTACACGGAGCGATAATCGGCCGGATCAAGCCCTAAGTGTTCTCCACAATTTCTCTACAGGAGAAATCCAGTATTACACAGTGACCATTCAAGTTAATGAGTTGTCTATGTAATGCAGGACAGGACCTCCAGAGCGAGAGACACTCATTGCAGCCATTTGCCGCTGTGGCCAAAAGATGAGGATCCTCAATAGCGGACTCCTCCATGTCAGGAACTGTCCAGACCAGGAGAGGTTTTCTATGGGGATTTGTTACTGCTCTGGACACTTCCTCACATGGACAGAGGTGGCAGCAGAGAGCACTGTGTCAGACTGGAGAGAATACACCACTTCCTACAGGACATAAAGCAGCTGATAAGTACTGGAAGACTGGAGATTTTTAAATAGAAGCAATTTACAAATCTGTATAACTTTCTAAAACCAGTTGATTTGAAAAAAAAAATTAAAAATTAAAAATTGCCCTTTCCCCCTTTAATTGGGATATGCAGATCCAACTTGCTGACTGTCTCCTTATACGCTACAGTGACCTAAAACAATACTCGCTGAATATGAATCCAACGCCCATGAAAAGCGCAGCTAAATGATGTAGGATTGCCGTGGCCTCCCCCCAGCCCATCTCCTCCCGCCGGGCGGCTCTCATCTCTCCGCGGCAGGTAGCAGTATGATCCCTGCTCACTATATTATCAGCCTGATTTCCTCAGCAGCTCATTAATCCGTAATATTGAAGTGTCGCCGCTCAGGACTTCTCCGACGTGAATAATTTCGCCCAGCAGTCACCTACACAGACTTTTTTGTTGTTTTTTGGGTGTTTTTTTTTTGCCCTTTTTGCAGCCCGATTATCTGATCTCTTTTCTAGCGTTTAGCTATTACGCCCTATGTGTGGGATCGTGATAATGGAGAATTTTTTTTTCTTTTTTTTTCTTTTTTTTCTAATTCTTCTTCCTGGTGTGATATTTCTTTGGCTTTATTGTTCATTTGATATTAGAAAGCGGGAACTGATTTCCTTTAAACAAAAGGGATTTGATGCGGCGCCGGCGCTCCCAGCAACGTGCCTATATCTGGAGATTTCTCTCTTTATTTTTTATTTTGCTGCCGAGCAAATGGACTGGGATGAACGGGCGCATTAAAAACGGACAATTTCACATAAGATTGGAAAGAAAGTTTCAGCGGCTCCTGGTAAAATATACCGTATTAGTACAAGTATGGGTCATAAAAAATTCTAAATTATAGAGGGAGTTTTATCAAACATGGTGTAAAGTGAAACTGGCTCAGTTGCCCCTAGCAACCAATCAGATTTCACCTTTCATTCCTCACAGACTGTTTGGAAAATGAAAGGTGGAATCTGATTGGTTGCTAGGGGCAACTGAGCCAGTTTCACTTTACGCCATGTTTGATAAGTCTCCCCAAATATTTGGGCAGGTCTTATTTTAACCCATATGTGGCCTTGTCTTGGGCGATGCCCACGTGGTGGTTAACACCTCCGTATTGTGTGCGGTTATACAGTATACAAATAACCATATCAAACGCTTAGATATCAGTGCTATTGAGTATAGTAATAATAGAGCCGTATGGTGGCCAAACAATACATACAGATACCTTAATAACAATACTATGCGGTTTCTAATTTAAAAAAATATATCAAAATCGTAAACTTTTGAGACAACATTTTGTAATTTACTTCTATAAAAAAAAATTGACTTCCAGTACTTATTAGTTGCTGTTCGTCCTGCAGGAAGTGGTGTATTCTTTCCAGTCTGACATAGTGCTCTCTGCTGCCACCTCTGTCCATGTCAGGAACTGTCCAGAGCAGGAGAGGTTTTCTATGGGGATTTGCTGCTGCTCTGGACAGTTCCTGACATGGACAGAGGTGGGAGCAGAGAACACGAGAATACACCACTTCCTGCAGCAGCTGATAAGTACTAGAAGACTTGAGATTTTTAAATAGAAGTAATAATTACAAATCTATATAACTTTCTGACACCAGTTGATTTGAAAGAAGAAAAACAATTGTCGGAGTATCACTTTAAAGTTACAGTGAGTAAGCTGCAATACCACCTATTACCTGTGGACAGGTGTGGCGCTATTTTTGGAATATTTTTTTTCTAATTCTGTACAACCCCTTTAAGTTGTAATTACATGTCTAATAAATATTAATAAAGAGCAGATCTGACAATTCCCAGTGCTGGGAGAGTGATCATTATAAAGCCATCACCCAGCGTACCCCGAGGCACCGGCTGCAAAAGTTTCATATTCCAAACTCTTCGGGTGTAATTTCTTCTCCTGAAATTCTATTTAACTGAAGGAAAAATCTTCACCGGAGTACATCGTCCTCTGCCGCAGAAATTCTGATCTAATGACTTCAATATATTACATGAGAGACATTTTCCTTATCAGTCGGAGGCAAGATTCTTTTAGGAAGCCGCTTTTTTTTTTTTTTTGCACCATATGAAGCATGAACTCGCCCCCGTTACACTATACACTATATCCTTATCGGCCCCCGCAGTTGTCTCATTATATCATTGAAGTCCAATAGTAAAAAAAATTGCGGAGGGTAAGATATATTTTACGTACAAAGAACCGAATTCAGGATTTCCATGTTCACACCTTGTGATTGTTGCTGTTTATGCAGGTATTTTGCTTTTACAGGCTATGAGCAGTACTACACTCTGTGAAAATTATTTGTATAGGTTAAAGGGGTACTGCAGCGAACATCTTTTATACAGAGTTATATAGATTTGTAATTTACTTCTATTTCAAAATCTCCAGTCTTCCAGTACTATCAGCTGCTTTATGTCCTGCAGGAAGTGGTGTATTCTCTCCAGTCTGACACAGTGCTCTCTGCTGCCACCTCTGTCCATGTCAGGAACTGTCCAGATCAGTAGCAAATTACCATAGAAAACCTCTCCTGCTCTGGACAGTTCCTGACATGGACAGAGGTGGCAGCAGAGAACACTGTGTCAGACTGTAAAAAATACGCCACTTCCTGCAGGACATACAGCAGCTGATAAGTACTGGAAAACTGGAGATTTTTAAATAGAAGTGAATTACAAATCTATATAACTTTATGACACCAGTTGATATGAAAGAAAAAGGTTTTCACTGTATAAATCCCTTTAAGGCATAACTTTTTACTGCACTTGGTCCCTGCCAGTCTCTGTTTTCTATGCTTTGCCCAGGGGCGTAATTACTGCATTACTTCATTCGGCCTGGTGGCCCGCTCCTGCAATAGACCGGGCCCCCTAAGCCGTTGGACTAGCCGGGCCTCCTGCATGTGGCCAATTATGACGTGGGGCATCCGGGCCCCCTTATGCAGAGGGCCCTGTAGCAGTCGCTATGGTTGTATGGCGGTCCATTTAACTGCATGCGCTCCTGATGAGGACTTGCAATAAAATGCTGCGCTGTCATGACAGAGCGAGGAGCTATTGGCTCCCCGCACTTCCAACCATTCTTAGTGTTCCAGCGCACAAGTGATGTCAATTGTGCGCTCACAGAGCAGGGAGAGAAGGCCCTGGAGAACTGCTGCAGAGGTCAAGCCAGGTAAGTATTTTTTATTTATTTTACACTGGGGGCAGGGGCGTAGCTAGGATTCACAGGGCCCCATAGAAAAAATTTTTAAGGGTCCCCCCTCCCCTATGCACAACACAAAGCACTGCCTATATATCTGCTTTACTGTTGATGCACTGATAACCCCTGACCTCTGCATGGAGCTCTGCACATTTTCCTTTCCTACTTGATTGCTAGCTGGAGAACAAAGGTCAGAGGTTATCAGTGCAGTGAAGCAGAGATCTCTGTCTTCTGCTTGTTATCCCTTTTTTTGTGTTGCAGCATGTATGTAAACATTGGGTCACTTACACACTGCAGTACATAAGGGTTTAAGCAGATGGACACACCCTCTTACCTTCTCCCCCGGACCCCCTGCACGGGCCCCATAGCAACTGCCTACCCGGCCTCTATGGTAGGTACGCCACTGACTGGGAGGGATGCCTACATTACATACACAGGAGCATTATTGCCCAAGGAAGACACCTACCATTACTACCAAGGTAGTTAGGACACTATCTACCTATTTACTATTGAGAGAACTTTGCCTACCCTGACCTCAGCCTGTCTACTATATTGAGAGAACTCTGCCTGCCCTGACCTCAGCCTATCTGCTATATTAAGAGATCCCTGCCTGCCCTTAGCCTATCTACTGTATTGAGAAAATTCTGCCTGCCCTCACCTCAGCCTATCTACTATATTGAGAGAACCCTGCCTAACCTGACCTCAGCCTATCTACTATATTGAAAGAACCCTGCCTACCCTGACCTCAGCCTATCTACTATATTGAAAGAACCCTGCCTACCCTGACCTCAGCCTATCTACTATTTTGAAAGAACCCTGCCTACCCTGACCTCAGCCTATCTACTATATTGAGCGAACCCTACCTACCCTAACCTTAGCCTATCTACTGTATTGAGAAAATTCTGCCTGCCCTGACCTCAGCCTATCTACTATATTGTGAGAATTGTGCCTACCCCGACCTCAGCCTATCTACTATATTGTGAGAATTGTGCCTACCCCGACCTCAGCCTATCTACTATATTGTGAGAATTGTGCCTACCCCGACCTCAGCCTATCTACTATATTGTAAGAATTGTGCCTACCCCGACCTCAGCCTATCTACTATATTGTGAGAATTGTGCCTACCCCGACCTCAGCCTATCTACTATATTGTGAGAATTGTGCCTACCCCGACCTCAGCCTATGTACTGTATTGAGAGAACTATGTTTGCCCTAACCTCAGCCTATCTTATATATAGAGAACCCTGCCTACCTTGACTTCAGCCTATCTACAATATTGAGAGAACTCTGCCTGCTCTAACCTCAGCCTATCTGATATGTTGAGAGAACCCTGCCTACCCTTAGTCTATCTACTGTATTGAGAGAACCCTGCCTACCCTTAGTCTATCTACTGTATTGAGAGAACCCTGCCTACCCTTAGTCTATCTACTGTATTGAGAGAACCCTGCCTACCCTTAGTCTATCTACTGTATTGAGAGAACCCTGCCTACCCTTAGTCTATTTACTGTATTGAGAGAACCCTGCCCTGACCTTAACCCACTTTCTACATTGAGACAAATTCTCCCGCCCTGACCTTGTCCCATCCACCGATTCCTCTTCTCTATACAAATACTATCCTGCATCGGCCAGATCTTCTCGTCTCTCCGATTTTCACTTGTGAATGCAATCAAAAGGCAAAAAAAAAAAGTTAAGAGCGGCCCGAGCGTCAGGTCATTAATGGCGGAGCGGAGAGATTAGGCGTCTCTCTCTCTCGGGAGCTTTAACATCCACGATTTTCTAATTACCCAGGAGGGGATGGGCGGCTACGACCCAGGCGGCTGACAGGAGAAATTACTAATAACTCCCACATATTGTGGCTGAGGAACAATAATCAAATCACAATACACAGGAGGAAAACATGGTCTTCCCTTCCGGATTTCATTTTTCTAATATTGTCGTCGTGTGCTGAGGCGGCTGGATGCTGTCACATTACCAGATTTACTGTAAAGAAGAATTATCCTATGGCTCCCTTTAGATTAGGGCATCTGTGCTACGTAGGCTTAATTGCACCTGCTAAACTACCCCCGAGGGGGGCAGATGGAGTGAGCCCCAGCTCCATAAACTCCTTAGATATTGGCGTCTTAGGAGTCAATGCTGCAGGAGGGCGCGTCATGTGATTTAGAGCTGTAACATGAAGCTTCTGGGTAGTCCCAGTGCAACATCTGTAACAGTCCCCATCTGCCATGTTCCATATATAATACTGCCATCATTTTATGTGCTAGAAGGGACTTTGTGCTCGCACAGGAACCAGGACTGTGTCCCTACATAGACATACTGCGGGGGAATTTAACAAACATGGTGTAAAGTGACACTGGCTCAGTTGCCCCTAGCAACCAATCAGATTCCACCTTTCATTTTCCAAAGAGTCTGTGAGGAATGAAAGGTGGAATCTGATTGGTTGCTAGGGGCAACTGAGCCAGTTTCACTTTACACCATGTTTGATAAACCTCCCCTACTGCTCTTGGCCTGCCCATGTAACATGACACCCATTGAGACTACTAGTGTTGCATGGGGTACGCCAATGTTGGCTACCCACATCATGACAGGACTCTTATTTCCAACCCATGTCCTTCTCCCATGGGTCCCAGGCTAAGCAATAAGGTTTCTAGGTTGCTGAGAGTGCAATTGTACTCAGTAGCGTGTTATAATAGGTCCTTTTCAGGCGGTAGCCCGGAGCCCTGAGCTCCCGGGGGGCCCATGGTCACCCAAAAAGACTTATACTTTCAGGGGTGTATTGTCTCCTGGCTATAGTTCTGCCATGACTTGAAAAAATTGCTGCTTTTTTACCACAGTTTTGCACAAATCAGGGCATCTTGATATTATCTATCCTGTACTATGAACACCCCGCTAGTGTTGCCATCGTTACAGTAGGGTTGGGGGGCCTAGGCTTGGTCAACGGTCCGTGGCCTATGGTGAAGTTACTTTGCCTCTGACTGTACTTTTTATTCTATTTAGTAGTTGACCTGCGGTATATTAAACCTTGTCTGTCTATTGCCTGCCCTGACCTCCTGATCATCTACCGTATTAGAACGCTAACTGCCTTGACCACAGTCCGTCAGCTGTAATGAAGCTGTCAAGCCCTTGGAACATCTGCCTATCCTAATCTTGGTCCACCTTCCTATAGTGGAAATTCTGCCTGCTCTTACCTTGGCCTATCTACCATACAGAGCGAACTCATTCTGCACTGACCTTGGCCTATCTACCATACAGAGTGAACTCATTCTGCTTTGACCTTGGCCTATCTACCATACAGAGCGAACTCATTCTGCTCTGACCTTGGTCTATCTACCATACAGAGTGAACTCATTCTGCTCTGACCTTGGCCTATCTACCATACAGAGCGAACTCATTCTGCACTGACCTTGGCCTATCTACCATACAACGCGAACTCATTCTGCTGTGACCTTGGCCTATCTACCATACAGAGCGAACTCATTCTGCACTGACCTTGGCCTATCTACCATACAGAGTGAACTCATTCTGCTCTGACCTTGGCCTATCTACCATACAGAGCGAACTCATTCTGCACTGACCTTGGCCTATCTACCATACAACGCGAACTCATTCTGCTGTGACCTTGGCCTATCTACCATACAACGCGAACTCATTCTGCTGTGACCTTGGCCTATCTACCATACAGAGCGAACTCATTCTGCACTGACCTTGGCCTATCTACCATACAACGCGAACTCATTCTGCTCTGACCTTGGCCTATCTACTATACAGAGCAAACTCATTCTGCTCTGACCTTGGCCTATCTACCATACAGAGCGAACTCATTCTGTTGTGACCTTGGCCTATCTACCATACAGAGCGAACTCATTCTGTTCTGACCTTGGCCTATCTACCATACAGAGCAAACTCATTCTGCTGTGACCTTGGCCTATCTACCATACAGAGCGAACTCATTCTGCTCTGACCTTGGCCTTTCTAGAGCAAACTCATTCTGCTGTGACCTTGGCCTATCTACCATACAGAGCGAACTCATTCTGCTCTGACCTTGGCCTTTCTAGAGCAAACTCATTCTGCTGTGACCTTGGCCTATCTACCGTACAGAGCGAACTCATTCTGCTCTGACCTTGGCCTATCTACCATACAGAGCAAACTCATTCTGCTCTGACCTTGGCCTATCTACCATACAGAGCGAACTCATTCTGTTGTGACCTTGGCCTATCTACCATACAGAGCGAACTCATTCTGTTCTGACCTTGGCCTATCTACCATACAGAGCGAACTCATTCTGCTCTGACCTTGGCCTATCTACCATACAGAGCGAACTCATTCTGCTGTGACCTTGGCCTATCTACCATACAGAGCGAACTCATTCTGTTCTGACTTTGGCCCACTTAGTATATTGGGAGCACTACCCCTACCCTGGTCTTAACCTCTTTACCATATTGACAACATTCTTCTTGTCCTAACCTCTACTCATCTACTACATTGATAGAACTCGGCCTGTCCTGACCTTGGCCTATCTTCAGTATTGACAGAATGATGCCTGCCTTAACCTTAGCCTGTTTGATACCTACCATCTTGGCCCATTGAAACAACTCCTCCTGCCTCCTCCTTCAACCCATCTACAAAACTGAGAGAACTCTTCCTGCCCTAATCTCAATCTGCGTACAGTATTTAGAGAACACCGCCTGCCCTGACCTTGGCTAATTCCATGCAAGAAACTCCAAATCCCTTAGAAGAGTGACCTAGGACAGTTGAGCCCAAAGTGGAACCCAAAGTATTCACGTCATCCAGGTAGGCCCTTTATCTACTCTGTCGAAGGGCCTATCTGTCAAAGGGCCTTTGTCCAATATGACTTGTCAATTAAGGTGGACTTTTTTTTTTAAGGTGGAATTCCATAAACAAAAAGAAACAAAGATGTTGACTTAGATGTGCCCACATCCTGCACAGAGCCATAATACACGGCAATAATAATTAAGGTGAGCGTAACTTTACGCGGGGAGACAACAACTCGTGCCTAGAAAGATTTCACGAAACGTTTCTTTTCGAACTTATATTATCGAAGTTATATTAAAAAAATAAATAAATCTTGGTACGGAGCCACTTCAATTGAATGAGGGAGTTTCCAGTTCAGCTACAGATGGAATCCAGACAATTGCATGGCCAAATACTGAAAGCTTGGATGCCGCTAGCTAAACATATGTTTATGATGTCTTGAAAATCGGGCCAACCCCACTAATTGTCAGTGTATTGTGACTGGCAGCTGGACGGAGCTTTCTTCACAGGCTGTGGCACAAAAGAAAATCCATTTCAATGAACGCAGCCAGAAATCTGCTTCAATAAAAGACAAGGAAATGTAATCACTATAATGTACGTGCTTCGAGGGGTCCCAGACCCATTATTCACAAATATGGCACATTTTAAATTTCCTTTAAGAATGGGTAAATGGCGGCATTATTTTTTTACCGCTCAATGTGTTCCCGCATCCATTTGCATTTACTTTTCTCTTAAAGTGAATCTCAACCTTTTAACACCATGTCAATTTTATCTTCTTAGCAGTAGAAATTCAGTTTTTTGCTGATACAGAGCACCAGATTCTCTGCATGAACATAGAGTTAAATCATAAAACTATAGTTACTTGGCCTATAAGACTCCCTACACCACTATGGTGGTCTCCTCATTACCCCTTTAGCCCCAGAAGGACTTCCTTCCTGGCAAACCAGTAGCCCCCTCTGTACTGATTAGGGACAAGGATCCCAAAAGAGAAAGACCCCATCCCTGTTGGAGGAGATTCTGATTTATTGACAATCCCTAGTCGTGTTTCCAGGCTCTTTAAGAGGTCACACGTTGACTTATAGGAAAGCTACCTCCAACAGGTGGCACTAGAGAGACAGCTTTTTTTCTTCTAGAGTAGAGCTTATTTGCATACTTTTTCCCAGGGAGCATTGCTTGGCCTATAAGACTCAACTATACCACTTTGTGATCTCCACAAGGAGACACATCCTGACACCACCTAATACCTTGCTCTGTACTGATGAGGGGCAAGAAACTTTATATAACCATCTATGGATAGGTGTATCCACTGGAGGCAATGGGGACAATTCTCAGTCATGTTTCATGGCTTTTATAGCAGTTATGGTTAATGGTTATAATACTGTTTTTTCCAGAGGACTTGGCCCACAAGACTCTATACACCTGCTTAGCAGTCTCCCTAAGTACAGTACCCCTTCAACAGTAAACCTCTAGACAAGAGGATATGGGATATTAGACCAGAACACGGGGCAGTAGACCACTCAACACCAGAATATGGGACAGGAAACCACTAATTACCAGGACCTGGGACAGTAAACCACTAGAATATGAGACAGTAGACTACTCAGTGCCAGATCATGGGGCAGGAAATCAGTAGACATCAGGACATGGGAGATTTAACTACTAGAAGCAAGAACATGGGACAGTAAATCACTAAAAGCCAGGACATAGGACATTAAACCACTAGAAGCTAGGACATGGGACAGTAAACCACTAGAAGCCAGGACATGGGACAGTAAACCACTAGAATCAAGGACATTGGGCAGTAAACCACCAGACCCTAGAATATGGATCAGTAAATGACTCAACACCACAACATGGAACAGTAAACTACTCAACACCACAACATGGGACAGTAAACCACTAGAAGCCAGAATATGGGACAGTGAACCACTAAAATCCAGGACATGGGACAGTAAACCACTATAAGCAAGGACATTGCGCAGTAAACCACTAGACCCTAGACTATGGAACAGTAAACTACTCAACACCACAACATGGGACAGTAAACCACTAGAATCCAGAACATGGGACAGTAAACCACTAGAAGTCAGGACATGGGACAGTAAACCACTAGAAGCCAGGACATGGAACAGTAAACCACTAGAAGCCAGGACATGGGACAGTAAACCAGTAAAAGCCAGGACATGGGACAGTAAACTACTAGACACTAGAAAAAGGACAGTAAAGGACTCAACACCAGAACATGGGACAGTGAACCACTAGATACCAAGACTACTAGACACAAGGATATGGGACAGTGAACTACTAGAAGCCATGATTATGAACAGTAGACCAACTAACACCAAGGCATGGGGCAGAAAATCACTAGCTACTAGGACATTGGATAGTAGACCACTTAACACCAGGGCATGAGACAGTAAACCACTAGACACCAGAATATGGCTTAGTTAACCACTATACCCCAGAACATGAAACAGTAAACCAATATACACCAATGACTCTAGCTGTAGATACCGGACACCAGAGAAGAAAATTTACCCCCTCAAGAGTAGACTCTGGAACACTCAACCTATCATCAAGGTCTGTAATCCACTTTACGCCATGGCCTGAGAACAAAATCACTGGTCATTGGGCACGGGGGGTCTATTCAAGCCTGAGCAGTAGATGCAAAATTAACAGATCCAATGTGCATAAAATATCTATCAGCTTATGGGATCCCATCCTAAAGCAAGGAATAATAATATCTTATTAAGGATAAGGATATCTTCCTCAACATCTGTCCATGTAATGTAATGCAATAAATAAAATATGAAGAGGGGGAGCAGGGGGAGCTGAAGCTGCTGCCATGAGACTCTATGCTGTGGAAGGGGAGAGGGAGCATCATGGAGCATGGCACCTGATTGACTCAGAATATCAGATTTTTCTTAACAGTTAAAGGGATCTTAAGGCACTGCCATAGAACCTCATCAGAGCCTGATCAGAATATTAAAAGGCTCCTCCAGCGATCCGAGACTAAACTAACAAAGTAATAGAGAAATATACCTTCAAGGGAAAAGAAATCTACATAGCCCCGAAAGTTAAAGAAGCTAAATCCGGTTTCCTTGTGGTGCCCCAGGTGGTTGATGCCGGCAGCAGCTCGATCTTCTGGTTGTCCTGGGAATTGGTGGGACTGTAACAGGGCGGCACTGGATAAAATCTTCTACACCATCATTGGTCCATAAAAAAATTTCTGAGCCCAAGATTTTAAAAACATTGTGTTATTGGTTCACGAGTCCTCATAACGTCCCTCTGTCCACAATTTTTAGAAGAAAGAAGACATGTTTTTCTAATCCCATACAACCCCTTCAAATACTTCTCTCTATATCATCCTGATGTAATCAGCCCTGACTTCTTCATTCCCGTAAAGCGATGTGTCACACATGGACGAGTCAGATAACTTAATTCCATGTGATTCCGACGGGTCGTCCATCTGTCTCGTGGGCCGGGTGAGAGAGTTGTTGATGGATCACCCGTATACTCTGTTAACCATCCACCCAATCTACCTTATATATAAAATCTTATGTACATACAGGGATGTAGAAAACTTTGGAACAAATCTGAATCATGGGAACGTAGTCTAAATATTCATAAAGCTTCTCCGGTACCAAAAAAATCTAGATTAATACAGGAAATGGAAGACTTGGAGGAGGAGGGAGGAGGGGGATGCAGCTGCAGAGGGGTCAGCAGAATAATCTCATTATCATTAGAGGATTTAGTGGAAGGGGACAGCTGTATTGTACTGCTAGAGGTCTAGATAAGGCAGCACACAGATAAGTCTCTGTACTTCCTTATTTTATAGATACTATCACTTGGACACTTGCACCCCAATTCATTGTAATTGCCATAAAGCACAGTTTCGTCTAGGAGTAAGGCTTTATTCACACATCCTGTAAAATTGTCCATGGTCGCAGACAGCACACAGTTGTGATGTTGGTACCTGCTTTGTGTAGTGGCTGGCTGCACTCCCTAGAAATGGTTGGTGACCTGCCGGGTTGTGATGGGTCCCTTGGGCTCTTGTCACGGTAGTTCTGACTTTGACCCACCCGGACTATCGGTACCGCCACCCACAAAAAGGGGGAAAAATAACCCAAGGAGTCCCAGTGATATAAAAATATAACAGCTTTACTGCACAGTCTCTTGGTAGTACAAAATAGATAAATCCTTATCGGACTGTAGTGCTTGAACTTGTCTGTGCTGAAGAAATACTTGAAGAAGTAGGGTAGAGTAGAGGTAGTTGTAGCGGTGCTGGAAGAGTTGAGAGTAGAGCAGTATAGAGGAGAGGAGTCTGTCAATGGAGTCCCAACCCAATGTGGTAATGTACTCTGCCAGAACTTGAGAGAATACTTCAGAGTGAGAAGTACTTGTACCCCTGTATAGACTATAGTCTGACCACCTTCTGCCCTACAATGTCGAGGGACTCATCCTAATAGGGTGATACAAGTCCCAGCCTTGGTTATCTGGGTGAAGCAAAGTTTCTGAGCCTTACCGGTTACCTGCACTGCGATATAGGACACACAGACCCTCTGGTAGCTTTGTCCTATCCAGGCTAGTTCCTCTTGTAATAGTAGGATACTGCCCTGCACTTTTTAGACTGGTTCACAGCGTGGGCTAGGATGTTCCCAGACTCTTCTCCCTCCCAGACTCTAGCACTGCATAGTACATATATTGTAGTAGGAATACTGGAAGAGCTGAGTTTCTCTAGTTGCATCTACATACACACGTGTCCTAGAATCAACTCACTAAACACACTGTCTTGTCCCGGACAAGGGTCCTGGCAGAGCCAGGCCCTGGCTTAGCTACAGCAGGGACGTCTGTTTTGCGTGTCCTCCTTCCACGAGAATCTTGGCAAAAACTGATGCTACACCTCCTCCTACCAAGTAACTTCCTACAGGGGCTAAGTAAGGTACCCTGTGAGTGGTGAGAAGGAATGTGTGCGAGAGAAAGAAGAAGAGTGATAGGCTAGAAGTAAAGAGAATCTCCTATAAGCCACAAAACACATAGTATACATAAAACAGTAACCCTTTGCTAACTTCAGCTGTGCAATATATAAGAGCATACATTCAAAATACTGACACCTAGCGGTGAAACTTTAGAGTGCGCTACATCACCACTTAACCTGGAGTAAGGAGCTTTTGCGACAGGTGTGCCTGAGAAAGAACACCCGTGGTGGGACACCACACTGTCACCTGCTCCCATCTCTCACCAGCTCTTATCTCCCCTGCTCCTGTCTCTCACTGCTCCCATCTCCCCCTCTCCTGTTACTGACCGCCCCTATCTCCCCCGCTCCCATCTCAGCTCCCATCTCCCCTGCTCCCGTCACCAGCTCCCATCTTCCCCGCTCCTTATTCAGAACAAAAAATGATTATTTTTAGGGTGTGGAACCAATTGTCTGCATTTCAATAATTACTTATGGGAAAATTTGCTTTGGTTTAAGAGTGGATTTGGATTACAAGCACAGTCCTGGAACGAATTATGCTCGTAATCCAAGGCACCACTGTACACACACACATATATATATATATATATATATATATATATATATATACAGTATATATATATATATATATATATAGAGCGCTTGCTGCACAATAATCGAGCCATGTATGGGCTTGCTTACAGTGTAATACAGTTCTTACTGACAGCACACAGAGGTAAAGTGTCTGTTTCCAAAATGGCCGCCCCCAGCAGAAGAAAAAAAAAAATGTAAAAAAATTAATACCTACTAAATTTACATAAAAATATCAACCATGTTATTTTTCTCTACAGAATTATATCTAATGGAGGCGGCTAAAGCGATATCCATGAAATCCCCCCCTTTAAATAATTTCTGGGCCCTGCATAGATCTATCGGATATCCAACGCGTTTCCTTGGCATCTTTTTATTAGCAATTTGCTTCCAGCCCAGTAATGAGTCTGAGTCTGAAATGTAGACACTAAAATGTCCGGGGCTGGCAGGTCACGCTGTGAGATCTCATGAAAAGACATTTAGCGAGGTGACGGGGGACGGGCGCCCGGCACATACCGGCTATTTCCATGTCAGCCTCAATCACATGCTATTTCGGACTGGACATCGGCAGTAATCATTTTCTCCGGCTCTCGGAGCTGATTTTCCGAGCGGAGGACATGAATATTCATAGGCCTAAATTATTCTTATCTTCCTTCACAAATTCCGCTTTGTTTACCCTTTGGTTGAATGTCGGAATAATTGGGTGTCTAGTCGATGGCAAAATGCAGAGATGCTGCAGTGACACGGCCGCTTCATACCCGCAGCCAAAATGCGTGTGTCATGGCGGATGCAGAAGCTTGTCCATAGAATCGGGATCTTTACTGACATTATATACAAAGAGATGGAGTCTGGTCATCATATATATGTCCTGTTATATACTGATATTTAAGATTCTCCCTCCATTGCTAAAGTGGGTGAAGCAACAAGATTTGAAAGGGGCGGGGCTTAGTATAAGAGGCAGCTTGCTGTAACGGTTTATTCTGCAATGGTATATAACCAAGATAAACCTTTAATAACTGACGGCTGTTCAGGCATCCGTTATCTCTCCCGTCCAGCCCATCCTCCCTCTCCTCCTGTGTTTTCTGGCCACAGCTTATCTCTCCAAAAACAAAGGGGTCGGTGGTGATTTCCCATCAAGCCTCACCCCTATGTCCACCGACATCATCTGTCACTGGTTGGCTGGCAGAACCCCATACACCTTACACTGACAGCTAAATCTAGCTAAATCTAGTCAACTGTCAGTTATTTCTCCCAACCAGCTACTGTCCTTGCTGTGTTCTATGGCTGCGGCTTATCTCTTCCAGAACAAAGGGGTCAGGTGATGATTTCCCATCACGTCCAACCACTGTGTCCAGCGACATGATCTGTCAGTGGTCCGAACAGATGTCCGAACCTGGCTGGCTGTTCAGCCGTCAGTTTCCCTTTCCCGACCAGCTCCTGCCCTCCCTATACACAGGAACATGTAGCTTATCTCTCCCAAAACAAAGGGATCAGGCAGCGATTTTCCATCACACCTGACCCCTATCACCACCCACATCATCTGTCGATGGACAATTGGGAGAGCCCCATACACCTTACACCGGCATCCAAACCCGGCTGAATGATTGCTCGTCAGTTATCTCTCCCATCAAGCCCCCATCCTCCCCATACACGTAAATGTTCCTGTGTTCTTTGGCTGTGGCTTATCTCTTCCAGAGCAAAGGGATTGGGCTGTGATTTCCCATCATGCCCAACCCCAATCACGATATCATCTGTCGGTTGTTGTTTTACAAAGCCCCATATACCCTATAGAACTTTGGCTGACACAGTCATGGGGCAAATAGGTAAACAGTATCAGTATGAGAGTGCCCTGGCACTATTATATATATATTTATGATCTCTGGACATGTGACAATAGTGTATAATTTAGCGCAACCGTACAGCACTCAGTGTAGAGAGTCTTTTATGTGTACCCCATAAACCTGAGCGTCCCCCGCAGGGACGTTGGCTGCACGCTATGAGAGTACCATGAACGGCCATCATTCTGTTTACAGTTCCAAGTGAGATGTTGATTAAATTCAATTAATGACACGAGGACAAAACTGCAAAAGGCCCCGCCGAGGATTAGAAGGCTGGAGGTGCCGTAATCAGTGTAAATAGAAGATAAAGTAGGTCAAAGCCGGCGAGCCGGGGCATACGCTCATGTTGTGGCATCAGGAGCGGGTTATGTGAGGATCTTAAAGACGAACGGGTCCTTACATGGAAGAAGAGGGGGCAGGAGTATGGTTGGCCATACACAATAGATCTACCATGATCAAACCCACTGGTATTTGGTGGACAGACAATGGGGGATTTATCAAACATGGTGTAAAGTGAAACTGGCTCAGTTGCCCCTAGCAACCAATCAGATTCCACCTTTCATTCCTCACAGACTCTTTGAAAAATGAAAGGTGGAATCTGATTGGTTGCTAGGGGCAACCGGGCCAATTCTACTTTATTCTCCTGCTGCAGTAACTAAGCGGGGCTGACTTAGGCCAGAGGCCATTGACGGGACTGAGACAGATTTCCTTAGGAGACACTGAGACTACTAGTATGTAGTGCTAAGCTCTAGAAGTGGGGTAACCGTAATTTGGATCCTTGGATCCTTCTTAACATCAGGACCTCCGAAAGGAAAGGAAGACGGACTGATCCCCAGTAGGACAAAGTTGCTGAGAGCCGAAGTATCCTACTGACTAACACCCACAAAACATTAGTCATTAGATAGTTATATGTTGAGTTAGGAGGCCTCCAAACACATTAAGCAGTCATTCAGAGAGTCAAGAGACCTCCATACACATTAGGCAGTCATTCAGAGAGTCAAGAGGCCTCCATAGACATTAGGCAGTCATTCAGAGCGTTTTGAGGGCTCCATACGCATTAGGCAGTCATTCAGAGAGTTTTGAGGCCTTTATACACATTAGGGAGTCATTAGGAGCGTTTTGAGGCCTCCATACACATTAGGCAGTCATTTGGAGCGTTAGGAGGGCTCCATATACATTAGGCAGCCATTCAGACAGTCAGGAGGCCTCCATACACATTAGGCAGTCATTCAGGGAGTTAGGAGGCCCACAAAAAACATTAGATAGTCATACAAAGAGTCAAAAGGCCTCCATACACATTAGACAGTAGAGCCAGAAGGCCTCCATACACATTAGACAGAGTCAGGAGACCTCCATTCACATTAGACAGTAGAGCCAGGAGACCTCCATACACATTAGACAGTAGAGCCAAGAGACCTCTATACACATTAGACAGTAGAGCCAGGAGACCTCTATACACATTAGACAGTAGAGTCGGGAGACCTCCATACACATTGGATATTCATATGGTGAGTCAGATGGTCTCCATACACATTAGACAGTAGAGTCAGGAGGCCTTACTCTTCATACTCCCCATGCTAAATTATTACCAATATCGATCTTTACTCCCTGTCCTGTGAAGTAGACTAGAAAGTGGCGCCACCCCTGTCCACAGGCTGTGTCTGGTACTGCATCTCTTTCCGATGTCAGACAGGCAGACCTTCTCTTCTAATTCCTCCATATCCCTTTAAGACTATGTCATAAAGAAGCGATTTTGCTATAAAATCGTAGGTTATTATAAGCTATAGGGGGGCGATGATCTCCAGCCGGGTCTCTTTTAGCCGCAGACTAGTAGTCGTCCTCCCGTATAGATTCTTGTTAACGCCACATTTGACAGGCGATGTATAGAGCGCCAGGGCCGGGATCAAAGGTTGGAAAGACGATTTGTGTTCGCGTTGCCCGCAGATGTTATGTGAAGCATAAAGAAGCAGAGATGGCACCTCTCCTGAGCACACCTGCTCACCCTCCGGCATGCCGAGCGCTTCTACAAACCGTCCTACAGGACCCCGGCGCAGCACCTTTATACTGTGCAGGCAGGAGAATCAGGGGCCTTAAAGGGGAACTCCTCTGAATTTTGAATTGAAAATGTTTTGCATTCAGCAAAAAGGGCAAGCTTAGGGCACTGGATGCCAGGAGTAATTTCTTGGCACTGCCATATGTTTTGGTACTATATGACGGTATTATGTAGGCTAATGGCAAGCCTAGGGCACTGGATACCAGTACGTGATCTATGCCTTGGCAGAAATGTCTTGGCACTGCCACTATATTTTTATATTACGTGGATTATATATGGTGGTATTATTTTAGTACTACAGTATATGGCAGTATTATGTGGGCTATTGGCAAGCCTAGGGCCCTGGATACCAGTATGTGATCTATGCCTTGGCACTGCCACTGTATAGTGGTATTATCTGGACTATATATGGCGGTATTGTTTTGGAGCTATATGGTGGTATTATATGGGTCCATTTATCAGATAAACATGTTAGAAATGTGGACTGTACATGGCACTATTTCACAGTATTGTGTGGACTGTAAATGGCACTATATGAAAGTATTATGTGGTCTGTACATTACGCTATATGACGGTATTATGTGGACTGTTCATGGAAGTACTACTATTTGATGGTCTTATGTGGACTATACATGGCACTATATGATGGTATTATGTGGACTGTACATGCCAGTATATGACGGTATTATGTGGGCTGCTCATGGCACTATATGACGGTATTATGTGGACTGTACATGGCAGTATATGATGTATTATTCGGACTGTACATGGCAGTATATGACTGTATTATGTGGGCTGCTCATGGCAATATATGACGGTATTATGTGGACTGTACATGGCAGTATATGATACATTATGTGGACTGTACACGGCAGTATATGACAGTATTATGTGGGCTGCTCATGGCACTATATGACGATATTATGTGGACTGTACATGGCAGTATATGACAGTATTATCTGGACTGTACATGGCAGTATATGACGGTATTATGTGCACTGTACATGGCAGTAAATGATGTATTATAGGGACTGTACATGGCATTATATGACGGTATTATGTGGACTGTACATGGCAGTAAATTATGTATTATGTGGACTGTACATGGCACTATATGACGGTATTATGTGAACTGTAGATGGCAGTATATGACGGTATTATCTGGACTGTACATGGCACTATATGATGGTATTACGTGGACTGTACATGGCAGTATTACATTTGACGGTATTACATTTACTACTATTATCAAAAATATGTAATTTGACCATGGCCAAAAACAGGAAGATGGCATATACTGTATATATATATATATATATATATATATATATATATATATATATATATATATATTATCTCTACTCCTGCTGGGAAAATGGAAGAAATATATGGGAGTTAATCAGGGCGCCGCGACTTCTCAGCAAATTGCAGATCGATATTTTCTCAGGAAATAAGACAAATTAACCATTCTTTAAAATATTACTTTATGTTTATTGTGCGTCCCCCAGAAGGAAGAGAGCTACGAGGCGGCTTCCCATTTCACAGAACAATTACCGACGCGCTTCTCAGACATTAATCCCGTCCTTTTCAGTGACTTTGGATCATAAATATCAGGATATGGCAGTAGACGGGGAACCGTAGGAAGAGGCGGCACATAATGGGAGAGTAATGAAGCCGTAATTGTTTCCATGGGCGCAGTTCCCTTAAAGTCATGTAGATGGCGGTATTCTATAAGTCGGGGGGGGGGGGGGGGTCTCACATTCCACCCGAAAAGAGAGAATCAGAAATTAGCCAAGACGTCCAAGTGAGATCAATTCTGTACGGTCATTTACTTTAATGGGGACTATTCTGGGCTGGGGTAGGGGGGCGGCAGGAGGGGGGTCTGACATCATCAGCACTGGAGCGCACCGAGTTTCCTCCTGCGATACATAACCGGCTGGCTGAGAAAGTGAGATTTTCTCCTTCTGCCTGAGGTTTGCCAGCTGCTCTCCAGCCTGACCTTAATTATACCTTGTCAGTGTAAGGAGCGCTAATGTATATGTATGAGCGTCAACGCTTTATGGATTCGGAATAAAAAATAAAAATAAAAAAAATAAAAAACATTTTGTAAGCGAAGGCAAATGGAGCCGGTGAAAAGTTGTCCTGCAAAGGAAAAAGCGTAAAAAAAAGGGAGATAAACCCAAAGTGATGAGTGTTCCGGCCCTCCGGATATCATTTGTGCTGCAGTTCAGGGAAATGGATAAATGGATACATTTTTTTTTTTTTTTACTATGTGTAGGCCTGGCCACTAGAGGGCGGGCAAAAGAAAAAAGAACAACATAGATTTTTCTTTTCAGCTGTGTTGTAAAGAAAGGATGTGTAAAATAGCTCTCACACCACTTAGGCAAAGTCACTTTGCCTAAGTGGTGTGAGAGCTATTTTGTATATCCTTTCAGTAAAAAAAAAAAAATCACAGAGATCAGCGTGCTTTTCCTGCAGCCAGTCGACACGTCTAAAAGAGCCATTTGTCAGTGAGAAATCTCTTAATATTAAACATTATAAGCATTGTTACCCTGCCTATCTAGTCTCCAGCATGTCTTTTTTGCATATTTTTTCAGGCCCTTTGGGAGCTCTGTAAAAAAAAAACGAGATCGTCCCTCGTTTCCTGCAGCCAGTCGACACTTCTAAAAGTCAATGAGAAATTTCTTAATTTTAAACATTATAAACTTTGTTACCCTGCCTATCTAGTCTCCAGCATCTTTTTTTTTTTTTTACCCAGAGTCACCACTTCAGCCATGCAACAGATAACCATAAAGGTAAGAAAGAAAAAAAAGGCTAATTCCATTGTCTCATGTGGGAGTTGAGTGTTATTCAATGGATTAACACATCTACTGTGCTGCTGGAGACTAGATAGGCAGGTTAACAATAATCATAATGTTTAATAATAAGAAATAAGAATACATTTTTATTCTTAGCTTAGAATCTCTTAAATGGTTTTCTTTTTGAAACCTGGGCACAGAAGTCACTTTGCCTAAGTAGTGTGAGAGCTATTTTGCATAATTTTTATAGGCCCTGTGGGAGCTCTGTAAAAAAAAATCCCAGAGTTCATCCCTCGTTTCCTGCAGTCAGTCGACACTTCTAAAAGTCAGTGAGAAATTTCTTAATTTTAAACATTATAAACATTGTTACCCTGCCTATCTAGTCTTCAGCATTTTTTTTTACCCAGAGTCATCACTTCAGCCATGCAACAGATAACCATTAAGGTAGGAAGGAAAAAAAAAAGAAGGGTCATTCCATTGTCAAAGGCAAGGGTTAAGTGTTAATCAATGGATTAACAGATTTACTATGCTGCTGGAGACAAGATAGGCAAGTTAACTATGTTCATAATATTTAATATTAAGAAATAATTTTTATTCTTAGCTTAGAATCTACTAAATGGGTTTCTTCTTGACACAAGGGCATAGTAGTCCCTTTGCCTAAGTGGTGTGAGAGCTATTTTGCATATTTTTTCAGGCCCTGTGGAAGCTCTGTAAAAAAAATTACAGAGATCAGCGCTCATATCCTGCCAGTCGCCAGTTGTCAGCGAGAAATTTCTTTATATTAAACATTATAAACATTGTTACGCCTGCCTATCTAGTCTCCAGCATTTTTTTAAACAGATCTACTATGCTGCAGGAGACTAGATAGGCAAGTTAACATTAATATTAAGTAATAATTTTTATTCTTAGCTTAGAATCTACTAAATGGTTTCCTTCTAGAAATCAGGGCACAGTAGCTCAGCCATGAATTAGAGAGCCAGGGACATGCCGCCTAACAGTGCCGCACAAGTGCCGCACTCCCGGAATATTGCGTTCTCTTCTGCGACGCTCCACTAATAGGCGGCAGAGGGACAGGTGTTAAACTATAGATTGGACACAATTATAAGTAATTTACAGATCTATATTCTATAAGGTGTTAAACTGCCAGATCACTAGCTCGCAATTGAATTTGGTATTGACAGCGGGCCGCGTAGCTGCAGGTGCCGGGCCGCTGCTGGAATAATTTCATTTGGAAGGTGCCGGCAGTGGAAGCAATTTACAAAGAGATTTCTGCTATTTCAATAAATGGGGGAATACAGGACAAACAGCAGATAATAGGCGAGACTAAATCACACGTACAACAGGCGGAGAGGGGGGGCAGACACACTGATGGGTAGTATACATACTGTAGTGCTGTCATGGGCAACAATCAAAGCAGGGCATCCCCGTATAATTCAGGATACGTAGATACACATACATTGTGCCTAGATGTTTATACTGAGATACTGCTGTTTAATAGCAAATACTACCAGGGGCATAACTACCACTGTAGCAGCCATAGCAGCTGCTATGGGGCCCGCCGCATCAGGGGGCCCCTTGGCCTGCTCCTGCAATACACTGGGCCCCCTGGCTCTCCTGACCAGCGCTTGCCGTTATGCAGTGATGACTACACTTGTCAGTCAGGGGGGCCCAATCAAAAGTTTGCTATGGGTCCCACCCATTTTAGTTACGCCCCTGAATACTACCATAGAATTCCTAGAAAATACAGCCAAATAATACCGCCATATAATGTCAAAATAATACATCTAATATACAGTCCCATATAGTGTTCAAATCACTACTATATAATATATATATATATATATAAAATACCGTCATACAATGCTGAGATAATACTGCCAAATAACAGTCCCACATAATACTAACATATATTTCTCTGAAGATACAGCTATATACCACCATACAATGCTGAAATATTACCCTGCAAATAACAGTCCCATGTGGTGCCCACAAATCACTACCGTATATATATACTCCATAAATTTAGCTATTTATTATAATACCACCATACAATGCTGAAATAATCCCATCAAATAACAGTACTAGAGTGTCCGCATATTGCCACATATTTCTCTCAAAATACAGCCCTATAATACCACCATACAATGCTGAAATAATACCCCCATATAACAGCCCCATATTACATACCTTTTCACAAAAAATGCATAACACTAATCCACCATACACTTCCCACAAATACGGCCATTCACTGTACAAATAATATAATATGATGATATATAGGGAAGGAGTAATGATAATGTCCCTGGTGGTCCAGGGCAGTACGAGGATTAATATCAGAAAGCAGTGAATGGAATCAATGCTAAATGCGGTTCAGGGAAGAAACAGAGTGCTGCACCTCACACCTATGGCTGATACCAGTGCCGCTAGGCTAAATAAAAAACACATCAGAATTTTGTGTATGAATTGATCAAGCCATACTGCCCCATGAACCTCGTGCCGGTATCTGATACACATGGGTCCCTACACTAAGTCCACACCGTGCCAGTCAGTGGCCACCAACCCCGCAGGTGTGCACAGCCAGGGAACGGGGGCCATGGGACGGCCCTGCGACCCCCATGCCACAGGACCAGACCCAAAAACACCACACCAGAACCACGCACGCTTTGCGGGGTTGGCGGTCGCTGACCGACACGGTGTGAAGTTAGCGTAGGGACCCGTGTGGACCAGAGGACCTGTGCGGTGGTACACGGGGCAATATGGCTTGATCAATTCATATACAGACACTCTGGTGTTGACTTTTAATATAGGCCTAGCGGCATTAGTATCAGCCATAGATGGGATGTGCAGCCGTTCCATTCTCTCCAGTTCGTGTTTCACAGTTCTCCCTCTCTGAACAGCTAGCACTCCTTTATAAGACCCACATGACCAAAATTAGCAGGATATGTCTGTGCTCACATGTCTGGACCCTATGTCTTCCCCATTCTGTGAGAGCAGCAATGGTAAGTGTAGTACCATATCCATACTTGTGTCGTTTGGGGGCAGCCTTCCCCGCCGGTGGTGCTGGCTGGGTTTTGGTGGGGCTTTTTGGGTCTGGTCCTGTGACATTGGGGTTGCAGGGCCGTTCCATGGCCTCCCTTTCCTGCATGTGCACGCTTTGCGGGGTTGGCGGTCGCTGACCGACACGGTGTGAAGTTAGCGTAGGGACCCGTGTGGACCAGAGGACCTGCGCGGTGGTACACGGGGCAATATGGCTTGATCAATTCATATACAGACACTCTGGTGTTGATTTTTAATATAGGCCTAGCGGCATTAGTGTCAGCCATAGATGGGATGTGCAGCCGTTCCACTCTCTCCAGTTCGTGAATCAATGCTAAACTTACAGGTGATCTAAAGCAGTAAAGGAATTAATAGGAACGTCCCTGGTGGTCCAGAAGACTGAAAGCATTAATGGTGAAGTCCTGGTGGTCTAGGGGACTTAAAAGTTTTAATAATTTAAAAAGTTATAAAGTTTTTAATACTTAGGTCTCTGGGAGGGAAGAGTCCCTGATCATCCAGGGCAATGAAAAGATTAATAGTAAAGTCCCTTGTGGTGTAGGGTGATTAAACAATTGCATATAAAGCCCCTGGTGGTCTAGAGTAGAGAAGGGATTAGTGGTAAAGTCTTTGGCAGTTTAGATCAGTAAAAGTATTAATGAAGAAGTCCCCACTTCTCTATAGGAGGGAAAGGGTTCATGGTCCCTTGATGTCTAGGGTGCGCAAACAGTTGCATATAAAGCCCCTGGTGGTCTAGAGTAGAGAGGGGGATTAATAGTAAAGTCTTTGGAAGCCTAGAGCTGTAAAAGTATTGATAGTAAAAATCCCGCTCATCTATGGTGGTCCTTGGTGGTCTAGGGTGCTGAAACAATTGCATGTGAAGTCCCTGGTGGTCTAGAGGATTAATGATAAAGTCTTTGGCAGTCTAGGGCAGTAACAATCGTAATGTCCCCGGTAGTCTGTGGGAGTGAAAGGGTTCATGGTAAAGTCTCTTGTGTTCTAGGGTGCTGAAACAATTGCATGGGAGGTCCCTGGTGATCTAGGGCAGAGAAGGGATAAGAATTTAATAATCAAAGATAAAGTTCTTATCAGTCTAGGACAGTGAGAGGATTAACTATAAAGTGCCGAGTGTTCTTGAGGTGTATACAGATGAATAACAATGTCCCTGGTGGTCTAGTGTGCTGAAACAATTGCATGTGAAGTCCCTGGTGGTCTAGGGCGCTGAAACAATTGCATGTGAAGTCCCTGGTGGTCTAGGGCGCTGAAACAATTGCATGTGAAGTCCCTGGTGGTCTAGAGTGCTGAAACTATTGCATGTGAAGTCCCTGGTGGTCTAAGGTGCTGAAACAATTGAATGTGAATTCCCGGGAGGTCTAGGGGGCGCTGAAACAATTGCGTGTGAAGTCCTTGTAAGTCCAGAGTGTTGAAACAATTGCATGTGAAGTCCCTGGTGGTCTAGGGTGCTGAAACAATTGCATGTCAAGTCCCTGGTGGTCTATGGTGCTGAAAAAATTGCATGTCAAGTCCCTGTTGGTCTAGGGTGCTGAAAAAATTGCATGTCAAGTCCCTGTTGGTCTAGGGTGCTGAAACACTTGCATGTCAAGTCCCTGTTGGTCTAGGGTGCTGAAACACTTGCATGTCAAGTCCCTGTTGGTCTGGGGGGTGCTGAAACACTTGCATGTCAAGTCCCTGTAAGTCTAGAGTGCTGAAACAATTGCATGTCAAGTCCCTGTTGGTCTAGGGGGTGCTATAACAATTGCATGTCAAGTCCCTGGTGGTCTAGGGCAGAGAAGGAATGAGAATGAAATGAATAGTAAAGTCCTTAGCAGTATATGGCAGTGAGATGGTAAATTAAAGGTAAAGTGACCAATGTTCTTGGAGTGTATACAGATGGATAACATTGTCCCTGGTGGTCCAGGGCAGTGAAGGGTTACATAGTCTACTCTTAGTTCGCTATTCTATTGAGAGCCAGATCTTCTGCTCCCAGCACTTACCCCTTTAACCCTTTTAAGTGCCATAATGCTGTAGTCACGTCCGACATGTTTCCTTCTCGGACAAAAATTGCGACCGTAGTGCTGCGAAAAACGATCTATAAGAGTCCATCAGATCATCGGCACCTCTCCGGCCGGCGCTATAACACGCACATACAACCCAGGGCTCCGGCTCACGTTTCCATGGTTACAAATGCTGCAAAACATTTTCAAGGTCCCAAAGCCAAAATGTTAAGTGCGGTCCCCTACGTGACGGGGCCGGCGCACCGAGGAGACAGCTGACCTCTGCGCAAGTGACAGCTTCCTTGGAAAAGATGTCTCCCGACACCGGGCCGCCCGCCTGTCACCGCCGCAAAAACCAAGGACTTAATCTTCTGTAATTGCACAAGTGCAGGTCCCGGGGAGGTCGCGGGGTTAAACGCGGAGGCCCCCCCCCCCCCCACACCTTATACCGCCAAGACAAGTGATATATAACCAACCGATCCCCTGTCTCCCCCGATCAGTCAAATAAAATTAACACCGCGGTTACGGGAAGAAATTAGGTAGACATTGAAGGAATATGGAAAGCCGTCCGCTAATCTGTACAGGGACTGGGGGACCCCTGCTTAGGCTGTATACATGCGGAGGGCTCCCCCTATCTATAATCCTAAGAGAGGAGGGGTCCCTGGTGCACAGCTATTAATGTATAGTAACTGCATAACCCTGATAACACTGCAGCTGTTTGAAGATACAGGATAGAGGTGCAGATCCCCATATTGCAGTAGCGTAGTACAACAGGCTAGAGTACAGAAGCAGGGCTGCTGTCAGAGGTCTGTGTGGTTACATGACAGCAATGGGGAAGGGGCGTGTGTTCAGCATGGACCAATCAGGAAGTGAGAATCACAGAGCTGTGCAGGAGGACAGTGACAGAAACTTTTCTATATAGCAGTGTGAATGGCTGAGTGTGAGTGCAGGCACATTATAGGAGCAGTGTGTATAGCTTAGCGTGAGTGCAGGTACATTATAGCAGCAGTGTGTATAGCTAAGTGAAAGTGCAGGCACCATATAATAGCAGTGTGTATAGCTGAGTGTAAGTGCAGGCATATTATAGCAGCAGTGTGTATAGCTTAGCGTGAGTGCAGGTACATTATAGCAGCAGTGTGTATAGCTGAGTGTGAGTGCAGGCACATTATAGCAGCAGTGTGTATAGCTGAGTGTAAGTGCAGGCACATTATAGCAGCAGTGTGTATAGCTTAGCGTGAGTGCAGGTACATTATAGCAGCAGTGTGTATAGCTGAGTGTGAGTGCAGGCACATTATAGCAGCAGTGTGTATAGCTGAGTGTAAGTGCAGGCACATTATAGCAGCAGTGTGTATAGCTGAGTGTGAGTGCAGGCACATTATAGCAGCAGTGTGTATAGCTGAGTGTAAGTGCAGGCACATTATAGCAGCAGTGTGTATAGCTTAGCGTGAGTGCAGGTACATTATAGCAGCAGTGTGTATAGCTGAGTGTAAGGGCAGGCACAATATAATAGCAGTGTGTATGGCTGAGTGTAAGTGCAGGCACATTATAGCAGCAGTGTGTATAGCTGAGTGTAAGTGCAGGCACATTATAGCAGCAGTGTGTATAGCTGAGTGTGAGTGCAGGCACATTATAGCAGCAGTGTGTATAGCTGAGTGTAAGTGCAGGCACATTATAGCAGGAATGGAGAGGATAGAAAACACAAGGACTGACAGAGACTGCAGGAAGCATAAAGGAATGAGCAGGGCAGATGTGGGCACAGTATAGCAGCGCTCTCTGTCTGGGAAGAGAGGGGTTACAGCTATGGAGAGATTACCTCCACAGTCCTGTCCCCTGATGCAAGCCCCAGCCGAAGTGGATCTGTTATGATTTGGAAGGTGAGGGAGACTTCCTCGGTCAGCGTACAGGGCTGTAGACCCCGCTATGCAGACCATGTCCCTTCCCCACTCGCACTCCCACCCAGTACAGGGAGCTCTTACACCAAAGCAATGCTCTTACACCAAGTCACAATTTTGAAAACCTGTGAGCTCTTCTTGCAAAACAATCTCAATCCAAGTTACTCTTAAACCAAAGTACCACTGTAATTCTTTCCAGTCTGACACAGTGTTCTCTGCTGCCACCTCTGTCCATGTCAGGAACTGTCCAAAGCAGCAGCAAATCCTTATAGAAAACCTCTCCTGATCTGGACAGTTCCTGACATGGACAGAGGTGGCAGCAGAGAGCACTGTGTCAGACAGGAGAGAATACACCACTTCCTGCAGGACATACAGCAGCTATCATCTATCTATCTATCTATCTATCTATCTATCTATCTATCTATCTATCTATCTATCTATCTATCTCCTTTCTATCTATCTCCTATCTATCTATCTATCTATCTATCTATCTATCTATCTATCTATCTCCTATCTATCTATCTATCTATCTATCTCCTTTCTATCTATCTCCTATCTATCTATCTATCTATCTATCTATCTATCTATCTATCTCCTATCTATCTATCTATCTATCTCCTATCTATCTATCTATCTATCTCCTATCTATCTATCTATCTATCTATCTATATATCTATCTCCTATCTATCTATCTATCTATCTATCTCCTATCTATCTATCTATCTATCTATCTCCTATCTATCTATCTATCTATCTATCTCCTATCTATCTATCTATCTATCTATCTCCTATCTATTATCTATCTATCTATCTATCTATCTATCTATATATCTATCTCCTATCTATCTATCTATCTATCTATCTATCTATCTATCTATCTCCTATCTATCTATCTATCTATCTATCTCCTATCTATCTATCTCCTATCTATCTCCTATCTATCTATCTATCTATCTATCTATCTATCTATCTATCTATCTCCTATCTATCTTTCTCCTATCTATCTATCTATCTATCTATCTATCTATCTATCTATCTATCTCCTATCTATCTATCTCCTATCTATCTCCTATCTATCTATCTCCTATCTATCTATCTATCTATCTATCTCCTATCTATCTATCTCCTATCTATCTATCTATCTATCTATCTCCTATCTATCTATCTATCTATCTATCTCCTATCTATCTATCTCCTATCTATCTCCTATCTATCTATCTATCTATCTCCTATCTATCTTTCTCCTATCTATCTATCTATCTATCTATCTATCTATCTATCTATCTATCTATCTATCTCCTATCTATCTCCTATCTATCTATCTCCTATCTATCTATCTATCTATCTCCTATCTATCTATCTCCTATCTATCTATCTATCTATCTATCTCCTATCTATCTATCTATCTATCTATCTATCTATCTATCTATCTCCTATCTATCTATCTATCTATCTCCTATCTATCTATCTATCTATCTATCTATCCAGGGGCGTAACTAGAAATGGCTGGGCCCCCCCCCCCCCCCGACTGACCACTAAACGGTCAAGTGAAGTCATACCTACATAACTGCTAGCTCTAGTCAGGAGTGCTTGTAGTTAAAGGGACATTTGCAAAACCCAGAAGACCAGCAGGGCCACCCGATGCTGCAAATGATGACGGCTCAGGGGGCCCAGTGTATTGCAGGAGCAGGCCATGGGGCCCCCTGATGCGGCGGGCCCCATAGCAGCCGCCATGGCTGCTATAGAGGTAGTTACGCCCCTGTATCTATCTATCTATCTATCTATTATCTATCTCCTATCTATCTCCTATCTATCTCCTATCTATCTATCTATCTATCTATCTATCTATCTATCTATCTATCTATCTATCTCCTATCTATCTATCTATCTATCTATCTTCTATCTATCTCCTATCTATCTCCTATCTATCTCCTATCTATCTATCTATCTCCTATCTATCTATCTATCTATCTATCTCCTATCTATCTATCTCCTATCTATCTATCTATCTATATATCTCCTATCTATCTATCTATCTATCTCCTATCTATCTATCTATCTATCTATCTATCTATCTATCTATCTCCTATCTATCTATCTCCTATCTATCTCCTATCTATCTATCTATCTATCTATCTATCTATCTATCTATCTATCTATCTCCTATCTATCTATCTATCTATCTATCTATCTATCTATCTATCATCTCCTATCTATCTCCTATCTATCTATCTATCTATCTATCTATCTATCTATTATCTATCTATCTCCTATCTATCTATCTATCTATCTATCTATCTCCTATCTATCTATCTATCTATCTATCTATCTATCTATCTATCTATCTATCTATCTATCTCCTATCTATCTATCTATCTATCTATCTCCTATCTATCTCCTATCTATCTATCTATCTCCTATCTATCTATCTATCTATCTATCTATCTATCTATCTATCTATCTATCTCCTATCTATCTATCTATCTATCTATCTATCTATCTATCTATCTCCTATCTATCTATCTATCTATCTATCTATCTATCTATCTATCTCTGTCCATCTCTGGCCCTTAGACGAAGCAGTGTGGATTCTGCGCACAGTGAGGAGGGAGGTAATAAATTATTCCAGGTAGTGAGATAAATACCCCCGGGGCATCTCACTGCTGAGCTCCTCTGTGAAACATTAATGACCTCCAGCTTTCGCCATGGAATACGATTACTGGGGCCGTCCTGAATTATTCAGGGTCTGGGCTCGGCGTGCAGTACAGCTGCTGTCACTAGGTGATATCTTCCCATTGATTAGCCTTCCCCAAGCCCCTCCAGCACCGCACAGCCATGAAGGACAGCAGGGGAGGCCAGCACAGCAGCAGGGGAGGCCAGCACAGAGACAGGGGAGGCCAGCACAGAGACAGGGGAGGCCAGCACAGAGACAGGGGAGGCCAGCACAGCCATAAAGGACAGCAGGGGAGGCCAGCACAGCGGTAGGGGAGGCCAGCATAGCAGCAGGGGAGGCCAGCCGGTTGTACCCTTTTCCCCTATGGTCGGTGTCCTGCCGGGTTGCTACCGGGTCCCTTGGGATAGTGTAGTCACAGATGATATAGTCACAGTTGTCAGGAGCACGTGTAATGACCCTCCCGGATAGTAGGAGCCGCCACCCACAGAAAGGGGAAGTGTCCCAAGGTTGCAGTGCAGGTGCTGTGTAGGTGGTGATGAATGATCACAGACTCTTGAGATAACATTGACTTGGTTTACTACTTGTAAATGTGCAGCAGGTAATACAGATGAGCTCGGATATACACTTGACAAAGTTGCAATAAAAGACGTGAACATAGGACGACCAGATCTGTAGGAGGAGTGCAGTGTAGAGGGTACTTGTGTCGATAAAGTTGTGCTGAGGTAGAGTAGCAGAGAGGAGGATGCCGTGAGAGTCTCAACCCATGTAGTAGTGTGCTCTGCCGGGATGTTGAAGAATATAGAAGAATACTTGTAGAAGAAGAACACCTGTGCCTGTGTGTTGACCTTTTCTTCAGTCTTCACACCACCTTATGCCCACTAGCGTTGGCCGAACCGTACTAATGGGTGACACAGGCCCTAGACCTTGTTACTTGGGTTGAGTGGAATGCTGAGAGTTCCCTGCTGACACCGGCGCTGCGAGACAGAGTTCATAGGCTTACTGCTACTTTGCTCCACCTGGATCAGTTCCTAGCTCTTTGGCTCTTTAGTGGATATTGTCCTGCTACTTCTCCTAATCCACGGTGTGGGTTGACATTATCTTTTGGCTGGTCCTCTCCTGAGGGGTTTAACACTGCATAGTGCTTTGTATGGGTAACAGTGTGCTGTCTTGTGTCCTACCCATGCGGGGTACTGGCTAAGACTAAACTACGGGGACCCGGCAGAGGGCCAGGGCCCAGACAGGACCGCTATCTAAACTATGTCCTTTCTCCACATTGTCTCAAACAGAAAGCTCTTGCTCCTCCCCTACCCATGGGACTAACTTCCTCTACTGCGTGTAGGGTGCGCTGTAATTGGGTGAAAAGAGTGCGATCCTTCAGCTGTGCAGCTTCCATACTCTAATACATAATACAGGGACATCTAGTGGTCAACTTTTAGTACTACTTTCACCATAATAAGACCACAAAAAGTACAGACTTTTGTGAAGGGTGTATGTAATAGTAACACCCCTAGTGGGACACCACAGATGTAAGTCAGGATCTGTAATGTAATGTATGTACATAGTTAACCCACCAGCAGAATAGTGAGTGCAGCTCTGGAGTATAATACAGGATGTTACTCAGGATCAGGACAGGATGAGGAATGTAATGTATGTACACAGTGACCCCACCAGCAGAATAGTGAGTGCAGCTCTGGAGTATAACACCATAGATGCAAGATGAGAGAGACTCGGTAAAGGTGAGTACATCATACTCCGCTATGTCTATGTTCTCATTATGGAGTTAGACTTTAATGACTTTGCGGAGTTGTCGGAAGGCTAGAACTTTCCACATCCGGCTTCCTCCGTTCCTCCGGGATTTTTTCCCCTTATCTCCTTACTTACAAACGTGAACACTTTATCTGCGGTTCCCCCGTCCGTCCCATCCCGCTACCAACAGGGACCTCAGCCAGGAGTCCGGGGAAATTATCAAAAGCTTTTTTAATTATAATTTCTGTCCGGATAAAAGAGATGGTTACAGCCGTCCCAGTAAATGGATTAAAGGCTTAGGAACAAATAAAGACACGTCCCCCCCCCCCCTGTAATAACCACATAGCCTGGGGTGTAATACTAGATCCACATAGTGGGGAGCGAGCCGGGCGAATTACTAACATGAGGAATTACTGACACGTTCTGCTTTCAGGCAGTGTTGTAAAAAAAACAAAACAAGACATGAGATTGAAAAAAAAAAAAAAAAGTGCAGACTACAGAGAGCGAGAGGACATAGTATGGGCAGTTAGGGCTGTTATTTTATTTATTTTTTTGTAATTTGTTAATTGTTTAAATAAAGTTTGAATTTGTCAGTTTTTTTATTACATTCTACAGTATATATAACAAAAAGAAAAATGTCGTGTTTTTTTTTTTTTTTTTCACCCTGTGTTTATGCGGGATTCCTACTGTTTTGTTTTGTTCTCACACTCCGCAAAAATATTCTCATTTTAAGGGTTATTTCAAGGATTTTTTTTATTTTTTAAAAATATGCGCATGCCGTTGCTAAATAAAAAAATAAAATTTGATTCCCTTCCTAACTCCCTCACCTAAACCAGTCTCACAAAGCTAAAGTTCCTGGTGTGTAGAACCTTTGGGTTCAGGGATGGAACGTGCAGTTGCCCGCTCAACCAGTAATGGGAGGAAGCTGTGTCTCGTCTCAGCCACTGATTGGCTGAGCTGGTATTCACGCAGTTGTTAAAGGGGTACTCCACTCATACATAACTTTTGATATGTTGCTGCCCATGATGAGACTAAGAATTCCTTAATTCCCAAGTATTGAGCTGCTGCTTTCTGCTGAAGGCACAAAAATCTGTGTTGGAGCTTTTCTCTTCGTCTCCCTCTCCTCCCCCCTCCCTTCTATGATGGCTGGTGTAAACAAGTCCCTGGCAGGCTTTATCTGCAACATTGTAGCTTTGTTGTAATGCTGGGAGGGTTAATCACAGTGAGTTCATTAGCAAATTGACCTCTGAATATCCCTCCCAGCATTACAAAGAAGCTACAAAGTTGCAGATACAGCCAGGCAGGGACTTGTTTACATAATCTGTCTCATAAGGGAGGGGGAGAGGGAGAGAAAAGCTCACACACAAATTTTTGTGTCTTCAGCGGAAAGCAGCAGCTTACAACTTTGGGAAGAAGACTGAATAGATAATAACAAGTATGGAAGGAATTGTTCGTCTTACCAAGGGCAGCAACATATCAACAGTTATGGAATACCCCTTTAAATAGAAAAATAAAATATGATGACTTTCCTCACACCCCCTCCTCCACTAATCTTACAAAGCTCCCATTCCTGCTGGGCGGAACGTCTGGGGTCAGGGTTGGAATGTGCAGTTGCCCGCTCTGCCAATCAGGGGAGGAAGCAGTGTCCCATCTCAGCCACCGATTGGCCAAGCTGCTGTGTCCATGTGGGACTCTTATCCCAGGAGGGCTACACAACAGGACCGGGAGCTAAGAGAGAAGGCAGCATCAGAAGCTTCTAAGACAGTCGTATCCTAATACACGATACATGACAATGGGGAGGAGCAGGATCAGGTATGTTAGAATTCAACTGCCTGATCTTTTTGTTCTTGGGGAAGATAGAGTTGTAACGTGACTTTCTCCTCTATCCCTACTGAGCCCACATACATAGTTGATCTTGCTGTGCTGCGAATGGGCTGGACGAGCAAAACCATTGTGGCTGTTATGGGGGGGGGAATTGTAGCTGTTATGGGCCCCGTGAATGTTATGGGGGGCGCATTGTGGCTGTGATGATGGTTGCTGTCACAGGGGGTGGCTGGAACGAGGGGATTCCTGGAAAAATGGACTTCTGAGTTGGATAAGAGGCTATGTGACATTTAGAACTCCTCGGGGGCGGGGTTACAAATGAACATACAGAAATAAGGGTATTTTCTGTGGTGGAGCATAATATTCTCCTGTGATACAACCTTAACTCTTCTAAGGCCAACCTCTAGGACACCTAGGACCCCTTTTCCACCACTGCTTTCAGGGGCCCCAAACTCAAACTCATATGGCCCCTGTGCCCATATATTGAGATGCTATAACTTGACTACTTACAATTTCCATTTTATCAGCCAGAACAAAGAATCCATCTCATCATATGCAGAAGCCGCAAACACTAAACTGTGAGAAACAAATATTCTTGTAAGTCAATTTTACTCCTCCCTTGTTCTTCTCTCCTCGCCATAAAATAATAAAAAGTCTGCGGATAAACAGCGTCGGATCCGGCACACGGACACCGGAGGATTCAGCGCATAAACATCGCACTAGGTCTGGGCGCCAATGCCTTAAAGTACATTAAACCTCCCCGTGACTGACAGCGGTGATATGTGGAGAGGAGGAAGATTGTTCATCTTTTTCTATTCTTTATGACATCAGGGCCAGGAGAGACGTGCGGAGCCGGTCATGTGACTTTATTTATTCATTTATTTCTTTAGTTTCGTTTCTACTAGAAAGTAAAATGCAATAATGTAAAACAGTCAAGAATAGACAGGATACATAAGGATAGATGGACGGATGGATGGATAGATAGATAGATAGATAGATATATAGATAGATAGATAGATAGGTGATAGATAGATAGATAGATAGATAATAGATAGATAGATAGATAGATAGATAGATAGGAGATAGATAGATAGATAGATAGATAGGAGATAGATAGATAGATAGATAGATAGGAGATAGATAGATAGATAGATAGATAGGAGATAGATAGATAGATAGATAGATAGATAGGAGATAGATAGATAGATAGATAGATAATAGATAGATAGGAGATAGATAGATAGATAGATAGATAGATAGGAGATAGATAGATAGATAGATAGATAGATAGATAGATAGATAGATAGGAGATAGATAGATAGATAGATAGATAGATAGATAGATAGGAGATAGATAGATAGATAGATAGATAGATAGGAGATAGATAGATAGATAGATAGATAGATAGATAGATAGAGAGATAGATAGGAGATAGATAGATAGATAGATAGATAGATAGATAGATAGAGAGATAGATAGGAGATAGATAGATAGATAGATAGATAGATAGAGAGATAGATAGGAGATAGATAGATAGATAGATAGGAGATAGATAGATAGATAGATAGATAGATAGATAGGAGATAGATAGATAGATAGATAGATAGATAGGAGATAGATAGATAGATAGGAGATAGATAGATAGATAGATAGATAGAGAGATAGATAGGAGATAGATAGATAGATAGATAGATAGATAGATAATTTAACATTTATTTATTTGTTTTTCAAAATCTATTGCATGGAATTACAACCTAAAGCAGCTCTTTTTTATTATCCATGTTGAGGATCCGTCCTTCTATCTCAGCCAAAAAAAACACAAAACACTCTATAGACTTTCATTGTAATAAAACAGCATATGCCACTCCATTGTAGCGCCACCTTAAATCATGGATATAGCGGCGTCCTCTTGTCTTTATTATCTTGTTTCCATACCAGCTTGTGTCTAGTATAAACCAGAGGGATGAAGAACCTGCCCCCTATGGGCTACAGCTGGTCACTGCACAGAGCACAGCAGATGCCTTGTCAGTGGGTGATATAAATGTGTGATAGATGGAGGCCCCATCCTTGAGGAGACAGGAGACCTCCACATATAGGTAGAGGCAGTCCTATTGATATATATATATATATATATATATATATATATATATATATATATATATATATATACATATATATATATATATATATATATATATATATACTGCCATAGAAGTTACAGCTTCCCGCATGACATTAGAAACTGTGGCCCCCTGATGAGGTCATTGTGGCCCCCTGATGTATTCCGATGTGACAGTGTGGCCTCCGCAGAACATAGGTTGTGGACCCCCGGTATATACATGACGCAGTTATTAGGCTTTTATGTTCTCACCTCAGGCACAGAACATCGGAAGACGAGAAACCCCGAAAGGCCAAGAGAATTAAATACGTAAAGGAGTAAACAAATGTCTAGACAGGAGTTCATACGTAGAGATAGAGAGCTTCCTCAGGATTGTACCGCTGCCACCTCCTGTCAATCATCACCCCCCCCCACACACACACACACACAAATAGTTTAGCAGATTTTCAGGATCAATAACGCAGCTGTAAGGTCGGGGGGGGGGGGGGGTTATAATATCCTGGGTACAATGAGAAACAGCAGAATATGTGATATGATAAGTTACTGTACAGTATAGCAATCAGTATGTGGTGTATAATGTATAGTAACTGTATAACCCTGATAACACAGCAGCTGGATATGTGATATATAAGTTACTGTACAGTATAGCAGCATGTAGTGTATAATGTATAGTAACTGTATAACCCTGATAACACAGAAGCTAGATATGTGATATATAAGTTACTGTACAGTATAGCAGCATGTGGAATATAATGTATAGTAACTGTATAACCCTGATAACACAGCAGCTGGATATGTGATATATAAGTTACTGTACAGTATAGCAGCATGTGGTGTATAATGTATAGTAACTGTATAACCCTGATAACACAGCAGCTGGATATGTGATATATAAGTTACTGTACAGTATAGCAGCATGTGGTGTATAATGTATAGTAACTGTATAACCCTGATAACACAGCAGCTGGATATGTGATATATAAGTTACTGTACAGTATAGCAGCATGTGGTGTATAATGTATAGTAACTGTATAACCCTGATAACACTGCAGCTAGATATGTGATATATAAGTTACTGTACAGTATAGCAATCAGCATGTGGTGTATAATGTATAGTAACTGTATAACCCTGATAACACAGCAGCTGGATATGTGATATATAAGTTACTGTACAGTATAGCAATCAGCATGTGGAGTATAATGTATAGTAACTGTATAACCCTGATAACACAGCAGCTGGATATGTGATATATAAGTTACTGTACAGTATAGCAATCAGCATGTGGAGTATAATGTATAGTAACTGTATAACCCTGATAACACAGCAGCTGGATATGTGATATATAAATTACTGTACAGTATAGCAATCAGCATGTGGAGTATAATGTATAGTAACTGCATAACCCTAATAACACAACAGCAGTTTGTAGTTACAGGATGGAGCTGCAGATTCCCATAATGCAGTAGCGTAGTACAACAGGCTAGAATAGAGAAGCAGGGAGAGGTCTGTGTGGTCACATGACTGCATTGGGGAAGGGGTGTGTGTTCAGCATGGACCAATCAGGAGGTGAAAATCACAGAGCTGTGCAGGAGGACAGTGACAGAAACTTCGCTATACAGCAATGTGAATGGCTGAGTGTAAGTGCAGGCACATTATAGCAGCAGTGTGTATAGCTGAGTGTAAGTGCAGGCACATTATAGCAGCTGTGTGTATAGCTGAGTGTAAGTGCAGGCACATTATAGCAGCTGTGTGTATAGCTAAGTGTAAGTACAGGCACATTATAGCAGAAGTGTGTATAGCTGAGTGTAAGTTCAAGGACATAGCAGCAGTGTGTATAGCTGAGTGTAAGTGCAGGTACATTATAGCAGCAGTGTGTATAGCTGAGTGTAAGTGCAGGCACATTATAGCAGCAGTGTGTATAGTTGAGTGTGAGTGCAGGCACATTATAGCAGCAGTGTGTATATCTGAGTGTAAGTGCAGGCACATTATAGCAGCAGTGTGTATAGCTGAGTGTAAGTGCAGGCACATTATAGCAGCAGTGTGTATAGCTGAGCGTGAGTGCAGGCACATTATAGCAGCAGCAGGGTGTATAGCTGAGTGTAAGTGCAGGCACATTATAGCAGCAGAGTGTATAGCTAAGTGTGAGTACAGGCACATTTTAGCAGCAGTGTGTATAGCTGAGTGTAAGTGCAGGCACATTATAGCAGGAATGGAGAGGATGGGAAACACAACGGCTGACAGTGACTTCGGGGCATATGAGGAATGAGCAGGACATATGTGGGCACATACATGCAGCTCTCTCTGTCTGGGGAGAGAGGGGTTACAGCTATGAATAGTCCTGTCCCCGGATGTAAGCCCCAGCCTGAAGTGGATCTGCAATGATTTGGAAGGTGAGGGAGACTTCCTCGGTCAGCGTACAGGGCTGTAGACCCCGCTATGCAGACCATGCCCCTCCCCCACTCCCCCTCCCACCCAGTACAGGGAGCTCTTACACCACACAAACAGGACCCAATCAATGTATATGTTCTCTCTGGAATTTTCCATAGTTGGGTTCTATTGGTCCCCCCCCCCCCCCCTTGCACCCTGTACCATCCCCTTCTCTCTCTTCCCTTTCTTCTCTTTCAGTCGGAGCCATGGAACGTCTTATTATTATTATGAAAATCAGTAATTAAACTTCCGGTGAACTATGAAACACAAGGAGCCCTGGTATGATATTAAATATCACCGTCTCCTTGAGGAATACGGCCGAGAAAGGACGTTGTTTATTGCCTCTCCGATGCCAGTTTTAAAATCCGTATGAAGTGTGAGGGAGGCGGCGGGCCGGGGGTGGAGGAGGAGGAGGCGCCATGGCAGCACCGGTAATAAATATGAGGTCGGGCGGATTGTAGCAGCAACATCAGCAGAGGAAATTGTACAGATAAGATGAGACATGGGGGGGGGGAATAATTGACTCCGAGCAGGGGGGGGGGGACGTCCTCCATGATACGCATCTCTACAGATTCCATGTTACTCACAATGAAATCTAATTGAAAGTCGCCAATAACAAGCCGGATAGCGCGGGAGAAGATTGGATGCGTCTTGTACGGAGATGACGGGGATGTTGTCAACTGATTAGAATACTGTTCCTGGTAAATTGTATTCTTTACTGGGTTATAATCAACCAAACTGAAAGTCAATGACATTGCTGCAGAGTGATCGGGGGGCTGAGACAAGCAAAACAGATAGGGGGGGGGGGTGAGGGGGGCAGGGAAGGAGACTGGTCAGACAGCTCCCCAAAATTATGTAATTCTGTGAATACAAAACTTTTGTCATTCGCTTTGGATGAATGTCTCAAAACACCACGACTACTACTTCTACTACTACTACTCCTCATACTACTACTACTCATACTGCTACTACTACCACCACCACCACTCCTACTACTATTACCGCCACTCCTACTATTACCAAAACAGCTACTACTACTAGTACTAGTACCACCACTACCACTACTACTAGTACTACAACTACTACAACTACTACTACAACTACTACTACTACCACCACTACCACTACTACTACTACTACTACCATTATTACCACTACAACTACTTCTACTACTACTACCACCACCACCATTCCTACTACTACTATTACTACTACTACCACCAAAACAGCTGCTACTATTACTACTACTACTACTACTACTACTATTACTACCACCACCAAAACAGCTACTACTATTACTACTACTACCACTACTACCACTACTACTACTACTACTACTATTACTACCACCACCAAAACAGCTACTACTATTACTACTACCACTACTACTACTAATACTACCTCCACTACTACCCTACACAGCTTCATATCTCCTGCCTTGTCCATCATGTTCTATACTGTATCACTACCGCTGCTACCACTACTCCTACCAGTACTATTAATACTACCACTACTGCCAGTACTACTACCACTACCAGTACTATTGCTGCTACTACTGCTGATATTACTACCAGTACTACTACTACTACCACTACTAATAGTACTACCAGTACTACTGCTGCTGCTATAACTATCAGTACTACTACCAGTACTACTACCACTACTACCAGTACTACTACCACTACTACCAGTACTACTGCTGCTGCTATAACTACCAGTACTACTACCACTACTACCAGTACTACTACCACTACCCTCCACACCGCACATCTCCTGCCTTGTTTGTCATGTTCCATTCTGTACTCCTACTTCTACTACTCTTACTACTACTCCTGTTACTTACTATTCGTAAGATTCATCCCGAATCAGCAAACTCAGGAGTCAGGACTCTGGAGCGGGACACGGAAGCAGGTGAGCAGATTTTGCCCTGCTGTGGGGGGAGGTAGCGGGGCACTTGTCCAGGACGGCTGAGAGCTATGATGTGCCTATTCTCCATCTCCGTGATGTCAGTGAGGTGACATAACCCAGCACTTTAGGAGCTGACTGTAACTAAGGCTTATTTTTTGAGAAACAGGGTGGTACTGCTTCTACTACTCAACACAGCCTCACATCTCCTGCCTGTACATTATGTTCCATACTGGACTGCTACTAATACCACTACTACCCCTACTGCCCCTACACAGCCGCACATCTCCTGCCCCATCATTCTCCATACTGTACTACTCCTACTGCCCCTACACAGCCGCACATCTCCTGCCCCATCATTCTCCATACTGTACTACCCCTACTGCCCCTACACAGCCGCACATCTCCTGCCCCATCATTCTCCATACTGTACTACTCCTACTGCCCCTACACAGCCGCACATCTCCTGCCCCATCATTCTCCATACTGTATTACTCCTACTGCCCCTACACAGCCGCACATCTCCTGCCCCATCATTCTCCATACTGTACTACCCCTACTGAGCCTACACAGCCGCACATCTCCTGCCCCATCATTCTCCATACTGTACTACCCCTACTGCCCCTACACAGCCGCACATCTCCTGCCCCATCATTCTCCATACTGTACTACCCCTACTGCCCCTACACAGCCGCACATCTCCTGCCCCATCATTCTCCATACTGTACTACCCCTACTGCCCATACACAGCCGCACATCTCCTGCCCCATCATTCTCCATACTGTACTACTCCTACTGCCCCTACACAGCCGCACATCTCCTGCCCCATCATTCTCCATACTGTACTACCCCTACTGCCCCTACACAGCCGCACATCTCCTGCCCCATCATTCTCCATACTGTACTACTCCTACTGCCCCTACACAGCCGCACATCTCCTGCCCCATCATTCTCCATACTGTACTACTCCTACTGCCCCTACACAGCCGCACATCTCCTGCCCCATCATTCTCCATACTGTACTACTCCTACTGCCCCCACACAGCCGCACATCTCCTGCCCCATCATTCTCCATACTGTACTACCCCTACTGCCCCTACACAGCCGCACATCTCCTGCCCCATCATTCTCCATACTGTACTACTCCTACTGCCCCTACACAGCCGCACATCTCCTGCCCCATCATTCTCCATACTGTACTACTACCCCTACTGCCCCTACACAGCCGCACATCTCCTGCCCCATCATTCTCCATACTGTCAGGCCTGTATTTAGAGTTCATGCTGCCCTAGGCACTTTGCACGCCGAGGCGCCCCCCCCGGAACTGGCTGGTTACATGCATGATATATACCCTTTGCCGCTCTGCTTGATGCCCGCTATTCTCATCAAACAGACGTGATGGAGGAAGGAAGGAGGCTGGGGACGTCTTAGTTTGTGGACCGCTTCTGTCCAGTGTGGGACTGGGGTACCTGGGGCCCACCAGAGGAAATAATCCTTGGGGCCCATCAATATAGAACCAGTGAGACACGACACGCTGACCCCGTCCTTTACTGGATTCATCTGTATCTGTGACATATCCCTTTTTCAGTCGAACTAAAACTCTCAGAACCCCCTCTATTTATACAGCTCTCAGGGTATGCTGGGAGTTGTAGTCTCTGAGAGGACAACCCTGTAATAAATCACTGTGTGCAGAGTCTTCTGGTGGCTGCAATCTGTGGGTGACAACCATCAGCCCTGAAGGTCCAGCAATACATCTGTCTACACTGTACTACAACTCCCAGCATATCCTGAGGGCTGCAGACTGTCAGTACATGCTGGGAGTTGTAGTGTCTGCAGCAGTTGTAGTTGGGTCCTATACACTGGATGCTTTGTGGGAGATCAGAATACATAGATCTGTTGGGGCTCAGTGCAGGGAAGTGACCCCAGAACATCACTTTTTGTTCTATCCCCTATTAGTGATGTTCTGGGGTCACTTCCCTGCACTGAGCCCCCACAGATCTATGTATTCTGATCTCCCACAAAGCATCCAGTGTATAATTCACCTAGGATCCAACTACAACAGCTGCAGGCACTACAACTCCCAGCATGTACTGACAGTCTGCAGCCCTCAGCATATGCTGGGAGTTGTAGTGCCTGCAGCTGTTGTAGTTGGGCCCTAGCTTAAAAGTTTGCGCTAGTGTACTGTAGTGACTGCAGGGCTGTGTCAGTACACTACCGCAAACAATACACTGACCCAATGGTACACAGGCTCTGCACACGATAGAAGTGATTACAGTGCAGTTACTAATGACTCACAGGTGACGTCTTCTCCGATTGGCGTCGCTCACTTTTTTGCTTTCTTCTCCATCTGGCGCAGCATCATGAAGACTTCTCCGACCAAAACTCGTCTGCAGGCGGGCAGCTGGGGTGACGGTGAGGGGGAGCAGCTAGGGGTGGCAGGGGGAGAGTCTAGGGAGGCAGAGGGAGAAGCTAGGGTGGCTGGGAGAAGATGGGGCAGCTGGGGTGGCAGGGGGAGAAGATGGGGGGCAGGGGGAGTAGCTGGGGTGGCAGGGGGAGCAGAAGTGGGGACAGGCGGAGGAGAAGGGGGCAGGAGAAGATGGGGTGATAGGCAGGGCAAGAAGCTGGGGGGAAGGGAGAGCAGCTGGGGGGCAAGGGAGAAGCTGGGGTAGCAGGGGGAGCAGCAGTGGAACAGGCGGAGGAGCAGATGGGGGCAGGGGGAGAAGCTGGGGGGGCAGGGAGAGCAGATGGGGGTGCAGAGGGAGAGGCTGGGGGGTGCAGGAGGAGAAGCTAGGGGGTGCAGAAGGACAGGCTGGGGGGTGCTGGAGGAAGGGCGGGGGGGTGCTGGGGGTTGCTAGGGGAGACGCTGGGGGGTGCTGAGGGTGCAGGAGGAGAGGCTGGGGGGGTGTAGAAGGAGAGACTGGGGGGGTGCTGGGGGAGAGACTGGGGGTGCAGAGGGAGAGGCTGGGGGGGTGCTGGGGGAGAGGCTGGGGGGTGCTGGTGGAGAGGCTGGGGGGTGCAGAGGGAGAGGCAGGTTGGGGGGGTGCTAGAGGAGAGGCTGGGGGTGCAGAGGAAGAGGCTGGGGGGTGCTGGTGAGAGGCTGGGGGGGTGCTGGTGGAGAGTCTGGGGGTGCAGAGGGAGAGGCAGGCTGGGGGGGTGCTGGTGGAGAGGCTGGGGGGTGCAGAGGGAGAGGCAGGTTGGGGGGGTGCTAGAGGAGAGGCTGGGGGTGCAGAGGAAGAGGCTGGGGGTGCTGGGGGAGAGACTGGGGGGTGCTGGTGAGAGGCTGGGGGGGTGCTGGTGGAGAGGCTGGGGGGTGCAGAGGGAGAGGCTGGGGGTGCTGGGGGAGAGACTGGGGGGGGGGTGCTGGGGGAGAGACTGGGGGGGTGCTGGGGGAGAGACTGGGGGGGTGCTGGTGGAGAGACTGGGGGTGCAGAGGGAGAGGCAGGTGGGGGGGGTGCTAGAGGAGAGGCTGGGGGTGCAGAGGAAGAGGCTGGGGGGTGCTGGGGGAGAGACTGGGGGTGCTAGTGAGAGGCTGGGGGGTGCTGGTGGAGAGTCTGGGGGTGCAGAGGGAGAGGCAGGCTGGGGGGGTGCTGGTGGAGAGGCTGGGGGGTGCAGAGGGAGAGGCAGGCTGGGGGGGTGCTAGAGGAGAGGCTGGGGGTGCAGAGGGAGAGGCTGGGGGTGCAGAGGGAGAGGCTGGGGGTGCTGGGGGAGAGACTGGGGGGGTGCTGGTGAGAGGCTGGGGGGTGCTGGTGGAGAGGCTGGGGGGTGCAGAGGGAGAGGCAGGCTGTAGGGGTGCTAGAGGAGAGGCTGGGGGGTGCTGGGGGAGAGACTGGGGGGGTGCTGGGGGAGAGGCTGGGGGGTGCAGAGGGAGAGGCAGGCTGGGGGGTGCTAGAGGAGAGGCTGGGGGGTGCTGGTGAGAGGCTGGGGGGGGTGCTGGTGAGAGGCTGGGGGGGGGTGCTGGTGAGAGGCTGGGGGGGTGCTGGGGGAGAGGCAGGCTGGGGGGTGCTAGAGGAGAGGCTGGGGGGTGCTGGGGGAGAGACTGGGGGGGGTGCTAGAGGAGAGGCTGGGGGGTGCTGGGGGAGAGACTGGGGGGGGTGCAGGTGAGAGGCTGGGGGGGTGCTGGTGAGAGGCTGGGGCTGGGGGGGTGCTGGGGGAGAGACTGGGGGGGGGTGCTGGTGAGAGGCTGGGGGGGTGCTGGTGAGAGGCTGGGGGGGGTGCTGGTGAGAGGCTGGGGGGGGGGTGCTGGTGAGAGGCTGGGGGGTGCTGGGGGAGAGACTGGGGGGGGTGCTGGTGAGAGGCTGGGGGGGGTGCTGGTGAGAGGCTGGGGGGGGGGGGTGCTGGTGAGAGGCTGGGGGGTGCTGGGGGAGAGACTGGGGGGGGTGCTGGTGAGAGGCTGGGGGGGGGGGGTGCTGGTGAGAGGCTGGGGGGGGTGCTGGTGAGAGGCTGGGGGGTGCTGGGGGAGAGACTGGGGGGGTGCTGGTGAGAGGCTGGGGGGGGGGTGCTGGTGAGAGGCTGGGGGGGGTGCTGGTGAGAGGCTGGGGGGGGTGCTGGGGGAGAGACTGGGGGGTGCAGAGGGAGAGGCAGGCTGGGGGGTGCTGGGGGAGAGACTGGGGGGGGGGGTGCTGGTGAGAGGCTGGGGGGGTGCTGGTGAAAGGCTGGGGGGGGTGCTGGTGAAAGGCTGGGGGGGGTGCTGGTGAGAGGCGGGGGGGGGTGCTGGTGAGAGGCTGGGGGGGTGCTGGTGAGAGGCTGGGGGGGGGTGCTGGGGGAAGGCTGGGGGGGTGCTGGGTGAGAGGCTGGGGGGGTGCTGGGGGAAGGCTGGGGGGGTGCTGGAGGAGAGGCTGTGGGGATGCTGGGAGAGAGGCTGGGGAAGAGGGAGCGGCCGGGGAGCAGAGGCAGGTGAGGTAGGCCGGGGCCGGGTCCAGTGAGCTTCCGGCGGGCACACACTGCCTCTATCACAGGCCGGAAGCTCACAGCTGCAGCCCCGCGGTGTACGAACTTCTCTCCTGTTCGGCGCGATGACGTCACGTGCGTCGCTGCCGACCGGGAGAGAAGGACCGCAGGGCTGCAGCTGTGAGCTTCCGGCCTGTCATAGAGGCAGTGTGTGCCCGCCGGAAGCTCACTGGAAGCTGCACAGCAACACCCCCCGCACATCTCCTGCCCCATCATTCTCCATACTGTATTACTCCTACTGCCCCTACACAGCCGCACATCTCCTGCCCCATCATTCTCCATACTGTACTACCCCTACTGCCCCTACACAGCCGCACATCTCCTGCCCCATCATTCTCCATATTGCACCGCTACCACTGCGACTCCTATCAATTGCCAGAATGAAGGTCTATAAGGGCATGATGGGAGATGTAACTTTTCAACAGTTGGGACCCCCCCCCCCCCCTTTAAGACATTCTGTGATTGACAGATCCAAGCCGTCGGTTCTTGTGAGATTTTCAGGTTTCCATCATCAGGAATCTGATTTCTGTCACAATTAATCACTTCTGAGACTAATCACTTGAGAATTCCAATAGCGAGAGAAGAAAACACACAACACCTGGGCTGGGAGGACTGGGACACGCGAGAGACTCTCTCTCCAGGGACACTCAATATATTGCTAAATTTAGACGTTGTCGTAGTCACCAAAGTGGATCTCAACATTTTTTCATTCAAAATATTTTACATAGGAACTTGTGTTTCTGACTTGATAAATTATATGATCAGTTGCCAGGACGGTGTTAGTTTTGAGCCCGCCCCACCAATAACCTCATAGACATCTGATGTCATTACTCTTTGACATACAGTTTTCCGGTTTCCTCGATTGTATTCGTACCAAACAAAGTCATACAAACAAATAAAATATAATATAATTTCCATCCAATGTCAGTGCTCTTCATCACCAAGCCAGTAATTATAGGAACCCAATTCACTAAAAACCTCCTAAACAAACCATACCGATGCCAAGAAAATGCCAGGAGGGAAGTGCCAGGTACTTACGCAATGCGTGCCACTCGTCTTGCCGGATGGTCTTGGTAATATTGTAGGTGAGGTTCTTGGGAATTGTGGCTGAGGAATAGTGATACTTGATGAACGAGCATCGCTCAATGTCCCCTAGGAAAGAAACACAAGGCGTCTATTATTATATGTCTACAGTAAACCATTTCCTGCTCATCACCAGAATAAGAGCTCACATTGGGTTTGATGGTGGCCAGGAGGGGTCAAAAACAACAGTTTTTGCAATGTAATTGCTTTCTTCTATGGTAACATATAGGAGGGAGATTTATCAAACATGGTGTACAGTGAAACTGGCTCAGTTGCCCCTAGCAACCAATCAGATTCCTCCTTTCATTTTCCAGAGTCTGTGAGGAATGAAAAGTGAAATCTGTTTGGTTGCTAGGGGCAACCGAGCCAGTTTTACTTCACACCAGTTTGATAAATCTCCCCCATAGTGTTGAACGGGCTTGCCGAAATGTTGTGGTTTGGCAACAGTCTCCAAACCTCGGCATTTGACTCCCAGCAGCTAGAGAAGTTGGATGTCGTAGGCTGTATCATGTTTTCCAGGACTCCCTAGGGTGGCATCCAACCTTTCCCAATACTAAATGCTCAAGTTGGGGAAATTCTGCCGAACCCCAACAGTTCGGCAAATCTTCTCCACACTACTAACAAGTTATATCATTGTCATTGTACAGATTGGGTGTGTTCACAATCACACTGAGTAAAACAGGCAAAGTCCCACCACGAAATGCCGCCTGCCTCAGTTTGTCAATGGGATGCCTCGCGCCACCTCCACTCTCCACCGCTCTCTGCTCAAAGAACTGACATGTCAATTTTTTGAGTGGAGGCGCGTGAGGCATCCCATTGACACATTGAGGCAGGCGGGATTCCGCGGTGGCGGTTCCTCCATGGAATTCCGCCTGTTTTACTTAGTGTGAACGTACCCATAGGGCGGGTTCACACTACGGAATTCTCGCGGACAATGTCCGCGGAATTCCGTCAGCTGTCCGCCCGCACATCTGGGCGCCTTTCTGCCGGCCCCATAGACACCATTCTATGGGCCGGCGTATTCCGCTATACGCTGAAAGAGGTGTCATGTCACTTCTTTCAGCGGATCGCGGAATACGCCGGCCCATAGAATGGTGTCTATGGAGCCGGCGGAAAAGCGCGTGCCCGTGCGGGCGGACAGCTGACGGATTTCCGCGGACATTGTCCGCGAGAATTCCGTAGTGTGAACCCGCCCATAGAGTGGAAAGTCCAAATATGGGTATTAGTTTGAAAACCCTTGCCCCCCGAAAGTTCACCAACCCAACAGTCAATGTTAAACAATAGTCACCGAACATTGGACCACAGTAGCAATTCCCACTGTTCCTACTGTGGTCCTCTATTCAGTGACTACAGATAGAGTGGAGCACCAGGCCGGTCACAGTCATTGATAGAAAGGACAACCTCTTATCAAAAATATTCTGTTTGGATAAAGGGGGAGATTTATCAAACATGGTGTAAAGTGAAACTGGCTCAGTCGCCCCTAGCAACCAATCAGATTCCACCTTTCATTTTCCAAAGAGTCTGTGAGGAATGAAAGGTGGAATCTGATTGGTTGCTAGGGGCAACTGAGCCAGATAAATCTCCCCCAAAGAGTCCACAAGGGGAAGAATAAGGGTCCTTTAAGAGTGTCCCAAATGGGGCCGTATACAGAAGCAAACAAGCTCCCTTCAGAGAGATCAGCGTTCATGGTCAGCGCCTTTAAACAGCACAACTAAGTAAAAGGCCGGGCCACACAAATGATGGAACGATCCCGGGCCAAGATATTGTAATTGACTGGACATAGGGCGACGTGCGACTGGTAAATGGGCTGCTTTAAAGATGCGA